>NW_028289031.1:4167500-4475000 GCF_059628265.1 Tinamus guttatus
TGAATATTCTGCAATGGAACAGACCAATCATCCAAAGCGCTGTTTTTGTGAACACATCCCCATGCTGAACCAAAGAGGGAAGACGGGAATGCAGATAATACAAAGGAAATTTAAATTATTTAAAACCAAATTTAGACCTTTTGGGAGGGTCATTTTTCTCAAGTACTAATAATGGCTGGTGACAGGAGCACACACTGAGCCACATCCTGGCTGCAGATGAATGCCAAATTAACAGGAGTTGCAATTGCAAAGCTATGGATGGGGTCTTGTTTTACCTTTAAAGATCTTGAATGATCCTCCTGGGCCAGCTCCGGAAGTATGGGATAGATGAGTGCACAGTGAGGTGGATTAGAAATTGGCTGGATGGCAGAGTCCAGAGAGTGGTGATCGGCGGTGCAGAGTCTAGTTGAAGGCCTGTAGCTAGCAGTGTTCCCCAGGGGTCAGTCCTCGGTCCAGTCCTGTTCAATTTATTCATCAATGACCTGAATGAAGGCACAGAGTGCTCCCTCAGCAAGTTTGCTGATGATACCAAACTGGGAGGAGTAGCCGATACCCCAGAGGGCTGCGCTGCCATCCAGAGGGACCTGGACAGACTGGACAACTGGGCAGTGAAAAACCTCATGAAATTCAACAAGGGCAAGTGCAAGGTCCTGCACCTGGGGAGGAATAACCCCAGACACCAGTACAGGGTGGGGACTGACCTTCTGGAGGGCAGCTCTGCAGAGAGGGACCTGGGTGTCATGGTGGACGACAAGTTGACCATGAGGCAGCAGTGTGCCCTCGTGGCCAAGAAGGCCAATGGGATTCTGGGCTGCCTCAAGAAGAGCGTCTCTAGCAGGTCGAGGGAGGTGATCCTGCCCCTCTACTCAGCCCTGGTGAGGCTGTATCTGGAGTATTGTGTCCAGTTCTGGGCTCCACAGTACAAGACGGATGTGGAACTGCTGGAGAGAGTCCAGTGCAGGGCCACAAGGATGATCAGGTGCCTGGAACATCTGCCCTATGAGGAGAGGTTGAGGGAGCTGGGCCTGTTCAGCCTGGAGAAGAGAAGGCTGAGAGGGGATCTAATCAGTGTCTATAAGTACCTCAAGGGAGGGAGTGAGGAGGATGGTGTTGGCCTCTTTTCACTGGTGGCCACCGACAGAACTAGAGGTAGTGGCCACAAACTGAAACACCAAAAGTTCCACAGGAACTTAAGGAAAAATTTTTCAACAGTGAGAGTGACAGAGCGCCGGAACAGGCTGCCCAGAGAGGTTGTGGAGTCTCCTTCTCTGGAGATCTTCAAAACCCGCTTGGACGCGGTCCTGTGCCATGTGCTCTCGCTGACCCTGCGTGTGCAGGGGGGTTGGACTAGATGACCTCTAGAGGTCCCTTCCAACCTTAAGCGTTCTGTGATTCTATGATTTTATGATAGTTCTTTCTTGTTTTCTACTTGGTGAGCTGGTATTTAAATATCAGCAGCTACACTTCGTGCTCTTGACAAAAGTCCTACATGGGGCCTCAAAGATAATTATAGGTGTCATCTCTTTATGAACTAAGGCTTCTTTTAAATTTTCTGTCAGACCTGTCTATTCTAGTTTACAAAAACTGTTCTATTTTGGCTATGCATGTGACACTAGGGTGCCAATCTATCCTGTTGCTTCAGCTCTGCAGATACAACATCTTTAACTAGCTGGGCAGACCAAAGGACCTTGGCAAATGGTGGGCTACGAGCTCAAAAGGTTCTCCTCAGCATTTATCTGTTAGGGTGAGAAATGGTTTGGGGTCTTGGCCAGGTCTCTCTCTGTTGGCCCTGGTGTACAATAAGGACAGACACCATCTCTGGGTTTCCCCACTGGATGTCTGACATTCATATTGACAGAGATGTCCCATTGCCCCTAGGCTGGAGCAGGGCTCTAGGGAAGACAACTCTCTCATTGAAAATAGTCTTGATTTGGAGAATCTCAAGTCTTTTCCTGAGCCCTTTCCTGGTGTAGCCCACTGTTTCTTGGTTTTTATGCTGCTTCCCCTCCAGGCACAGATGAAAAATTTTGTTTTAAGCTCATCTGTATGAGAATAAATGAAAGCTCCCAAAGAAGAAAAGATAAATAAAGAAAAGCTATAGGCTACTCTAGTTCTTCCTTTTAAGAAAAGCAGTTTGCTATGCCTTTAGCACAGTATGATTTCTCACTTTCTCAAGAGGTCCCCCTATGAAAACATGTTTTTGAAGATGCTGGTATGCAGATGCCAACATGGGCTCAAGCATATTGAAAGAGGGAAAAAGACTGAGCCATGGACACTAAAGCATCACTTTACACACCAAAGTAAAAATTTATGAAAAAAGTGTTTAATGTTGTTAAACAATCATTTTTAACCCTGATGAAATACTATAACCGAACAGAGCATTACATCTAAATATTATTCTTAAAAGTTCTCCCTTCTAACTATGTTCATAATCTTTTTCTTTGGATGCAGAAAATCTCTGAGAAAAGCTGGGTGATAACAACTGGAACAATTTTGACAAGCCGAAGCCAGTTTTGACATTTTTTTTAAAAGAGGTGTTCCCTCTCCCCCCTCCCCTGGCGGGGGGGGTGGTTAAAGGTCAAAATTTTTCAGAAGGTCAAAATTGCTGAGAATTTTGAAAAAAAAAAAGAAAACACCTTGAACTCTAAGTTAGGTCTTTTTTTGCGTTTTTAAAATTTCCTATAATATTTTTTAAGCTAGGGAAATTTAACATTTTCCTATTCCAGTTATTGATAGCATTTCAAACACATTGTATCTCATTTTGGAATAAACAATCTGACCCCCTAAATGAGTGAGCAAGTGTTTATTTCAGAATGTATGCTACATTCTTATGTTAGCTGTGAACTTGGCCTAGTGAATAGGATGAATTTAGCTGAGAGAGGTGGAGGACTTTTTGGGTGCAGTGAAGGCAGGTCATGAGCTCATTCCATCTAGTGAGGTATGGGCTGAGTGAGTCTGACCAGGGCTTTAAGAGGAGATGGTCTTGATAAGAAAGCAGGATACTGCTGGAATGAGTGTTATCTATGACGCAGGCGTCACTTTCCCTCCTGTGTAAAGGCATACTGACTCTGTTAGATTTGCCACTTCTTTGGTTAGACATAAACCAGAGGTCTGTCTGACTGTTTGTGGCTATTGGAGAGCCCAAGGCTTGTCAACTTTCTTGCATTTTTCAGATAATACCCATCAATTTACCTTTCCACCAGCTCTACTACAAATATCCTTCTAGGCCATTCCCTGAGCTGGGCTGAAGCTCATCCTGTCTCATGGTTTGACTCAAAAAGACGGGATCAACTGCTTTCCCATCTAACTGTACCTCTTCCTCAGTTCTGCAGGGGCCACCAGAGGTTCGCTGACCTCCCTCTTTCAACACCTGTGCTGGCAGCGAGAGGAATGTCCTGTATAGAAAGACAGGAGAGAAATGGTGCTGACAGGGATGCACATCTGATAGGAAGACTGGGGAAAACAGGCAAGAAGGAAGACTCCAATTATGGCAGAAAGACTGAAACACAGGAACCTTCAAAAGCAATGGAAAGGCTACTTTTTTTAGCCAACAACACTAGCATACAGAGCAACATTACTGGCAGTATTACTGTTGCCGGTTACCACAGAGCAAAATATCAGCATGACAACTTGTCAAGGATGAAAGGAAAATATTTAATTATAAACAAAACTGTGAAAGATTTCTTTGGTGTTGGATTTTGTAAAATCCATGTCACATTACAAATGCTGAGTCTGTCTTGACAGCACCCCTGCAGCTCCTCCTGTGCTTAGGGAGTTGCTCTGAGCAGAGATGCTCCATAGATATTCCTGCAATATTTAGGATGGAAAACATGTGCCTTAAAGCCTTCTGAACTGCTAGATTCTGAATTTAGGAATTATCCACTTTTTTTTTTTTTGGTCTATTTTCTAACAAGCTTATCTTGGTCCTTCATGTGTTATTGCAACTATTTTATTGAAAAAGCACTTGTCGTGGAAGAATTTAGAATTGTACAAGAAAATAAATTATGACTGAGGTAAATCTTGTTATATCTGTGAAAGTCTACACAGGTTTGGCCATATTATACACATACCAAAAATGATGTTAGGCCTTGCTCAGTCGTATGCTTGTTATAATCTGGCATAAATTCTTTGAAGATACCATCTGTAACAGTTTACTTTTCAGTGATAATTAGAAAAAACAAATATTCCACAATTTAAAATATATTTTCCTGCTGAATCTTTCCCATTTTTTGGTCTTCAATACTAGGAAAAACAAAAAGAATATGACAAGAAGAAGAAAAAACTCCAATGCCAGTAGGCAACCCTAGGAATAAATATACAGAGAAGGGAAATGTCTTCATGTTATGATACATGCTTACATGCTAATTTGATACATGATGGCTTTTTATTCTAGCAATATCATTTGTGCTGCCACAGTCAGAAGTCTGTGCCAACATTTTCATTACAAATCCACTGTTCTCGGGGATTTACAACTTGACTCTAAACATTGCTCTGGAATGAAACTTGGCAAATGGGTCTCAGCCCAGGAGCAATTTCTTTTAATCCATCCATTTGACTGTTAAGTTATAGTGGCATAAAAATATAGTTGTACTGCTCGAATAACTTAAAATGGCTTTGAATTAAAAAAAATGAAATAAGTTTATGGCATGGTGTAATTACTTGTGGTATTCAGAGGAAACAACACAACAGATGAAAACAAACCTGGCCAAGATATTGCATCAGAGAAACAGGATACTCCAGCAATACATTTTCTCCTTGATTTTTATTAAGATTACATTCTGTGCATCATTAATTGCAATCCTGCTTTTGCTGCCTTCACTGGACAGTTGTAGTCTTCATGAGAGAAGCTACCAAAGATGGATAGAATCTGTTATAAGACACTACATGAATACATGGATATAGCGGAACCAGCCACAAGCGCCCACCAAGCTCTCCTAGAAAACTGTCTAGTAGCAAGCTACCAAGAACAACTTATATTGGGACGTATTTCTTGATTTGTGCTGGAAATATAGACTCTCCCAGATTAGAGCTTGGTCCATCAGAGTGAGCTGGGATATTTCCATGTTTGGCCTGTAGTGGGGAGCACCACAATGAAGATGCTGAAGTTCTGCCAGCCTTCACCCAGCCAGAGATTCTCACACACTTTGTGGGATTTTTTTTTGCCAAGCAGGAGTACTCAAAGTGCAAACTCAAGTTTTAATAACCCTCTGTTTGTGTTGTGAGCCTCTCCATGCTTATCTAAAAGTATCGTTGATATTTGACTTATAAGAATTGCTTGAGTAACAGGGCATATTAAGTATATCTATTGAGTTTTTTTATATTCTACCATATAAAACTGAAATTCCACCCTCCAATCTTATGCATGAGGGAAGAATAAATGGACTAGAACTTTTCCACTTGAAAAAGATGTCTGGGAGTAGGGAAATGAGATGTGATAGTCCTATCTATAATGATGAAAGACAAGGAAAAAGTAATACTGAATAGTTCTCCACTGTTCCACACAGAAAGGGACTTAGGCACATTCCTTATGTTACATGCCTGGACATCATGTAGAGCTCAGACAGAAGTAGCACAGTGCTCATGTGGCAAGAAAGGTGCAATGAGAGAAGAGGAGATGGACTTAGAAGCAGCAGAAGCAAGACCTCAGAGCACCTCTGTTTCTTAACAGATGTGCAGGGCATACGGTCATCCCTAGCTCTGGGCTGACCTGAGGCAGAAAGGGGATGGAAGAATCCAGAATTCTGCACAAGTGAGAAAAAAGTCAATATACAGTAACGGCATCAAACAGGCAGAAGGGGATTGAGAAGGAAAAAGAAAAGGCTTCCCTACAGGTGGTTGTTCTCTCCCAGGTTGCCCCAGGGGCCCAGTAAAGATGTCATCTGATGGGAACTGAACTGTTTCAGATGGGAACTGAATTGATTGGACTGCCCTCATGTTTGCATTGCCACAGGCTTGCTTGACTTTTGGTTAACTCACAGGTTGTGATTAGTGCCTTCAGAGAACTGGACTGGGGCTGTGAATTTAGGAATACATATCTAAACTTGTAGTTCGCCCTCTTAGAGGGTGGGATTCAGCTTCTCCCGTGGCAGCAGACACAGGCACCAAATCAAGACCCTTACATAAATTATGTAAGTTGATGATTTATGTGAATTTATGGAAGCCAACAGATGCAAATAATTTAAGCACAGGACAGAAACTGGTATAATACATGGTTAAATACCCAGAAAGATGGACAAAGAAAAATCCTGATCCACTTGAAGTAATTTATTGCTCTACCATTAGCTTCCTTGAAGAGATGAGACCGACCTTCTTGTACAGACAGTCTCTGAAGTGGAATAATTTGAGTCCTCACTTCACCCTTTCCATTTCTCCCAAAGAAGTCAATGTATCCATGCACATCTGAGAGCAGAGTTTAGTTTTTCATTTTGTTTTTGGTCTATGAACCCTGCTACTGGCAGATCTCTCTGTTGCCTGCTTTGTCTCTCAGTTCTCTAATACATCTTTAGACATTGATTGGAAATTGTTAAGCCATGTCTAGACCTGAAAAAACAACATGAAAAGGTAACAAGAGTGATCTTCAGCTGGTATTTTAAGTGCTGATTTACACTGGCTAGAAATGTAGCCTGACAGGGGATGACATATTGAAAATTAAATACAATGCAGTAATTTTCATCTTGGCTGTATACACCTCACCATAATGTAATGTTTATTTCCACAAATATGTCAACAGAAAATTGTTACCCATGTAAAAAAAATATTTGTTATAAACATAGGTTGATATCTAGTTCTCCCCTTTCGTGCATATGCATACGGATAAATGTGCACACATATACCGTATATGTACTCATTCTCTAGGTAATCAGAGACACAGATAAAATAAAGCTTCTAGAGTGACAGACATTGTGCAGACAGGGTTGTTAGTTTATGTAGGCTATAGGCAGAGTCGACTGGAAAATTTTGATCACTTTAATTTACTATATCCAGCATGCCTGCTGTACTCGTCCAGCACTTTTATCAAGCCCTGTGAGGTGGTATTGATTTTTTTATTTTCTATGTAGGATAAGAAGACAGAGAGTTAGGAGCAAGAGTGAATGAAGAACTTTCCTCAGATTACTGCTATTCTCTAGCTTATTGCATCCTGTCGTTTGTAGTTTCAGATGATGTCCAGTATGTCAGGGTTGCTTGAAGCAATAAACAGGGTGAATAACAATGGAAAGGCTAGATGAGAAAGATTGAAAAAGGAGAAAGAGGCAGCAAAGAAAGTAAGAAAGTGAATGTGAGAAATAGGAGAGAGTGGAGGAAAAAAAGCAGAGGTTGAGAAAAAGTGTCCTAGGTGCAGAGAGCTTGATAAGCACACTTTAAAGAAACTATAAGCAACCATGACAGTTTTTCAACCAACAGCTAAACATAAAACCTATGGAACTGTGAAGGAATTGTGAAGCAGTGGCTATGTGTAGCTATTTTGCTATAACAAAAAGCCAGACAAAATACAAGTGTTTAAGGTAGATATTGTTTTTTTCCTTTCCTGAATGAATTCCAAGTTACTGTGAAAGGATAAAACTGTCCTTTGCATGCATTAAAATGTACTTCTAGGAATATGTAATACCACGGAGATTTCTAATCTTCACTTGGCCATCTTTTTCTGCCATAAACTACTGCTTTTCTAATAGAGGATCTCAAGTCTTTTGCTTATTCTGTTGAGTACCATCACTGTGGAACTGTCACATATAGCAGAACAGATAAAGAATCATGATTTGCACCTGTTAAATTCTCACATGTCAGACAAGTACTATTGCTGACCCACATAGCAGATCCCTACTGGGCTTATGAAAGGAGCTGCACACATGGAGGCATGGAGGTCACAGTGTCCCTGTTGGGAGCAGCACAAGCATACCCACATGTAGAAGAGACACTACAGAGATCTGGAGCGAATAGATTTGCAGCAATATAGAATGCAAATCTGGCACAAATTTGTCCTTTGTTAAGATTGTATTTATGTTGCTGTTGTTTAAAAGCAGAATCTTGAAGGAAATTTTTATTTCCTTTTTTTCCCCCCCCATCTCTTGACTTGAAATATACACGGACTTCAGAAAGGAGGTGTGATTCTACTATTTGAAAATAATCTGTCTCACAGCTTTTATACTGGAGGTTGGCACAAGTACAGCTGCTACGAAAGGTAGTTTCTATAATATATTGTGCACTGAAAGCCTGTTTGTTAAACTAAGGCACTTACTCATGGTGGCTCATAGGCAAAATGACCTTACAGAAATACAGGGCCTAACTCTTCATCCTCACTGATGTGAGTAATCCTGACTCATAGAAATAGATTCCCTGCAGCCAGTTCAAAAGCTTTTTTACATAATGGCTATTACCAATTAAAATCCTATTGCCCGTTAATCCACCTTACACCAACTACTTGGGCCACCCTACACCAATTACTTAACTGGGGCCAGTTGGCCTTAAAAGCAACCCAGATCTGTAAGCGGAAATGATTGCTTTTGCAGAGGATGGGAAATCTGTGCAGGGAATGTGAAATAGATATCAGGATACCTGAGAGTGAAGAAGGCCATGGTAGAGCACGGCTTCTCTTTGCCCAGTTCCCCATCAGCAGAAGATCTTATTCCTGTGTGGTCCTAATTTGGGATCCAACATGAACCAGGTGACCCCAACAAGACTGTGAAGCCTTGCTTCTCTGTTTCTTCCAAAGAGTAGAGATCAGATAAGAGTATTGGAGCAGAAATAGACTACTTATATGATTCTTTCAGATTATTAACGCAAATTTGCTTTGTTACTTCGGACATTTTCTTAAGTATGATCATGTCCTTGTTCTAAACAGAGAAGTTGTGTCTTGGATTCCTGTTCAGCTTCAGAGCACCTCCACTGAAGCTGACAGATCCACTGGTGCAAAACAAACACCAGTAATCAAGTCTTTTTGTGTGGCACACGGCAAGCAGATTATGCCCTAGAAATGAACAGCCCTTTACCAGAAGTATTATTTGAGCGAAGTTACAGCAATTGAAGTGTAAGGAAGGGCTAATGTTGTCTTTGCTCACACCACCAATGACTTCTGTAGCGAAAATTACATTCTAAAATGTCTGTGATAACTCAAATACACCCTGAATTTAGACTTAGTAGAAATAGGCTCTCTCACTGCCAAGCAAAGACTGGTATTCTCTTAATGGAAAAATTACCAAGAAAGTGAAAAATTGTTTCAACTTAACACTGTAAATATATCAGTGAGAAGGAGGAAGTCTAACAGACTGGTAACATGAAGTTTTCTTTTCAGATTTTCATTTTCCAAATTCAGAACATCTCAGAGTTAGAGAACACATCAATTAAAGTCCAGTTATAGAATTTATCAAATATTCTTATTTTGGTAAGGCTTCCAATTAATTGTGACCTAACATTTTAATGCTAAATAAATAAATAAATGCTAACATGGCAGTTTTTCATTCAAAACGTGAATTTCCATTCAAGTTCTTAAAGGCTGCTGGATCCAGCATATTTATCATCTTAAACTTTTGCTGGTTTTAATCACTGAGAAGGGTTGCAATTGTACAAAGATACAGGAATGACTACCCTGATAGATGCCAAGTTACTCACCCAGATGCTCTGAGCATTTTCTAGGGGGCAGATGACTCCCAGCTTGCTGCATGAAAGTCCATCTCTTTGCAAGATATATCTTCTCATATTAATAAACCAATTTGCTTGTGTATAAGAAAAACAATGCGTTTGAGAGAGAATACCCTACCCCCTCTTGTGGCTCCTGTCACCCGCTCTTGTTTTATATGTACCTCCCAGTCACAGAGTAAAAAACAAAACAAACAAAAACAACAACAAAAGCACATCAACACAACCCAACATTATTTGACATTTGTGATTTATTGCAAGATTCCTCACCAAAGGGATTTTCCATATCAAACTTTCTAATATTATTTATCTGTATCTTCACAAAACAGGATTTATTTCCAAATAAGTGCAGAAGAGAAGAACTGGCTAAATTGGTTGGACAATGTAGCCACAATTAAAAATTTAATCCTCTCACAGTAGTGCAAAGGATTTAGTTTGAAAAGAAGAATTAAATTCAGCTTTAAAAAGATTTTAATCAGTCTTTTTTTTGAGGTGGGGCGGTGGATATTGCTGGAATTTGGAGTGAGGGAAAGAAGGCTAGGTGTTTTGTATCACTGATGTATGACAAAGTCATTTGGACTTTCACTTCTTTTACTGAATTATAAAATATTAAATGTCAGGGTTTGGGAATTGTGCTTGTACACTTCTGTCAGTTCTTGCGTACACAGCTTTTAAAACCCTCATGACCTGAAACTGCAGAGGAGTAAGTAGCCTTAGCTCCTACTGTCTAACATTTCACCAGATAAGTCCCCTTCCCTGTCTAGAATTTGGGACCTTCACGCTTAAAGAGCTGAAGTAGCTGGAGTCATTAGCAAGTTAAACTGACGGAAGTTATATCGGGCTGTTCTAGTTCTGATCTGATGAGCCAGAGTAGTTCTTCTTGCTCAGAAACCACACTGCTGTAATTTATGACCACCAAACTACATCAAGGGAACTTAATTTCAGTGGTTTCATTACCAGGTGTCCCTTTCTCTCTTACACACTTACCTAGAATTTTTTGATCAGAAAAGGCAATTCTGGTGGCTATGTTTTCCATTGAAAAGGTATCACTAGGGTGACTGAGTCACACTACGGTGACTGTATGTTGTTAAAATGGTAAAAAAGTAGCTACAAAGAGAAATAAGCTAGCTGAGTGTTAGAAAAAGAAGACGACAGTCAATGCCAAGAGTTTTCATACAGGAACTATTACTGCTTTATCAAAAAGTCACCAGCTGCAGCTCTCTGACCTGTGCGTTAGGCAGAAATCCTTGTCCATGAAGGGCTGCAAGAGTCTAACATTTAATTAGGGGTCAAATTAGGCATGAAACAAACACTTGGAAGCATTTGGAATATTTTAAAAGAATAAAAGTTTTAAAGTTTTATTTCAGAATACTTTCCCCAAAAATCAGAAATCAAGTTATTAAAAATAATGAAATTAATTGTGACTGCTGAAGTAGAATGTTTTTATCATGTAAGGATTTCTTTTCCCAATGCAAAGTTTCTGCACTTACATACTGAGGGAAAAATACTATGCTTCTCATTTCAGCTTCTAGCCAAGAGATGCTTATACTGTTAGTGTCACAGCAGTGCAAAATTCTCAACGAAATTTTCCTGGAAGCAACACTGTGCATGCACTAATACAAGTATAAACTAACATGTCTGTGCACAAATGATGTTTATGTGACGTGCTGCAAGCATAATGTGGAGGCCAAGAGTTGAAGATGGAAGGCAGCATTCAGTAGGTCTCAAATTCACATATATATATATATGTATATGTATATATATAAAAATACCAAATTTCAGAAGATGTGCCTATTCAGTGGAACAGCAACAATACTTATCTCTTTGGTTTGGGGAAGGTACTGTGATATGATTATCACTGTTAAACACACAACAGCTCAATACCTATACGTATTAAGCCATACATATTGACCATACGTATTAAGTAATCACTGCTCCCTCTGCATTAACTACGGGTCGTTTAAACACAAAAAGCTTGGTATTATTCAATGGTGTGAATTACTCTTGACAGTTCAGCTTTGCCTGTATTTTGTTTTTTTTTCCCTGTACTTCTGTATAGAAATAATGTTAGAAATAATGGCACATTTTTAATTATAGAGGACTCCTCTTAGCAGATAAACAATACAGAAGATTTGGGAGTTTTAACAGCTTGTCTATTGAAAACACGAGTCAGATCACATTACTTGAATTACCAGATTTTAAAAAGCCTAAAAATTAAATAAATGGTTTCAGTTCATCTAGGTTATTTCAGAACAGTAACGCAAAGATGTAACAGCAATAATTTAGACATGGGTAAAGAACCTTCAAAATCAATAGTGCTAGAAGAAATGAAACATATGCTGATGCAATCAAACAGAATTGAATTTCATATAAATGTTAGCAAATCTATATCAGATTATCACTGCAAAAACTTCATTTTCATTGATTTATAATGTATTATTATTGTTTCCACCAAACTGCCATAGACAGCCATTTAGCAGCTGCCAAGCGCCTTAAGGGTAAATAAAGGATATCATTGACAGTGCTGGGTTATAGAAGTTTAAGAGACCAATAATTCACAAGTGCGGCAGGTGTGACATTCTATATATTCTTTAGTCTTTTATTTTAATCCTGTTGTCTAAATCTCTTACAGTTTTTAAATGGGAGGAGGGTCAGTTACAGGTTTCATAAAGGAGCCATAAAGAATAAAGTGAGTTTGTGCTAGTCCTCTTGAGAGGTGGGTAGAGTGCTTTCATTAAACAATCAAATGATAGAAAAATACAGAAAGATGATCACAGGCAAACCTGTGCTAGAGACACACTCTAACAGGCCTGTTCCTCCAAAAGGTTGCTGAAGAGTGCTCTTTAAATGTGATCAAGGCTATGGGTTGGTGTACATGTACATTTGATGAAAACTCAAGTCCTGGAAGTCTTCATCATCGCCTTCCATCAGATGAGTAAAACGAACACGGTTGATGCATGTTCTACCAAGGCTGGAGCACACACTCTTTTAGCCTACTGATGTTACTGATTAGTGCAGCTGACATCAGTAGGAATGTCTACTCTTAAAATTTGGCTTGGCAGAAAGTTCTTTGAATAATGTTTTACTTGTTTTAAGATGCTGCAAGTGGTCAGGGACTGGCTGAATCTATTCCTAAGCCTACAACAAGTTTTTAGACAAAAAAAAAAAAAAAAAAAAGTTTAGAAAGCCAAACTGAAAATCTGTTTCAGTTCAATGTGGTTTGCTTTTTCAGTATTTTGATTTTTCATTTTCAAATTAATGTTTCATTGACAAGGTTTGTGAAGATCTACCTAAAAATATTTAAAAAACAGCCAACAACCAACCAACCAGAAAAGAAATATCTCAAGCCTAAACAAGCTACCTGTTTTCAGGTCAAGTAGAACAGCGAAAAATAAAAGTAAAGTCAACCAGTAAAAACTATTAAAACTGAAAATGTTTTGTTTTGATACAAGATCTTCCCTCCACTTTCAGTAAACTGAAGAAGCAAAAATTCTCACTGTTCTCTTTATGTCTCTAGTCAAGAGCATATTTAAACATACCAAGGCTTTGTTTAGTGCTCAGAAATGTAAACCATTAATTCTGCAGTTAGTTCATTTTCTGTTTGCTGCCAACATCCCCTTGTTGGAAGACAAGACATCCCCAGAAATATGTTTTTCATATTTTTAAAAGTCAGGCGTACCTTTAAATACATGAGGTGTTTCTTTCAAAACAGGTTTGTGACTTTCATATTCATACCAATAAATATTAAAGCAAGATAGTAAAAAATAATTCTTTTTTTGTTTTTATTAAATGATCGCCTGACAAGTCAAGTCTAGATTGTCTTGTAGATGTGACAGTTCTTTGTCAAAAGGAAAAGAGTTCTTTTGTTATTTTTGAGCTGGTGGGAAGGAGAAAAAAAAAGTCTTCAGGAGTAATACCTCTTGTTTTCCTTGGGTTTAGGATGCTATAATATGTGATTTTGCTTGTGATTTTGCTCAGATAAACTTTGCATTTAGGTGTATAGCATGTGCTGGGGAGGGAAAAAAAAAATCTATTGGCAAGCTCCCATCTAAATGCATGGCAAGAGGAGGTGCAGAAACCTATTCAATAATTCAGGCAATGATGACCTCAGAGGTATATGTGTATGTTATCTGCTTTGGCTCATGTTGTGTGTATTTTGGCTGAAAAGAACGCTTATGGTGAAAATCATATCAAGTTGGCCAAGCCAAAATAAACAAACACACATATATTTTTGAGGTTATTTTTGGCCATTGAGATCATTCAACCCTTTCAATATTTAAAGGAGAAACAAGATTTGCCATGATCATAAACATTTTATTTACTTTTTCCTCTGTTGCAGCATGATTATTTTCGGTAATAAATCCAGCCAATAAGGAGCTAAAGGACAATTACTGCACACTAACAGCATATGTTCACTGTCACACTAACAGGGCTTTCTACGAGCAAAAGCCTGACAGGCAGGCTAAAAAATGACGACAAATACAGCTTGGGATGAACGTGATGGTCCCAGTTCACTTCGGAATGGATCTGTGATTCTAGCCACAAAAGACACGAACTCACCTGGTACTTGCTGGCCTTATAGAATTGAAGGAGCAAGAGCATAAGATACCCTCTTAGGCTAATTAATGATGTTTTATATAAAGCTCTCACACAGCTAAAGACAGGCTTGCATTACTGCTTCTGTAAAGTACAGTGCTCCTTCTATTATAAGTCTAGCATTCAACGGTGCCAGTTGGTCATGTTTCAGTTCTCATGACTTCTAAATTCACTTTACGCCATGCCAACCAAAACCCTTCTGAAGCAGAACAAATAAACCCTTGCTTTTTCTGGTTCTGGTCCAGCATGATGACTCTTCAGCTTATATATTTGCCTCGGTGTTGATTCCCATTATTACCATTGGAACACTGCGTGGACCAAAGGTCCATTGCAATCACTTTAAACGCAGGATCGTAGCCTTTGAAAACAACCAATCTGAATGACTGAGGCAAAAAGGTCCCACAAATGGGAAAGGGATCATGCATATAAAGGTTTATTTAGAAGGTAGAACAGCAGGTGAACATCTGGGAAATTGAGACTCAATATCTGCTTCAGACAGTTCCCTTATGACCAAGCGACTCACATAAACTCAATGTGTTTTAATTTCTAGTCTGCCAAGTACTTTACTTCTTGACAAAGGTGAAGTCCATTAATGACAGAGACTCAGATTAAAGTGATGCCGGATTTTCAGGAAAGGGGCGGTGCAGGATATGTGCTTTTGGAGAACGTTTGCGCGGTAGAAATAAGACAAAGAAACCTGGGAAAAATGTATCCAGGCAGAATAAGTATTTTACCCTATTTTACAATAGAATCTCTTTATCATACAAAAGACTGATGCAAGGACAGGCAAAGTCCTCAAAGTGCTCAAGGGTGAGAATAATATTCAGCAAAGTTCAGGCTGCAGAGCATTTTGCCTTATCTGTCGGTGCAGACTTTGGGTTAGGAAGTAGAATGTATCAGGTCTTATTGGTGTGTACAGCAAAACAAGTAGTGCCAAGTACCTGGTGTCCACAATAAGCACATTTTGATGTAGCTCTCTACTTGGTTCCACAGACTGAATGCCCAAATGCTGCTAGTGTGCATTAGCTATGCTCCTGAATGCATATCTGGTTTATCATCCCCTGAGAAGAAATCGGTTCAGGTGACTTGAGAATGCTCCTCAACACAAACCAAAGCACAGTCGTATGCTATCCAAGCGCAGTCCTGAACCAAACTAAAGCACTCGTATGGACATATCCAAATTGGTCTCAATCTGAAGCTCTAATTTATGCAAATCATTCAGTTTGGTAAACATAAGTCACTCTCTCAAGTTCCATCTGACTTCATGCTCCCCTTTATTAATACATTTTTGTACCTGTGAATACACATGCTCCATTAGTAGCAGTCTTTCACATGTATGTCATACAGGTTACCTGCAAAGTCTTACAGTGTAGTGGCTGCAGCATTGGACATAAACAGCAATATAAGGGAATATTACTCCAAGTGGTCTTTCCATTGCCTACCCTTTAAATGCAAATTGTTATCTTCCTTAGATTTTAGAAGGTTATGCAAAGTGAAGGTATAAATACTAACTGGATTAATCTGGAAAGGGTGACATTGACTTGCAGTGCCAGTGAGCTTTAGAGAGATATGTTTAACAGGTGCCAATACTTACTACTTTTTAGTGTTCAGCCTCAGAAATGGGATTGCCACCTGCAAAGGCTATGTTAATCTCAGAGTTACAGGACTGAAGATTAACACCTGAGAGCTTCATACAAGCCAAGAAGAGACTCAGATAAATTAAGCTTCTTTTCAGCAAGTATCATACATTTTAAAATCATACCTTTTAAAATGTAGTACATCAGAGACTCATAATTATGTATAGAAATAGCAAAGACTGAAAAGAAAGACAGTCTTGCACAAAACACAAAACAAATCAAATCTAAATGTTCAATTACATCAAACCTGGGCCTAGCACAGGGAGATGTGATTTCTAGCAGTGCATTTACAGCTCTTGTGGAACCTTGCTTGTCAACCTTCCCTTGCGCTAATGTGACTCCAAAACAAGAATCAAATCTCTGCTTTTTTGCCATTTAAGCTATTCTAGTCCTAGTATATGTAGGATTATGTTCCTTTTACATGAAAGAAAAAACATGCAAAAGATAACCAGAATTTACAGCACCATCATTCTCCTTTAGAAACCGAGGCAGAGCATCCAAGAACCTTTCCACAAACCAACCAACCAGCCTCACGGCAAACCATCCTCTCTCTTCATTAGAGGAACAATTTAAAAGAAAAAAGAAAAAAAAAGAAAAAAAAAAGGGTGTTAGGTTAGCAAAAAGGGAAACTTAAAAGGTCATGAACTAGATTCAGTAAAACACACATTTCCTGAGTACCTTTCTAAGGGAAAACCTCATTGAAACTCTTCCAGCTCTGTTCAGAGAGCACTTTAATTGCAGCATTTTATTTTTTCATCAGTCACCACCACCCCTCTCAAGTAAGATCCCCAGTTTCCTACTTTATGTTTTCATCTTCCAAGAAAAACTGGTGGTATCCTCAGGCAGGTCTTTTTTTCCCCCTCCTCTCTCTTGCTGTTGGAGGTAGACTCTTCTAGCCCCCTCAGGTAGAGAGACCAGTCTGAAAGTGCCCTAATGATAGGATGAGTAGTAAAAGTACTTAAAGACACAGGTACTTAGCCTTTGGTGGGATGAAAAGGGACTAGAGCAAGTAAAATGGGTCACCCAAAACCAAGTCATATTCTCCTGAAGATGTGAGGGGGGACTTCACACACCCCTTTTTTTGTGGCTTGGGGGATACCTTGGTCTTGCTGTTGCCTTTCTTCAATCCTCTCTCTGAAAGCTTAGGAAGAGAGTGAACCTAGAGAAAAGTTTCTGATGGGTTCTTTCCAATTCTTGATCCTATCATTTTGGGAGGCTAAGTACATATATAGGGACTTAGCTCTTTCTAGTAATTGTCAGTGAACAAAACAGATTGAAAAATTGCCTTGGTATTTTCACTAGCAGTTTGTATAAAGCAATCCCCAGGTGATCTGTCAAACTGTAAATGCCAAATACATTTTTGTGATTTGTATTTTCTGCATACGTTTATTTTTAATAAAGGGCTTCTTGGTAGTTTTTATGTCTTAAAACCTTAATGGAAGGTAAAACAGTTTTAGCTGTGGAAGTAATGAATCTCAAGCTCATCATTGTACTATATATTTGGGAAGCTACTTTGTTAAGAAACATGAATATGTGAGCTGCTATAATGTAATTCATGTCCTATTTTACAGATAGGGAACCTGAAGTAGTACTGGTTTTAGTAATAGACACCAGACCTGCTGAACTAACATTACCTCAGCTGTCCTCTGCTGGAGAGTTGACTGCAGCACTGACAGTTTTTATTTTGGTCTGAAAAGTTACATTCAAATGTAAAATCTAATTCTGTACCCTTTATTTCTGCAAATACCCTCACTACATTCCCCTTACATTTATTTTTTTATTTTTTTATTTTTTGCTAAATAAGGTTGTAAATGTCAGGGAGAAGATCTGAATTAAGGGACAAACTTTCCCAAATAAGATGCCTACTGCCCTCTACATCAGTTTCTCTATATTCTGTTCTATATGACTTACTATCAGATATATGTAAGAGATCAGTTTGCACATTACAGAGGGAGTACATAGGTAAATACCGGCATTATAAAGTGGAATAGAATATCATGAGATACTCAAATATATTGCAGCATGGTGACGTAAAATGTAGCATTTCCTGAATCCAGGGATTTAGCTGTCAAAGTAAGAATACATTTAAGGTTTGATTGTCCTCTCTGCTTACATGAGCAGGCCTCCCATTAATGTCAGTAGGAGTTATACACACAAAAAAGGAGGATAACAGACATAAACAGTAAACAGAGCAGGAGAGTGAGAATAGATGCCAGTGGAGCTGGAAAATGCATTGTTCCCTCTTCTTTCCTTTGCAGAGCCTGCTCTTTAATAGGAAAGCTTCACCACGTTTTTCTGCATTTCCAGGAAAGCAAAATTTTGAGTTGTCCTGACACATCTTTTGACTAGTTCTCATCTTGGAGAATTGCCATGTGAAATGAAAGAAAGATGGATGCTGGACTGACAGCTAACATATGATAAAAATAAGCAGTTAACAAGCTCCACTGAACACAGGTGGGCAGTGAATCAAAGTGTCTTAACCTATTAACCTATACAGTGTGGCTCCTGTGCGGTTTTTCAAAGACATCTTGCTTTTTTTCATTACTGCTGTAGTGAGAATTACTTTCCAGTGCCTTTTTTTTTCGGTGCTGAAAACCTTTATTATGTGTTCAGCAGAGAATAGCTCGTGGAACCATGCAAGTACCATTCTTTTATCTATCAGTGATGTTATTGATAAATAGAAACAGTGGAGATAATAACATTTAAATAAGACTGTGGGGTTCTCATTAAACTTAATTCGCTTCTTAGTCAAACTTCTGTTTTACTGATGGGCATTCATCGACTTTGGTGTTACTCTTAAGTTGTCCTGGAATGGAGAATCAAGCTTATTGGCCTTAACCCCAAGCAAGTAAATCAGTGCTCATGTAATGGTTATTTCTGTATTAGAGTCCTTTCACCTTAGTGCAATACAAACAACAATAGTTCTCCTATTGTCGGCCTCCTATAGACAACCCCAACCCGTTTTTTTCTTATTTTCGAAGGATTTTCTGCTGTTGATCAGATCAAATTGCAGATGACACTGTCTAGCTAAAGAGTATCAGGTGGTGCATTGGCAGTCTCATTGATAATTTTTCTTCTTATATTTCAAAATCTATCCCTGAAAATAGTACCTTTACAAATAGTATTTTCACAAGAGATGGAAAGATTGCAAAGGTTCCTGTCCATCAAAAGCAGCTAGTACTACCAGCGTGCTTTAAGATTAGTCTGGCAATGAATGAGGCAAACACAGCTGTTGGTACTCTGTCTAAACTGACTTGCCAGTATGTACAGTGACACACCTCAAAGTCTTAATTTCCTGAATAGTAGGTAAAACTCTGGAGTACGTTGTGGCTCCTGTCCAGACTGGGCACTTGCTTTGATTTCATTGAAAGCCACAGGAGAGGATTTGGGGTCTGCCTGAATTTTGTTCTTAGGTGGTTGTGGCCAATATATGCACTGGGACATAAAGTACTAAATCATCTCACAGTCCCCTTACTTAAGCACCATTTTAATAGGAGCCTCCCAAGCTCTTCTACCCGCAGTATTTGCTTTACTTTATAGCTCCATGAGTACTTTTTTTCCATCTGATTTTCTACCCGCAAAACTATTCTACCTAGAAGAGGTACAAAGCATCCCTAGCAGGTAGCAATGTTCTAGGTCAACACTAAATATTTATTAGCTGCTAACACCAACTCTTAGACCTATAGGTAATTTCAGGTCTAGCTCAAGCTTATTCGCAGTTAATAAGATACATGGATTTCTGTGCCTGTGATTACCCATTAAGAAAAGATGTGGCAGCCTATACTGGGCACTATGAAAGTCTGGGGATGGAGGGGTACATACCGTGTGTGCTTTACTCATGTACCCTGCACTGTGGAGCTGGCTGAGATACTAACCTGGATATGGGAACACAGATGGGGCTCCTGCATGTCATTGTAGCTCCTTTTTCTCCCTTCTGACCTTCACTTCTGTATACACCTGAAGTCTGTGACACTCACAGAAGTTGAGCAGAGTGTTGGAAGGAGCTAACGCTGTGCTGACACATTGCCGACATATTGACACATGTTGTCATTTTGGGTGTAACACTCTGAATGCCTAGTCAATAATATTAGAATCTTTCTACACCGCAAATGTCAGTGTTGCAGAGACAGCTCTAAATGACCCAACATGGCTTTGTCCTATGCTGCATCAGCAGATCCCAAATCTCAGCAAAACCCTAGGAAGGAGGTGCATATTCAAACATACACAGGCATAGTCATACTGGCTTAAAGAATGGAGCTGTCTAGCCCAGTACCCTGCTTATAACAGTGGTCATTATTGGATGCCAGTGGAAGATTGGTATACATGTCTTGTATACATATAAGAATTTGCTTTGCCTCCTCAGAAGACTTTCTGATGTGTCTTGTTTATTTAATAATCCTCAAAGACTCTCACTTTCAAAAACTTGTCCAATTTCCTTTTAAAGCCATTAAGACTTTTAGACTTCAAAACATTATTTGGCAAAGCATTTACCAGATGTGTCACCTACAGCATGAAGAACCACTTCCTTTCGTTTGGTCTGAACCTGGTTCTTAATAGCTTCATTTGATGGCTGTGTTAAACTTTCTGTTTAAAGATCAGGCACTGGAAGAGGCAAGCAATCAACAATCAATCCCCATATACCATCTCTATGTTCCAGCTTACATTGCTGATTCATACTAGCTGACCTATATTCTTATAAAAGAAAAGGCACCAATAGGCAGTGAATGCCCATTTACTCTATATCTAATCTGCATTTTGTTAGAGTGCATTCTTGGCAGGCCATCTTCTTCCCTCCCTCTCCTGCTGCAAGACAAGTGGATGCTCTAATTCAATGTACGCATGCAGCAACCTCCACTGTTGGGCTTATGTAAACTTTGAATTTTAGCACAGAGCACAAAAAAACTCAAGTGATGCCCTTGTTCCCTTACCTAAAGCCAGAATACATGACATAAAACATTCCTTTTCTTCTTTAATAGCATAATTTAAATGTATTGCATTTCTTTTTGGCAAAGAGGTCCTTTTTCTCACATGCTGACTGCAGGTCTTTAAGTTTCTTTCATAGAAATGATGACAGAATGCTCCATACTGACTGACCGACCTTTCAGAGCTGCATTTTCAGAAGAGATAAATGACTGTGCCTCAATTTGTGGGCATTCAACACTACAAAAGTACTTGATTTATCAGCCAGGGTTCAACATATTCCAGAAAAAAATGAAATTAATTGATAACATTCAAGATAAGACACTTAGTATGGATAATAAATAAATAAACCCCCCAAACATTCATTATTGAAAGCAATTTTAAAATGTGTATTATTTCAATCAAAAGCTATCACATGACATACAATAAAGCCTGTTAGATTCCTTACACAAAAAGAGCTTGCATTTGAATGGATATTTCTGGTTTTTAAACTACTACTACAAATACAGATATTAGGACCCGTTTTTTTTGAGCATCATCCCAGTAGATCCCAATTCATCTTTTGTCCATTTACTAGGGATCAAAGTATAATCTTTTTCTTGGGAAGATTATCACCCTTCTGCTGAGTAGGTCTTAGACTACATATCCTTCTATCTGGCCACTACTTTCTCCTGTTGCGAAGCACCTCAAACAGTTTGTTCTGTAGTTGCTTCTTAGAAGATCACCTCTCAGTAATTCATTTGCTTAAATTACATCATAGATGAGTTCTATTGCTTTGAACTTTATTAATCATTTTTGTCTGCAGGAGGGATGTCTGTAGGTATTCAGGGGGGTATCCTTACATTCTCTGTAACTGTCAATATACTATCTTTAATGAAATTCCTATAGTGACAAACACAGACATTGATGGAGAAAAAGAAATAAAAAAGGAAAAAAAAAACCCTGTGTTTTGAGTTATAGTAGCAGCCAAATATCTCCTGAAACTGGCTAACTTACATGCATCTTGCATTTTCCTTAAGGTTAAAAAGAGCCACTTCATTTTAAAATAATGTAATAAAAACACTGCTGTCAGACTGAGACCTTGTCTGCCAAGTCTAACCCTCAAATGAAGTTTTACAGCCGAGTTATAAATCCCTAAAAACTGGAGCTGATCGTGAGAATATTGACAGTACCTTATCTAAGGAGTCCTGTTCAGGTGGGAACATGGGGGTTTAAACAGAATGTTTCAAAACGAAGACACACTGATGGTATAGCCTCGCTCACACAGATAGTTTGACCATATGCAGTAAGCACCATGCTAGTTTATTTATTTGTTTATGAGTGTGTATTAACCACCAAGGTTTGTATATTCTCAACCTCCCTTTGATCCTTTTTTTAAAAAAAACACAAATTCTGCCATCTGTAAACATTTCTGTGCTGACCATGCCTCTGGCTTAGTCAACATATGAAATCTGTAAAGGCTTATTTTTTTGATAAAAGAGATGGCTAAAGACAATTGACATTATCGTTTGAAGTTCATGGCATTTCATGCTAATTTAGTAATGTGGAAATGGAACAGAGGCCTGGATTTGTGTAGAGAACTTGTCCAAGGTTGTAACCCTTAACATATTTTGTGCATGCTTTCTCTCTCTGTGTTTGTCTCCTATACAAGACATTTAATATGATTTTGATTAGTTTCTGATGAGTTGAAATTTCAGTAAGTGCAGCTCCAGTACTGCTTTTTTTCTGGACACTGTAATATTTGGGCAATAATTTAGGAAGATGTCTAGATTTGCTTTATTGATTAAATAATAAAAGATTGTCTTTAAAAATATAATAAAAAGATAAAACATGTACACTTAAATCTCTATGTGGATTCATATATAATATTTTTCAGAATATTCTTGTCTAAAATAGCCTAAACACCGAGTCAAGGAAGAATATTCAATACCTTTAAGTCCCCTTCTTGACACTGACAGACTCCTACTAATTTTATTACAGTAATATCATGGTGCTTTACTGATGTGAAAAAATACTGAGGTCAATATGGAAGGTGTTACAAAGGTAGCTTATGGTTTGCAAAAGATAGGAACTGAATTCTGTATGTAGAAACAGTGTCTATATATCAAGGATGCTGACTTTGCTCTGGCTAAGACTGTCTTTTTTTGTAAGTATTTATGGTTATTTTGTGTAGACACATTCATAAACTTGGGAGAAAAGTCTACATACCAAAATATGTGACAAGCAGGGACACCATAATCCTATCACAGTGATAGATTTGGGGCAGCTTCTACCCATTCTGTTGATGGGGTCAAAGTCTCCACAAAGATAAGGTCATAACCTTGGGCTAGTCAAGGATAATAAAGGTTGTTTTTGTCACTCACATGTTCAGAGGCAATGATGTGGTCCCCAGATGGTGATCTGAAGGATGCAACTGTCCTCTCAGACAAAGCAGGACTCAGTCACTTTCGACAGGTGACTGTTGAGGAGCATTTGTATGAGCAAAACTGTGCCAAATGCATTTCTGCAGTGATAAAAGATTGGTTGAACACAACAGGGCAGGGTTCTAAGCTAGAAACTAGAAACTCTAAGCTAGAAACTGAGCAGCTGCATTTATTTTATAACGCTACACTTCAGAAGTTCCTTTCAGATATATGAATGGGGAGCTAGAAACTGGGAACTCTTAACAAGGAATCCAGACTCACTTGACCTTGGGACTCCCAGAATCCCTCAGTAGAGAATAACAACACCTTTTAGTATTTTGACATTCAGCTGGCCGGTGGCAGCTACATGGATACATCACTATATATGCATCATTTTGAAAAGAGAGCCTTGGCTCTGGCCCTGTTCCAGAGTTACAAATTATGTGCAAACCTCAAATATTATCATCTATTTTACCAGTCATGCATCTGGAAAAATGAAAAGTCTTCCTGTTTTTGATCTAAATTTATTTTAATATACAGGAAATAGATTGCAAAAACTCCACTTCTCTATATTTTCCCCTATAACTACAGTGAGTCTGAGCAAATTTACTTCCATTCTGTGCATCTGTTAGCTCCTAGGTCTCTTGACCCAGCTTGAGCCAGTGATAATACCACAGTAAGATCCTACTGTGCTTAAAATGTACACCCAGCTGTGTCTGTAATTTCTAGAGTTGAAATACAAATGGGAGTATCTCAAGGAATAACAGGGGAAAGAAGACAATGCAGCAAGTTAGCATCCATAATGTGCTTTTTCCATTGCCCCTCATAACTTATGTTTATTTTTTTCAGTGAAATCTTCTGTTTTTTTTTTTAAAAATCCAATCAACAATTTTAACAGTAAATCCAAGATGATCCACAAGAGGAAATGCTGCTAAAAGGAGGATTCCTGAAAGCCCAGCTGAAAATTTACTTAATCCTTTTCAGAATACATCACGCTGCAAGACATTTCTGTGATGTTCTAGCTAATATTTCGAATTCCCCAAATTTGAGATAGAGACTCTGATCATTATTATATTTACTTTAGTTTAATATACAAAATTTAGTTCACAACTGGTGTGTTATGTTCCTTCAAACCTGGGAGCACATTGTCCTGTCTCAGAACAAAGGTCCTTCTAACGGAGAAACCTCTCTTCAACAGAGGTAAGGAAGGAATTATCAGAGGAAAGGATAAGCATGTGGCAGTTCTTCCTCAGACTAGTCTCCTAGCTTTCAACAAACCTTGTCTCAGGAGCCTCCTAAATCAGAGGTCATGTCATTGTGCTGTATTTCTGTGATAAGACATGTGTGTATGAACTGAAGAGGGAAATACTACTCTGCAACTAAGAAGAATGACTTGTGCTTCCCTATTCAATGCAGAATAGATATATGCCCATGTTTTAGACAGCTGTCTTGGGTATCAAGAGTAGCAAAAGTGAAATAGCACAAATATTTGCCCTAACTGGTCAAATGTATCTGGGATAACTGGACAAGTTGCAAACTGTGCTACAGTCTTGCTTCTGTAGCATAGTGGGTGGTTGTAGATTTATATCTTCAATTTTGAAGAGGGTATCCATGCATCTTTGTCCTTTCTGTGAATGATACTCAAGCTTAAGAACCTTAAGTTAGGTCCTGACATCCATAAATGAAATATTTTGCTTTGTAAAAATGCAAACTATGGACTTAAACAAATGAACTGTGTACAGAAAGTTCTCCAAAACTTGCAAGAAGAGAAGTTTAGAGTGGACTAGACTGGCAAAGCTGAGACTTAGACTTTGCTTGTTAGGGCAGTAGTATGTTCTCTGCCTTTTTATTCTCTGAAGGTTTCACACCATACTCATCAGCTTAATATTTCAGGGTATGTTTGTAGTGTACTGATATTGTGCAAACTGACAAGTGCTTAAGGTCCAGCAGAGTCCACGTCCTGGCAGGCTGGGAGATCTAGCATTGGTGCTGCCTTCTCTCAATCCAAACTGAAGCTGAAAATAAATGCCCGAATGAGAAAAGTCTTGCTTTGGGATTTTCTTTTCTGTTTTTAATAATCAATTCCATGGACAGAGAAGGCTGAACTGGATGGAGGGGAGTGCCCTAAATAAGGTCTGCAGTGCCACGTATCACCAAAGGAATTTTCCCTTTGACATGGACATTCTTGGTTCCATATTGTGCTAGCACTTTTTTTGTGAGGAGAGGGTGAATGTGCAAAAATGTAAAATGGGACTAGGGGAAAGAACAGAGAGGGAGAGTACATACATTCATGTCTTTGGTGTAAGGCAACTGTTCTACTTCCTCCTTCCCCCAATACTTTAACTGAAAGTAAATTTGGCTTGTTTACCAAATAACTGAGAAAAGACTGTCATTGAAATGAATGGTTTGCTCGGCTATATGAATGTAGAAACAAAGACATACACCTAGACAAATGAATAAGGGCTCAAGTGTAGATTACAAACTGTGTTAAAGAAGCTGCTTCCGATAGGTCTTGCAGTGTTAGCTTTCATGGGGAACCACTTAGAAATCCTTTATCTGAGAGCTATGGAAGAGAGTATTTCTGTGTATGAAAAACAAAAACTCAGATTTTCAGGGGCCATCCTTCAAGATCAATGGAGAGCCACAGAGTCTGTGTAAAAGCAATCAGATGCAAGAGTTTTTGTTGTTAGTTTTTTTTTTTTTTTTTTTGTCTTTTAATACTTTACTGCAGGTTTAATTGCAGCAATATTTCAATGCCAAAGAGAGTAATTTGCAGCTTGAATACAGCATTAGATCTGCAATACCCGACATTTTAAAACCTCGGTATAAAAATGAGCATTTGGTACAAGTACCACAAGAATTCTCATTTCCTGTTCAACTTTCAAAGAAATTGAAGTGAAATGTCTATATTAACGTTTATAAAATTTTAGGAGTGATTCCCTTATTACATAATTAGCTTAAGCATTCTGCATATCTGCCGATTAGAGACATTACTCAGAGCTTGCCCTGGAACAGCTGCATTCCTAGACAGAAAAAGATACTAATGTGGCCCTGGGGGAGAGCTCTCCATTTTGACAGAATAAAACATTCTTGGAATACAGTTGTTACAATTCATAATTGTTCACTTTAGGGGAAAAATAGGAAAAAATCTTTTTAATAATAATAATAAAAGATTTCTAATAGCTTTAAATTCATACTTCAAAATTCTCTGCAGTTGGGTATGTAGGTAGCCAGGGGGGTTTCTCCGTGCTGTGTATAATGAAGAAGTACAAGCAGGAACTCTGCCTGCCTGCAGCTATTTAAACCTGATCAGATAGTGGCAGTGAGGATGATGACAACAGGGACAAGTATTAGAGGCTAGCATTGTGATCCAGCTGATTAAGCATAACCCTACCTGCATCAATTTAGAAACAGTAGAGCATTTGAGTTCATTTGACTGCATCTGTGACAAGGTTACCCAGTAATAGAATTTCATAAAATGAAACATGGAAATACAGCACAAATTCAGCTTGTTATCACTGCATAATTAATACTCTGTCTCCATCAGATATGATCACCTATTGATGCACTATTTTAAAAAATATCTTAATTATCACAACATGGTACTCTTCTCCAGCAATGTGATAGGCAGAATAAAGGTGATGTCTGTGATGCTCAGATCAAGTGAGTTAAAGTACACGGAATCCTGAAGGGAAGTCTCATGAAGCACAGTTGTGTGGTCCCCAAGAAGAATTTGACCAGGGCTGTAATGAATATATCCTGCCTCCTCACCCCAGAAGTCTTGGAAAAACGGTGGCCTCTTCTGCAGTGAAACTGCTGATATTTGGTATTTATGACTCTTAGGGAAAACAAAAACAAAAAAAAAACAAACAAAATTCTTGCATGCTAACTGAATTCACTTTTAAATGAAAGAATCCTAAAATTTTATTCTAGAGAGTCCTGAATCTTATCTGCACAATTTAGGTTCTTGCAAGAAGAAATGAGATAATTGTAGCTCCCACTAAACTTTAAAATGGTTCAGAACAGGTGTCCCGTCTCAGATACCTTTAATAATGCAATTATCCTTCTTGTCTGTGAGCCTGTCTCCTATCTACATGTCAATATTATAGAAATAATGGTGAAACATTACTAAACCTTTCTGATTTTAAATTCAGTTTCTGAGTCAGATATTTATGTTGAAGAAGAGTGAAAGGGAATGCAAGAACCCTTACAACAGCATTACACTTTCATGTCCCTGTGAAGTGGTGTCAAGCAATTAACATGGTGCCAAAGCATAAAGGAGTCAAAGAAACACAGTCCACTACCATCTAGGACTGTTGTGCAATACAGAAAGAGTAGTTGCAATGCTTGAGTAAGGCATATCACAAACCACAGATGCTAATTTCAGTGATTCTCTGCCCTGACTATATACGGAGAGGAACTGAGGAGGCTTGGAGACCAGGTGGTCTGAATTGCTCATTCTTTTCTGACCTCGAGTGCTACAAGTCAGCAACGGAATCCAATGATCTGAAATAAGGCTGAACTGTAATCTCAAACTTTAGCATTAGTTTTTAAGTTCCTTTACCCTTCAAACTTGTAAATTTGGGCATCTGGGCCTTTTATGTAGGTCTGCCTCTAAAACCTGTTATTTGTATTCACATGGTGGTGACAAGACCATTACATAATTCATATAGCATCCATTATTTCTTATTGCAGTATAAGGAAGAGGAAACTCATTTTGTTTAATTTCAAACTGCCTCTGACACTGTAGCTTTCAAAGTTGAACCCGAACTTCAATTAGTTAGTATTCAGCTAAGAAGAGACTGTGGAAAGAGTAGGAGAGATTAAAAAAAACACAGAAAAATGGGATGAAAACAGGAACAGCTGTAAAAGAATGAAAAGTGAAGATTACAAAAGAAACAGAATATAGAAAACTTAAGCAGAATATACAATATCTGATTTTTCACACTTGTAACCACAAAGGAGATGCTATGAGCAGTTTACATTAGGCTGGTTCACAAAAATTCACAGTAATATTATTCCTGATATAAATGGAGGGTACTACTGGGGCTGATCTATCTATTAGATGCATTTTTGTAATGCTACAATATACATTTTCATAAGAGAGATCTTGCTTCTTGTATCTTGCTTGTGCGTTTATGACATACCCCAGCACTGAGGTTCTTCCTGATGCATTCATCCATTAAGATGGCCTTTACAGACACTCCTGAAAGCAAAGTTGGTCAGCGTACGACGAGGACTGGGCTAATCAAAAATAGTTTGTAAGCTGGCTAGTAAACTTAATCACAGTAAGTTTCATTTTCTTTCTTTCTTTCTTTCTTTTTTTCTTCTTTCATTCTAATAAACAGTTTGGGGTAAGCTATAACAGTTCTTTAAGCTGACTTCCTTTTGGGCAGAAGTATCTGGAAGAGATTTTCATCTCTTTCCTTTGTCTTTATGTGAAAAGAGTACATGTTTTGGTATAAGTCTTAAAACCATTATCATAACCTTCTTTGCTCTATGTGTACCATGCACAAAATCAGGCATAAGCAGATAACAAACTTCCTGACTTGGAAGTATGACCTTTTTTTTTTTTTTTTTTCTCTTGTTTGATGTTTGTTTCCTGGTGGTTTCTCCAAGTCCATGAGACCCACTTTGCCTGCGGGTTGTCCTAGACGAGAATATGTCATTACATGAGACGCCTGGTTGCTGAGAGCCAGGTGTCTGTGCTTGTTGGAGGATTTACCCAAGATTTTTTCTTCCAGCCTTCATAGATTATTTCTCACCGCTCTGCTCACTGACCTATTATTACTCTCTTGGAAGGAAGTTGGAAATTTTCAGGCGTTTCTTCCAATTGTATATAAACTGTTTTGGACTCTGCTTACTCTAGGCAGAGATCAAGTCTTCCAGTTCTTCTATAAATCAGATATAACTTCTCTGTAGAGGACATGACCAACAGCTCAGGAATTACAAACAGTAAAACAAGCAATGGATGAGTCAAAGTAACTGGTAGCTTCTAGGAAAAGTTTTCAAATAAAGAGAAGAACCTACAGCCTTCAGACACATATCGTGGAGCAAAATGCACCGCAAGAATGTTTAGCTGCACCTAGATGGAGAGGGACTGGATTTCCAGTGTCACAGTTATGGATCCCCAGTGATTGAACTGGAATGTCTAAGAAGACAATTCAATTCCGGAAACTGGGCTGTCTGCTTGAATAGGTCGTCCCTTAGAACAGTGACTGTTAAGTACATGTCCCTTAGAGTCAAAACGTATTAAGGCACTTAGTAAGAAGTTGCCATGTGAATGGTGATAAGCAATATATTATGGTAGTTACACAGTGCATTGATAATTTTGCTGCAACAATAATACATTTGTCTTTAGATAAAATGGGGTGTAAGCAGGCTTTTCTAGTGCTGCATTTTCCAGGAAACAGAAAATTAACAACCTAAGGCAACAAGTTCTAACTGTAACAAACTGAATTAGCAGATTTTAGGGAATAGATATGATGAAGATTGGTTTTACACATTACATGGTCAGCTGGATAAAATACATAATCGGGAAAGTGGGAATGGTGAGATAAGATTTGGGGTATGGTTCTCAAAGCCTTCAGGAAACTTGGTCCTTGTTGTTAATTAACTAGAATTGTCAACTTCTGGCAAAAATTCTAGCAGACAGCCTGCAGGATACGATCTGCAAGATTATTAGCCCAGACCAAGTAAGTTTGTAAATGAATGACTGTGACTGGAGAATTACAATGAAAATACTGAATATTATCTAAAGAGCTAGTGGCATGCAGGAACCTTGCCAGTCTATGCAACCAAGAATAAAAAGGCCTTTGACAAAATAAACTTGAGGTTTCCTATACGCACATTATGGAGAAGTCAGGTATTCATAAGCTGATAAGAGCTTCTATACGGGGCTCTCAAAAGAAATGATACTTTAAAATTGGCTTTTGGGTGACTCCCCTTTTCAGTGGAGGATACTGCAAGTTAGGTAGATGTGTCGTTTTTTTTTTTTTTCTTTGTACTGTTTTTAGAAGAAAAAAAACAGGTTACAAGTGGGCAAGCAATGTGATTGCTGACTATATCAATATGACACTTCATAGTCACACAGGTAGTTTACAACAGTTAACATAAATGTCCACAGTTAAAAGAGTACCAGTAACAATAGTACTTTACTTGAAAATTGTGTGGGTGGTTAGAAATGGTGGTAAATGTTTGTCAGAAAGTTTCTGTGACATATTTATTTCCAGAAATGTGTTATTTTCATCTACCTGTGTGACGGCTTCATAAGCTCAACATCACTGACATATTCAAGGCAAAATGAAATGTAGCATCTATAGAAAAGATGACTTAATCTTCTTTGGCTTGTGAGACATCTGCCATCATATAGTCCCACCATTAGGAATAGCATCTTCAGGGGACTTGAAATCAAGTGAAGCACATTCACAGATAATTCATTTCTACAGATGTACCACTGCTTTCTAAACAAGCCCAATATATGAAATATACTCCATGATCTGGTCTGTATGGCCACTGATATCGGTTTATGAAAGTCTCTTGAAAGCAAAAATTTTGCAATGGCCAATCTGATAATCTCACCAATTATTAGAAATTCACAGCTGATTAAGAGGTACCTGATTTTTGTTCAGAAATAAAGAATCTTGTTTTATCCATGTTTTATTTCTAGTAAGTTAAAATTTCTTCTTAAAACAATTTGGCTGCCTGGCAGAGAAAGCTACTTAAATCTTATCACTGAAAGTCAGTCAATACGATATACAACTTAAATTAAGAGACTGTTTTTGGTGAAAGCCAGTTTTTGGCAATCTCCCACAAGAACCATTTTTTCCTTTAATAGGGTAAAATAAACAATGGTGCCAAATGGTTTCGCAGTGTGTCATAAGTACTGCTCTGAAAGTCATTTCTTCCTATGTGCAAAGTACTCAGCTACTCCAGCTTGATCTTGCAAAGAGTATTGAAAGATGTTCAACCTGAAATTGCACCAAAGAAATAAGGACCAAGCTACTCCTCAGCTGATTTACTGTCACTAACACTTGCAATAAATGAGTATGACCTGCTGATGTGATACCTAGCAAAGAGGCAAAGAGGGAGTAATGCTGTACCATTCAGCCTGTGATCACTCTTCCAGGCTGGACCACAGAGGCTCATGATGGGAAAACATTGCTCCAATCTGAGAGCATGCAGAAGACCATGCATAGAAGACCATGCATGCATTCCTGTAAGATGAAAACCATTCTAGCAGTAGTACAAAAGGCATCATGCCACAGTTTCATGGAGTAAGAACAAGGCTGTGCATACAGAGAAATGCCAATAGTGAAAAAAAAAGTCATATCCATATTAGAAATGAGATGTAAATCCTTACCTGCTTTGATATTTAATCACTGAACCAATCTGAGAATTGCTCCTCACTTCAAGTCCTCAAAATGAGAGTGAGAGTGTGGGTGTCTTCTGAGTGGCCATCTGTTGCTGAGCACATCATCCAGACCTGCATTCAAACTCAATGGGGAGTCCATGCCAACAGCAGTTAGGAGATGGCTGATAAATTTTGCTTTTTCCTTTCCATTTTTATGAAAAGCTGAGATTCACCATCTTAGAGGTGGACATGTTATATGCATCTCACTCTAGTGTGGCTTTAAAGTGGTAGGCAATTAAGACATGCGACAACATGAAGAAATCATAGAATCATGATCTAGTCCAATCCCCCCACACATGCAGGGTCACCTAGAGTACGTGGCACAGGACTGCATCCAAGTGGGTTTTGAAGATCTCCAGAGAAGGAGAACCCACAACCTCTCTGGGCAGCCTGTTCCAGTGCTCTGTCACCCTCACTGTTAAAATTTTTTTCCTTAAGTTCCTGTGGAACTTTTGGTGCTTCAGTTTGTGGCCATTAGTTCTGTCAGTGGCCACCACTGAAAAGAGACCAGCACTATCCTCTTCATTCCCTCCCTTGAGGTACTTATAGACACTGACTAGATCCCCTCTTAGCCTTCTCATCTCCAGGCTGAACAGGCCCAGCTCCCTCAACCTCTCCTCATAGGGCAGATGTTCCAGGCCCCTGATCATCCTTGTGGCCCTGCACTGGACTCTCTCCAGCAGTTCCACATCCCTCTTGTATTGTGGAGCCCAGAACTGGATACAAAACTCCAGATGCGGCCTCACCAGGGCTGAGTAGAGGGGCAGGATCACCTCCCTCGACCTGCTGGAGACGCTCTTCTTAATGCACCCCAGGATCCCATTGGCATTCTTGGCTACAAGGGCACACTGCTGCCTCATGGTCAACTTGTCGTCCACCATGACACCCAGGTCCCTCTCTGCAGAGCTGCTCTCCAGAAGGTCGGTCCCCAGCCTGTACTGGTGTCTGGGGTTATTCCTCCCCAGGTGCAGGACCTTGCACTTGGCCTTGTTGAATTGCATGAGGTTTTTCACTGCCAGTTGTCCAGTCTGTCCAGGTCCCTCTGGATGGCAGCGCAGCCCTCTGGGGTATCAGCTACTCCTCCCAGTTCGGTATCATCAGCAAACTTGCTGAGGGAGCACTCTGTGCCTTCATTTAGGTCATTGATGAATAAACTGAACAGGACTGGACCAAGGACCGACCTCTGGGGGACAGCCCTAGCTACAGATCTCTATATAAAATTTGAAGGCCAGCGTTGTTCAGGAGAGTAGAGTAGGTTATTAGATAGAACCCCCTGGCTTTAAAATTATGATTCTATGAAATAATATCTGTCTATGAATAAAGTAATTAAGAATGAAGTTATGCCAGAAGGAAAAAATACTATAGTGAAAGCAAATTTTAAAGCTAGTTATCTACAATCCTTTCAAAAATCAAAAACCAGTAGCAATAGAGAGCCTAATGAACCATATTGATAAACATAAAGAAAAGTTCAGGTCTCCTAGAATAGCAAGAAGCAGTAAATGCAAATGGAAAAGGAGCACTGATTTGATTTTGAGAAGGAACAGTGACAAAACCAGAGGAGCACACAGGAATCTCAGAAAACCATATGCCAAAGTTATCACCAAAGTCTTTATGAAGTATTTATGCTTGCTAATTGGAAGAAAGGAAAAAGGGAAACTTGGAGCTGGAAATGGTTTTATAAGCACATATACATGCTCTATTGTGTTATATAGCACTTATGAGCTCTTAGGCTCTTTCCAAAAGAAAGTGATTTCTTTTGGTACATGAATACTTAGGCATTATTAGGCTTGGAATTGGAATGTGGGAAGGAGCATAGTGGGGCTAGTCTCTTCCCATCCATTTCCTCTAGTCAGAGCATTTATACTCTGTACCATGTTATCTATGTAGCTGTTATCTCTTGCATCACTGCGCTGCACTGATATATCATGCCTCCCGTTTTTAAAGATTCTTGTTCTCTATTACCCTTTCTTATTGCTGGCAAGACACATAATCATTATGTATAATTAAATATGGACTGTGTATTTTGATTTCATGATGAAATGCAAATTTTTCCAGTGAATGAGTATGGCTTCTACTATGGCTTACATGTCTTCTACTGCAGTGTTTCACAACACTGTTGAGAAATCACATCATTTCCAAGGTTCTTAAAAGCAGTTAAAATAATGTTCATACTAGCAATAATTAGCAAAGAGACTATATGAATAATCACAGTCATTCCCACAAAGATTTCTTGTTTTCACAGACCAATCCATTACCTGCTTCAATGAACCGTCTTGTTGTTAATTTGCAGGGCTTTCACCCCTAGGTGATGGAAATACCTGCCCTCTTCTCAGTCTCCCATTAAGTATGGTTTTCAGTAATATGTATAATTCATGAGAAAAATTTGTTTGTCAAGCATTCCAGACAGGTCACTTAAATCCTAGATCAATTGATAATGTTCACACCAACATGGCCTAGAATGAAAACAGCCCTTATACTGATTTCACTTGTTACTTTAAACTAATGAGCTGGGCTTCAACTTTTAACGATGCATAGTTATCATTATTATTTTAAATAAAGATTAGCAACAGAGATTTCAAACAAACAAACAAAAAGGCTATTAGTTGTTAGTCTGAATGTACTACTTGCAATTCTAGCAATAAATATACTGCATTGTTGCAAATGTACTCTGGACTTTCTGGCCACTGCAGGATGTGGGAAGATGAAGGGTGAAGAAAGTTCAGGTAGCTTTTAGCTTTAACATATCAACATAGAATCTAGCTGGAACTGTGAAGTTAACAAAAACATATTTTGAGGGCTTGGATTACAATTTGTAACCCTCATCACCTCCTTCCTCTGCCCAAACAAGAATCTCTTATTCTGTGCAACACAAAATGCCATAAGCAAAATTTAAATACAGGTACTCTTAATAGCAATTAAAATCAACTGTGTATATCTTTTCTTTTTATGGTTAAAAGGTTTGCTTTGCCATTTCCCTGATTTTTGTATTTTTTAATCTTTTGTATCTTTATGCTAATGTTGAACAGAAATCCAACATTTCTGCTTAGCATTAAACACTCACTTAATGAGGAGAAGACAGGTGAGTCCTGCTCAAAATTTTAATTTTTGTACTTGGTCTTCTGGACCTACCGATGTCTGTGGAAGTTTTACCATTGATACTTATAGAAAAAGACACTCTAGGGGCCCTAAATCTCAAGGAGCAGAGTTTGATTCTGAAAGAAAAAGACCTTGTATTTTGATGAAAATTGAGACAATTCTGAATTTGTGGAAAATTAGACATTAGTAAGGGTTTTATTATCTTCATTTCCTAAATGCACATTCATACTGTATTTATATAGGACTTATTCTTCCATTTATATTTAAAACAAGCAGTTACTACTCTGGATCCGCTAATGTAAACAAGTCTGAGTACTACAGTGCATAAATATAATTTAAAAATTGATGTATGTAAATATGACATTTAAGTGAACAGGTGTAAATACATCAGTCTGCTGCAACCTCGAGTTTCCTGCTCACAATCATTATTTCCTTTCTGTTCTGTGCTCACTCTGCTTAGTCCTGCAGGAATTATGATGTTTGTTGTAGTATTCTGTAATGTGCAGAACTTGTATACGAGAGAGCTGTGACTTGTACATAAATACTTCTGACACTGATTTTTTTTTCCTGAAAAGTTTTCAACTTTTATACTTATTTTTACTGAATATTAGAAACCTAAAAATTGACCTTCTTTCATCATCATCAATTCACATTAAGCATCCAGTTGCTGAACAATCTCCCACATCAACAGAAGTCAGACTAGTTCCTTCTGTGTATTCAACTGTTGCACTGTTTGTACTTAGTTCCATAGAAGGTAAACGGAATAGACATTTCCCTACCTCACAGAGAATGCCATGGATAATATCCTTAAAGATCAAATATATGCAGGGTTTATTTCTGCACATGTTGCTCTGAAACATTGATGTCTTTTCACTTTATTTTTTTTTCTCTCTCTCTTTTTTTTTTTTTTTTTTGGCAAGCCATGTTTTCTTTATTCAGATTATATTTGTCTCACCTGAATTCTTTCATATTCATAGTCTCTTGTCTGCCCTAGCTTAGTCACCCAAGCTCCTTCTGTTGCAAGTGGAGATGACAAGCACCTCCAGAGGGCAATCAACTATTTTCACAGGAAAACATCTAGATAATGGGATGACTCACCCTCCGGAGGTGCTTATCCATTGACTGAAGAGGCAGATGAGGGCCTAGCATTAACTTCATGTGAATTTTTAGGTGTTTAGGTTGAAGATCTAGATGAGGTGAAATCTGCTCTGACATTCATTTTCTTCTTCTGTTGTGCTTTTTGTGCATACTCAATAAAAACACGAATGCATATTTTCCTGTTACACAGTGTCTCTGCTCACACACATTTCTGTAAGTGCTGCATCTTAATATGTGGATGAATGAGTTAAGGTGGTCTGAAACAGAGAAGTTGTCAGGAGAGATGATATAAAATAGTAGTTGATTCCTAATGATAAAGGGAAATACTCATATGGACAGATTTTTAATATGGTCTGCACAAAGGCATGACAGATGAGGACTTGCTATTCCAAGGCACGCAAGAAATCACAGCAATGCTACTAAGATTGGAGTATGTTGTTCTTAGCTGTCTTCAATGGCAGGAAAAAAGAATAAAGTCACATGCAAACTGCTTCTGAGCATGCTTTGTGAAATGAGCAGCCTTTATTTTCCAAAATGACTGAACTCTATTGCCTACATCACCACATTGCCATGTTTCTGATTTTAGCTCCACCTACACCATGTCATGAAATGCTGCCTTTGGAGATGGAGCTGATTTAAGAAGTTCCTACTGTCAGTAGGTCTTTGGTTGTGCCACTAACCTGGAAACTGCCTCATTGACTACACAAAATAAGCACTTACTTTAATCAGCAAAGCAGTCATGGTTCCCACCAGGAAGGTTCTGAAAAGCCATGGATTTTGTCGCCCTCAAGAGAACAAGGGTGATGTGGGTTGGCAGCTCCTGCTGACAGAGCCCTCCTCATAGCATTGAGACCACCCTACCCAGAAGCAGCAAGCGGGCTTTCCCAAGGCCTTCCCCTTAACAACACAGCATCCCAGATTTGCCACTTTCTATGATTTTAGTCCTGGATCCTTATTCTTGCAACTACAGTCTGATTTTGCTTGCATTGCTGGGAAGGCTTAAGACAGCTTTGCTCAGAAATTCCACAGTGGATGACTGCAAGGCTAAAGAAACAAGGGTGAATGAACAAACAATTGGAGCATCAACAATATCATATGCATATATACAGGAATACAAAATACAAAGAGCACATTGCTCTCCGGCACTATATATACAAGACCTGTATTTGAATGAGTCAGTCAGGGTGCCTTCAAGCAATGGACAAGGCAGATAAGCAGGTACTTTGAAGAACACATGTTCTCAAGACCTTCATCTGGTGTAAGTTGGTAGAGGTTCGTTCTCCTTAATGAGCTGACGCCTGCTTCTCCCAGCTGATTCTTGACTTATTTATATTTTAAATCTTATGCTTCACTGTTTGTCGACAATATCACAAACATTAGCTTGTTTTTGGCTTGGCTTTTTCACTTTAATAAACTTCGGGCTCAATAATAATTTCATTGCCAAAACCTCAGATCATGCAGTCATTTAATGAGAGGGAATGTGTGGACTTGGAAACTCTATTTGTTTCCTGATATCTAAACAAATCTAAGCTGTCTGTTTGTATATGAGAGAGCCATTTCTTTATTACCAGGAGAGGTAAGCTCTCCAGGGCAGGAGCTATCTTTCTCTTCTATTTGCCTAGTGGCCAGGCAAATTCTTTTTATTGTATTTTGGTTGTGCCTGGAGGCTAGGTCACGGATCAGGGCCTCCCTGAGCCAGACATCATACAGAGGCCTGACATTTTTTACCCCCAAAGCCTTAGAGTACTGATTTATATTACCCTCTAGTTACATAAATAACAATTCGGCTATCAAGGTGTCCTTGTTCCACAGGGACGTTGTTTATGTCAAATGTTATATCTAATTGTCTCTATGCTCAGACAAGCACATGCAGTGGAAACTATGCAACATGGATCAGCCGTGTCCCATGATGCAGTCCCTCCTGCTCCCACTCTGTCAGAATGTGGAGCGAAAGAACACGACTGTGTCTAAATTAGCAAGTAACTCAGCACCAGCACCAGCAATAGAGTGACACACTTGTTGCCAATGTCCCAGCATACTCATGGTGTGCGTTTTTGGAGGAGATCTCCCTAGACTGACTCTGAAGTGCCCCTGTGAAGTGAACACTCTCTAATGGTCCAAGTGCTTCTCCTGATACAGTATCATCCGAAAGAAGACCAGCTTATGCTGAGATGACTCCACACCTACACAGTAAATGGGGTTGATGGGGAGACTTGCTTCAGAAGTGCACTCCTGACTCTCATTTAAATGCTAATGCAGATGGTTCCTGAGGCTCTGCCCAGCTCAGAACTCAAGCAGGCCTTGCCCAGTGATTATACTGTGTCCTTTCCACCCTCTCTAATCACATTCTGAGAAAAAAATACGGGGAAAAAGCACATACAAAATGTTCACTTACATTTTAGAGAAAACAAACAAATGAACAAACAAACAAACAAACAAAAAACAAAAAAACACACTCATTTCCTTGCATGCCTGAAATAAGGAACACGGGAAATAACATTTTTATATTATGAGTATGTGAATATAGTTGTTCTAGAATGGAGCTTCTTTCAGTAAAACAGGAGAAAAAGGAGGCCTAAGCCACCTAAGGTCAAACTGCATTTCTACAATACATATGATGTATCACAGGATTTTACAAAGAGGCATCTTTCCTCTTTAAGATTTTAAATAAACGTAAAATAGTCTTTATATGTCTGGTGTTGACATTGGCAAAAGAACTCTGACAATCCTTGGAGTTTAATCTGACAAAGAGATGCTCAAGCTAATTCCTAAATGGGTTTAACTGATTAGCTGCACATTTTTCCCCCAGGAAGCTGTATCATCTGACACTATGACATCATTGATGATTAGGTGCAATGTCATATAAATCTGTAGGAAGCACATAGTTTAAATCCTAGTATGTCTGAAGCTTTCTTAGTCAAAAAAGTAGTGTAAGTAAAACTATGTAAGTAGAAGTCTTGACTAAGAGAGCACATTTCATTGCAGACTGACTCTAAATGAGCTTATGTTTGAAACTGTTTTGGTTTTGAGCTACCAAAGGAAAACATTAGTCCCAGAATGTATTAGAATCTGATGGGGATAAAATGCAGTTTCAAACAGAAAGCAAAGTTTTCTTCATACAAATGTTCTCCTCATTGAGAAGCATGAACGCTGAAGAAAAACAGGCAAACAAAAAAGCCCAGTCCCATTCACAATATCTCACACCAGGCATTACTTTGTGGCCTCTCAAGCGACTTACAAAATCAATGGTCTAACAGGGTATCCTGCCTTGCCAGTACTTCTTAAGACAAGGCCAAATGTAAATGAGTTCAGGAAAGTAGCCTCTGAGTATACCAAATTTGGGTTTTGTCCTATAATTGTAAGGCAAAGGATTGGATTAGATTTCAGCTATAGTCACTCCTGGTTGGTGAGAAGTGGGTGAAAAAACACCAAGTGGCAAAATAACAGTTGTGGAAAGATGAGCCACAAACCTGTCCACAAAAAAAACAACCAAACAAACAAAAAACAACCAACCAAACAAAAAAGCTTCCCTGGTTTTTCACGTTTTAATCCTTTGACCTCTTAATATTCCAAAGAGCCTTCAGAGATCCCTAGTGGGATGGATAATAGATATCATAGGAAGCAGTAGGATATTGTCTCAGTATTTACCTATTTATTTGAAATATTGTGTTCTGTGCCCAGCTAGTCCTCCGGGGGCCGTCAAAAAGCCAAAAAGGTCCTACACTGCCCAATTAACAATCACCTGGAAGTAGAAATAACCCATACACTGTGAATGGTTTGAGATTTTCTAGTTCTATATGAGAGGTCATATATGTGCCTGAGTTTTCTTTTTATGTAAAAAATTATTTGTGTCGGTGTATAGTCTCTGTTAAGATCAAGGGGTTTCAAATATCCCACTAAGCACACTATTTATAATTTCTTAATCTTCCTGTCTCCCTCAAAGTTTATGTCTTTCACCCCTAAGGTTTGGCTGGCTGAAAGCAAAAGGAGACCATGTCTGGTCTTAGCTTAGACATTATCTAGTCTCTTGGGTGATAAGCAGTTCTGTGGAGATGTCAATAATAGCAAATAACCCAGGGCTGTATAATAGAGAAAAAAACAGGAAGAAACAAAAAGGGGGCAAGAAAATGAAGTTTCTAACCTGTCAGCCCAGTTTCTTGTGTTTCTTGTGTTATTTCTCATGTTTATAAGTTTTTGGAGGTAGTGGCAGTTTTGATGGTAGAATAAGGATCATGCTACATAGAGCTGATGAAATGGTCTCCATTGCTGTGGTGTACGTTGAAATTCCTGCATGTGTAAGTTATGCACATCATTATTACACTTCCTGATCTTTGTTACAAATATGAAGAACTAGTCCTGTTAATACCAAATAAAATTGTCCAGCTTTGTTAAATTATTTTTTTCTAGTGCTTGTGTAGTCATGTCCAAGGGTAAATATTTGGCTTCAGTAGTAGGGTGGAACATAACTGAGTAGAAGTCCTTTATGAACTTATTTTCATTCAGCATATCATATCCTGACACAGAAAGTTGCACATTAACCAGACTTGTGACTGCATGCTACTTTAATTGTTTTTATTTGGTGCTCTGCATAGCCAGAGGCTTTTTAAATGTATTAATAAACATTACATTAATTTTCCATTGTTCCCAGTCTTAAGATATCACAGGTCAGAGTGGAGCCTAGTGGATCCCACTGGAAAACAAGACCAAACAAAAATGCCACATCGTATCAGGAAGTGATGTCAGTAGCTGGAGTTTTGCTTCCAAACTTCTGTGTTTTACTTGACTTGTGAAGCTGTTTTCCTGTGCAAACCCATAGGCATAATACTTGTGGGAATGGCTGAGGACAAACATCTTGCAGTTTTACTGACTATCAATGCATCATTCTTTGACAGACTATTAACAATCTGTTGACCCACGTAAAAATTGGAGTTTCAGGGAAAAAGAAAGCATCCCATGTCTGCATATCGATAAAATGCTCACACTGCATAGATACATGAGTATATTGGATCGAGCTGCTCTAGTTAACACATTCAAGATCCTACTTATTGTCAATATCTGACCCAAAACCAATGATTCATGTTCCAAAGAAAATGCTGCTTTTATATTTTTCCACCAACCCAGTCTCTCACCACAGACCCAAGTTATTCCTCCAACTACTGCTCTACATCTGGGTGACATGAGAGATAATTGCAGGACGCTTACAGTCCTGATAAACTATGGTTTCCCCTGCTCTGCAGCCCTTTGAAGTTGCAGACAGTTTCATGATAATTGATAATCTAATCTCTTGCCAGCCTGTTTTTTTTTAAAGACTGCTCTGAAACAGCAAGAAGGGGAAATATTACAGCATAAGTATTGATTGCTGCATGCAGAGGTCACTGTGTGGGGATTACACTTCTATCACAAGGTTCTTGCGAAAGGTGAAGTTTTGGCAAGATCCTAATAATAACCACAGAGAGCAACTTAAATACTGGGGGCAGGGGGAGGAAAATGATTTTTTATTCTTAGTACCTCAAGGCTATACATGGCAATTACTATTGCGGAGGCAATAAAGAAGTTGTTAATTACAGGTTTTATACCCTTGTAGCCCAAAGTAGGAATGAAAGGACTAAAGGTTACAACGTGGTACTGAAGAAAGAGAGAAGGAAGGACAAAAGAGTAGCTGGAGACTTTTTTACATGCAGGGAAGTGAGTTACTTATGTTACAGTGGGATAAGCCATGGCAGAGAGGTAATTTCAGTTTGATCAGGATAAACACTTGGAATGTTACTTAGCAAGTAATTTGCTTTATTTGCCTTCGTATTTGTGCTGTGATTTCACGATTACCTAAAAACTCCAAATCGACTAATATATTCCCTGGAACCAAGGCATTGCATGAGGACAACGTGGAAGATTTATATTAATGTGTGTCAACTCTAAAGAGATTTTGGAGTTATTTTAATGTCTTAAATAGTGTACAGTGGTTTTGCCACAAACTCCCCAAAAAAAGGAAAAACAACTGCACTTTACAAGCACAATCCCTCCCCTCTCCCCCTGAAAAAAAAAAGAACAGACAATAAATATCTGAGTATTCAGCAGAGTTGATTTGAAATTTAGAAACTTTCTGTTCCATTCCATTGGACAAACTTATTCTTTGGCATAAGTGATATTCATGAGAATTTGTAGTACTGTACAATATGTTAACTAGGGGCATGTAATTTTCTGAATGCTGACAGGGATAAATATATGCGCCTGCACACACACAAAACTCACACATACTTAATGAGAGCAAAATTAAAGTCTTTCTGAAACAGGGCTGATTGATTAAAACCCAACAGACCCACACAAATATGAACGCTAATACGCATGGCTCATAAAGTGCTTTCAGACCGCATCTTTCAAAGAACATTACAAACGCTCGTTTCTCACCAGACTAAACCCTCAGCTGTGCCAGAGTAGCAGGTGGGATAACTGGTGCGTTAGAGGTAAAGCCAACTCTAGGAACATTTCCTCCCTCTGCTTGCCTTTTCTTCCCTGATGGCACACTGCAAATTAGAGCTCTTAACATTGAGTCAGACTGTATTTCTTGGGCAGACAATCGCCAGGCAACATGCTTTGACCTTATGCATTCTCACCCCACATACCTACAGAGAGAAGAGAGTAAGAAGGGCTGCAGTAGAGCTATCTACACTTGCTTTGCACATTCTGAGAAGGTGTAAAATTCCACTGCATTCTGCATGCCTCTTCATATCATTGGACTTACTCAGCGTTTTATTGGAAAAATCATTAAAGTTGAATTTGACAAAGAATAGGCTCATAAGCCATTCTGTAATTGAATGCAATCGGATGTAATACTCCAGCACTTGCTATTTCTTTATTGCTGTTTTTTCTTTTCTGTGATCTTTCAAATTGTGTCAGTGCCTTACTTATAGATCTTTAGATAGTGTAGGCACTACTGCTGCTCCTCCAACTCTGCCACTGCCTCTTCTGATTACAATAACTGTTGTCATTAACTGGGAAGAGATTTGAATTTCTAGCAGGTGATACTTATTCACCCTTCTATTACCTATTTTGCTCTTTTTTTATGAATTCTGTAGACTTCCTCAGGCAGTCAGATGTAAGAGTTTCCACAAGACCCTCCTTTTTACAAGGAAATTCAATGTGTAGTAAAAAGAACAATTTGGTCACTTGCTCTACAGTTTGGTCAGAACTGGGAAGCTCCTGCACATCCTGGGAAGCTTCTGGACACCTGCAGATCCAACGTTTCAGCAGTGTAGCTGCACAGATGATTAATTCAGACTGTCTGCCACAAGCTTAGAATATCTTGGATGTTTTCGCCCTTCTTCACATGCCCTTTAAAGCTGGTCTGCCCAGTGCTGCAAAGCTAACATGATCTCTCAGACTCCTTGCACAAATACTGTGCAGTTCACTTAACATATTTCTGCCCAGGATGTCCCAAGCCTTTGGGTACCTATTCTTATACACTCGTATATTTCTATTATGATACAAACTTCATGTTTTCTTTCTTCCTTCTACTGTCTATGCTTCCTTATGGTTCCAGGTCTCTCTATCCTTTCTTCATCTTTGTTATTCTCCCAGCTCTATGCATCTGCAAATGTGAGAGGGGAGTCCTGGGTGTAGTTGTACTCTGACGTTTTTATAGAGGAGAAGAGCAAACAGAAAAAAATAGTCTTATAATAGACCAAGAAATGCTTCAGTCTAGGCAAGCAAAATCAAATTGTTTTGTGTGATCACACTGGCCTGAGAGTAACATTCCCCCCACAGATTCTCTTACATGTAGTATCTTTCTTTTACTGCTTGCCTTTGTCTTGGTTTCCCTTTTCTCTCTGTCCAGATTCTTGACTATCCACCACATTTTCTCCTCCATCCCATTCTCCAACTCCATTTTCTCCCTTCTGTTCCATATTATAGAGACAGTTTGAATTAACTCAAGGATAACAACAAGGGCAACTGAAAGTACGCTTGCTGATTGACCCAGATTAGCCATTCTGAATAAAAACACATGGCTTCTCCATCTTTTATCTCTGAATAGGAATTGCTATGGAAAATTATTAGCTACTACTGTGACCCACATCAGTGTCAGGTAAGGAAGCACAAAAAGCTTTACATAGATTAAACTTAGAGTGTGCCTAACTTTGTATTGTCTTGTTTCTGGTGGGAACCCTATCACATTTTTGCTAAGACTTCTATAAACCAGTAATATTAGCACACAGCTTTCCCCACAACTAAGCTTTTATGTTTACTTATTGTAAATATGGGGGGAAGGGAGAATGCTTCTCTTCGTCTATTAAAGCACCAAATACACCCTAAATAAAAGACAGAATGGAGTACTTTTTTTTTTTTTTTTATCTTTCCCACAGCCCTGACAGAACTTCTGGATTTGTTTACAGTTGTAAAGGCTTTTCTTCTTAATTTAATTCGTAGGTTGATCTTAGTTCCCTTGCCTGCTTCTGTGTCCTGTATTTTCCTGAATTAAAGCTTTCTTTGCTGGCTTGTTTGTCTCCCCTAGCAGTGTTTTTCTTTGTGTCTGCTCATAATATCCTTTCTGATGGATGCTGTTTCTTCTGTGACATCTGCTCTATCTGAAACAGGGCTGAGACTTTCTTTGATGCAAGTTCAGACAAATAACTCAGTTACTTGCTGTTACTAGGCAAGTAAAAGTATTTTATTTTTTTTCTCCTTTTCTGGAGAGAGTTTATATAGTTTTCTTCATTGTAGACTTTGTTAATATTTTCCACAGATTTACTTCCCCTTGCAGATGCACAGTTTCATAGCGCTCTTTTATGAAGTTAAAAATTACAGGCAAGTTTTACACTTGCCCTTTGGCACCTGCAAATGAATTAACTGAGATCTGTTAATGCTGACTAACGTGAGCCGTGGCTGCCTGTCACAGAGAAGTACAAGCAGTGTTGGCTTTGTGTCTACACCTGAAAGAAGGATTAAAAGGAAAAAAAAAGTTGGATAAAATTTTTGCTCTCACAAAGCACTGCTTTCAGCCATGATGTACGTGACATGTTGCATTACATGTATATATTAAATACATATTAAATATTTGAAGGTGTCTCTATTTAAAAGTAACTAAGGCAAAATAATATTAAATGTTTGGCCTTGTTTCACAAAAGAAAGAGAATTTATAGCACAAGCTGTCACTCAGTCCTTCACTAATCCTTTTGTGTCTAGGTATTACAGCTCATATGGTATGTAGGATCTGAGCGCCCCAGAAACCTAGACTCACAGGATGAGCTGTTGCAGTAATGCCACTGATTCTGAACTCTTATGCTTCCTTTCCTTGGCTTTACTTAAGCCCTGAGGACTAAAAGACATTGTCACCTACGTGTGTGTCCATGGAGTGCATGTTATGTACATGTGTTCAAGAGCAGAATTTGATCTTCGATGTTATGTTTATACTGAATGTGTAGTATTTGCTGTATCAAATGCTTTGCTTTGTAAATTTAATGTATATGCCTAAGAAAGTCTCTTACTGAAATTATCCACCTATTTTCAGTGAATGAAAGTAAGGGAGACAGTACAACCTCCCTTTACATTTTTTTAATCATTTCCTGTATCAAAACCTTTTGCACATACCAGGTCTTTAGTTTCTGCAGGCATCAAAGGCATTTTGCTTTCATTGACTATGATCTGATGATTATGTGGACTATTTTTTGTATAATTTAAGAATAGATTTGCAAGGACAATTGCTTTTTGCTCATGCAAATATAAGACACTGCTACCCCTTGCACCTGCAAATGAAATAAATGCCTGGCCAAAATGAATGTGCATTTTGTAACTTAGTGTATGCACCTCCATATTATATGGGCATTCCATATGTACAAAAGAAATAAAAATGTGTATTAATTTGCCAGCAGGTCAGACTCTTTTCAGATCGCTTTCTTGTATTACACAATGATGACTCTGCTACACTCTTTTCCGTGTAATTGCAATGAAGGCAATAAAGTCACAGAAAACTTTGCATGCTAAGATGAAAGATGTTTATGAGTAAACAAGAATTTGCAAAAAATGACTATCACATAGCTCGTCAAAGATCCTTACACTTTTAAAAATAAAAAAGACTTAAAATTTCATATGTGGACTATGCATTTCTATTGGTGGTCCCAGTGTGTGGTAATATTTCCTGCAGTAATCTAAAAAAATATAGGTAGAAAGAGAATTGTATGTTTCACTTGTGTATTTTATTCTGTTTTATGGAGCAACACATTAAGCTTTTGCCTCTTCTGATCATTTTCTTCACATTGCCTTCACTGACTCTTTCCCTTTCCTTTTGCCTTCTCACACCTGATTATTTTCTCCTTCCTTTATGCATGTCCATAGGGAAAAGAGATTCATTAGCCTCTGAGTATCCATATTCTGATTTGTGACAAGGAGCTTGGATGTCTGTGGATGGTGCAAGAATTGCAGAACTGCTGATTTCAGAACTACTTCCCTTCAGCAGAGCAAGCAGCAAATGATCAGGGGAGAGTAAACTTAGTTTTACTGTCCTAAACTATTATTCTAATCCTAAATTCCTTTTAGTTTATCCTGCCTCTTAAATAAGTAGGTGTGTTTGATGTCGCTTAATAGGGAGGATATTCACAAGAATGACCTGCATATAGAGGACACATTCTGTAAACAAAATTGCATTTTGCTCATTAGGTACAGTACAAATCAATTCTGGGTAACAGAGACATCCTAATAAGAAGGGCTTTTTTGTACCTCTGCCACCAAGGTGAAACTTAAAATATGTAATATACATATATATCAATCAGTTATTAATCATACAGTGACAAACTATATCCACTCAGAAACATTCAGTCACCACTCATAAAAAGGATGTTCTGAGGATTATGAATAGGTTGTGTACTCAAAATTGCTAGTTAACAGTGAGTAGATGAAGTGGATCTACTTATATTATCTTCACTGAGGTTATTCCTAAATATACGTTGTGTCACCTTCAGGGAGCCTTCATATAATAACCTCATATTATGTAGCATTGCAAACACGTGAACTTCCAAGAAGATCAGACCAGGAGTTTCTGTAATTCATTCTCCTGTCTGAGAATGACTGAGATGTATTCACAAATGAGTGTTAAATGTGATAAATTTGTAAGCTAGATTTCAAGTCAATCAATTAGCTAATTGAAAGCTACTGAAAAGCATCTAATCTTGGATTATCTGCAACATAGGAATATTTTTACTAGCTAGGCCCACTCTAACAAGGTGTTAAATGAAGGAAAACAACAGAGCAAGTTGTGGTGACCACTACAAAAAATGTGCAGTCTATAATCAGACACTGGCTGGACAACAGTGCATCTAGAGATCAGTATTTTAGAACCCCTTAGGTTTAGCAATGAGACTATCTAATACTGATGTGAGTTAGAGGAAGCAGCCTAGTAGAAAACAGAAACTTTCAGAACTGATCTAAATAAAGAGGTGGAACTCACTGTCTGATAAGGCAAGGGAATGATTCACAGCTGGGAAAAAGTCAGTAAGTGAAATGTAAGGGGTGCAATTTAGGGGAAAATGTCGTAAATGATACAACTTGAATGGTGTGCATTAGAAAGTTTGAAATGAAAGGCACACGCGGACACAAGGAATGTGCGTGGCATAAACTCTTTCCTTTGAAAAAAAAGGAAAAAAAGAGAATCCAATATCCTATCAGTTCTGCAATATAGGTAAATCACAGGTATTCAAAAGCAGTGCGGCAGAGTAAATGTTTATCAGACTTTCATGAGCAGCATTTATTTTTCTGGGTCATAATTTCTTTAGAGGGGAAAAGAGATGATTCAGTGGCCTTGGATGGGCTACAGAAACTTTTACCTTTGGGTAACGGTTTGAATCCAACCTAACTTTGAATCCTCTAATTTTTGAGGCACACATGAAGGGACAGATATTTGTATCCTTGCATAATGCTTTTGTGTCCTTTTTACTCACTATGCTTATGTGGACAATCTTGTTCCAAATGAAGCCTGCTCTTACTCCTGAAAGCTGCCTTTCTCCTGTCTGCCACACGTTTAGCTTGGCCATGTCTGGGCCCCTTCACACTATCCAGCAACACTGATTCTTGATTGGAAGCAGAATAAACAACTGCGAAATCAAGCAAAGGTATTAAAGAATTTACAAGCAGTTGCTTGTAATCACAACTTAGTGAGAGAGAGATTGAAGGCTCTAAGAGCAAAGATGGTCTAAACCAATATACTGAGCACTACCAAATAGCCCAAAAAGGAAACATTGCTTATGGGACATCAACTCATCTTTATCTGTCAACAGTGAAAACACAAAACAAGGCTTGCCCTTTTGAAATGTAAACAGAAAATTATGCCTCCAACACAAACCCAAGCCATTAAAAAGGCAGCTTTTATTCTTTCCCATAATGTTCGGGAACATAAGGCAGTAGCGCTGATGTGACTCCACAGCTGTTGCCAGGGGAAAGTAGGAATGTAGCCTGCCACATCTGGGGTGACATCTTTGAAGAGGCACTTAATCTGCAGTGCTGAGGTATGCTAAGCCTCTTTGCTTTTCTTTACCAGTTCTCAAGCTAATACTACTCCTGGAGAGCAATGCTGATTTCAAGTCAATGGCTGAGATGAAAGAACAATTAAGGACAGTGATGCTTTATGCATTGTGGAAAATATAAAGACAGGACAATAACATAATTCCTTGATCACTCCGGCAGAAGATTTACTTTGCCACACTTTAAAGTTGTAAGTTCCCTGCTTCTAAAACAAAAATGACAGGAATTTTTAATCACCGAGTGTGTGTTTTGTGAATTGAAGGGGTGCATTGAAAGAGTGAAAAAATAAAAGGTATCTGCTATTACACTGGTGTGATTCTATTGGATCAAAGGCTTTTCTTCTGTGTAGCTCTTCAGAAACAATTTGCCAGTATTGCTAGGCAGGCATTGCACAAAGAAAGACATCAGGTAGAGAAACACAAGAGAAGCTTTAATAAGTAAGAATGCCTTTATGGCACTATTCCCATTTTCTCATAATTGAAAATCTAAGAAGCCAGACCTTTTTGGTGGCTGCACAATAAATAAATAAAAAAATAAATAAGAGGAGAGGAGGATAGAAATTCTGCTCTGAAATGTCTACTTCAAACTTTCTGCTGGTTTAGAGAGGTTAGCCCTTATTTCAAAAGCAGAAGACAAGGCAGAATCGTACAACAGGGTAAGTGGACATTTTGATCTTGAGACTGGTGTGCTTCACTGAGATTTGACTGGCTGCATTGCTAAATACTGATTTGAAGAGGAAAATAACCTCAAAATGTCAGAGTAGTAGACCATTTTTTTTCATTTATGAAAAGTGTCACTGAAAACTTAAAATGTGCAATAAAGACCAGAGTCTATGGTAAACCATCAAGAGAGCTAATATACATTCAGATCCAGTGGAATAAGAAAGGGTCATTGGGACAGCAGTATCCTATTTCTATACTGCCTCTGATAGCTATGTGACTCTGGACAGGACATTTAGGTTTTGATATAAAACTCTTTAACGTCAAGAGAAAGACTCCTGTGGGATCTATGTTTCTGATTTTCACCTGAGTCCTACTGTCTTCCCTTGTGTACATTTGAAAGGTGGACTCTTTCTGTGCTTTGGTGTTCTCGTCTCTAAAGGGTCTATGAAGGGAGTAGCTACTTAGTATTATCTAAAATAACATTTTAATACATAATTATGTTCAGAGACCTAAAGAGAGAGATAACAAAATACTACGTGGAAGGTTCATACGGATATGATGGGAAAAATAGAAGAGTGAAAAGTTGTTGAAGATATTCCTAGGCTGGCGGACCAAAGTCAAAGATCTCTTCTGTGGCTCTAGAGCAACTCATGAATATTGAAACTGTTATGGAAGTGGGGATTGGTTAAATGATACAGAAGACTTTTTTTGCTAATTTGATGCTAATACCCTGAGGTCTTATTCAGTAGGAAGTCAAAGGAATGATTTCACTTCCGTTTCATGATCTTCAAGACATTTCTTTCTCTCTTGTCAGCAATGTGCATTGTCTTGTGGCACTGATAGTTCATGTGTACGAGATCATCTTTATATTAGTCGTCCTCTTAGGTGGTCAAGTGCAAGGAGAGATTTCTGCTTTCATCTGTTTCTCACAACACAGCAATAAAGAATCTTGGGTCACCTGGGTCACCTCAGACATTTACCTTGGTTAGCAGTGGAATAAAAGATAAAACTGTGGAATTGATGGAACTTCCACTCAAATGCTGCACACAAATAAGTCTCTGATTCCAGATTTTTTAAATTTTCTAGCTATTTGTAAAAAATAACACTTCTAAATCAAAGAAGTAACCAGTGCTGTTTTACCAAAACAAAATTTATTGCAGGTGGACCAGTTGTAGCCTTTAATAATTGCAGAACTTTATATGTTAGTTCACACACACCTGCTAGGAATATTCTCCAGACCATGAACTATTGGTTCAGGGTTAAATCTTAGTGTTTTAATTAGGATCTGGAAGCAATACTGCTTTTTTGTAACAAAGATTTGACCAAAGAGAAACTCACAGATCAGCAAATATGAAGAGATACCTGTGTGCTGTAGTATCATTCTGTGACAAATATTCAAGGACTCACAGGGATGGACACTTACACAAAAATGTATTTTTTTTCCAAAAAAGTTGCAGAATCAGGCTTATTGGTGAATAATCTAAGGCTCTCTAAGTTTTGCTGGATGAGAAGAACTGCCCTTCTCATGATTTTCAGCAGTCCAGGGAGAACACAAACAGCAAAGATGTATCCAAAGAATTGTAAAGCTAAGCCAATTTCTATAGGGAAAAAATATTACAGAAATGCCTTGTTTTTGTGTAAGCTTATAAGGAAAGGGGTAACTATCCTTTCTCCCTAAAGGGGTAATCACCTCTTTTGGGGTCTGGGAATTTCTCTAATAGCTCTGCTCTAGGAAGACAAATTACCAAACTAGGGCACTCACTTGGGATGCAGGAGAGAAGAAAGAGAATGGACTTGACCTTTTCCCTCCTGCATCTCAAATGTCTCCCTTAGCCACTAGCCAGTAGAGTGGGTGAATTATATTCCCTTGTGGTCTTCTTCCTACCTTTGGAGGCCTTCGTTTTGTTCCTGCATGCAAAAGGGCTCCTGTTGCACACTGCCAGGAACGAACAAAGCACTGGATTTGCTGTTGCATTCTCATACTGAAGCAGGCAACTGGATCAAGTAAAAAGGCCTTAAAATGGCACACATTAGATATGTAAAATAAGGTGGGTGAAGGGAATAGCAAAGCAGTACTACACAGGAACTTGGAAAGGCCGCTTCAGAAAAAGAAATGGATCTTGGCTCTGGGCGAGCCAAATCCAAGCGGTGGTCCCAGTCTGTTTGTGGTAGTTAGCTGTGCACTGCCACTTTAAAAATCTATTTACAGGTACTGTTTTTGCATGGACAAATTATTTTCTATAATTACCCTTATTCTTTTAAAGAAAAGACCCCTAGGAGTCTCTCAAATGATAACACAGAAGAATGACTGAACCACACAACAGCAGCATCTCCCTCCCCAGAAGCAGCCATTGAGGTGAGGTGAGCTCAAGCTGCCCTAGCCACAGCAGGTAGCTCAGCACACTCGCTTGCGTCAAGTGTAGATGTCTGAATGGATATCCGCTCCCTCCCTCCTTCAAACTATCCTGCCGTCCCACCGCTCTGCGTGTGCTGGCTTGCCCAGCTGTACCCTTTTATGCCTCTTACAGACAGATACACAAAAGCTCTGTGCACTAAACATTAGTTCTGCCTCCAAATTATGCACGTTCCCATTAAAAAAAAAAAAAAAAAAAGGGAAAAAGAAAAATATTCACAAAGCCTGTAACTGGGAGTGGACTGTGCTCATAACTCTTGGCCTATGAGCAAACTTAGAGATTATACAAGCAAAAAACAAAACAAAACCCAAAGTGCCGCCTTCAGAGGTGTGGGTTGTATTAAAGCATAGTGGGCCAGAACACTCTCCATGTATATCCCAAAAGGCAACTAAAGTTTCCCTTAATTTTACACTGCTACAAATGAATTTGCAGTAAAGGAGATGGTCACCCTTTGCTTTTGCATACCCCTATCCTATGCCTGCAGCTTTCTGCACGTGCACACACATGCATTCTCTCTTTGATGCTCAAGGCTTCAACTTTATTAGCCTTCTGTAACAGTTATAAGCAATAAATATGGTAAAGCAATAAATATCAATGTTAAATAAGAACAGACTAAGCCAGCCCAATATTTTAGGCTTTTCCACAAAGGCAAGCAAGTCTGGAAATGTTTCTAGAAGTGCAAGTGTAAACATGAATCTGGCTCTGAATAGTCACAGCATTTGTAAATAGCTTCTTAATGACCTTTCTCGCTCCTGTGCCTGCAGCAGGAGACCAGTCACATGAGTTGAGCATTTCTAAATGCAGGGCACTCGGAAAGGAGCTCTGGGACAACATCCAACATGTAAGTTCCCTTTCAGGCTTCTAATTCTTCTTCTTTGTCCACTTAGGCAGGGGAGTGATGGACACACTATATACTTCCCAGAGGTACTTGGCGCATCAGAGTATTTTTTGCAATCTAGATACATATTTTGATTTGTTAGTCTAAAGCCTCTAACCTGCCAGTATATGAGACTGGGGTCTTACGTGAATGAATACATATGAGATACTGCAGTACTGCAGCAAGGCAAGAAAATGGAAACCTGCACATACATATAGGCAGACAGCACCTAACTCTTTTAATTTTAAAGACAAAACATAGTGTTTTGTGGTAGCAGGGTGACTTAGTCTATTTAGATGTTACCTGACATTCAGGACCATGAGATCCCATCAAACAAAGAAGGACCCTTTGGCCTTGTGTGGAGAAAACCTAAACTGTTGAAATGTGTAACAGAAGGGACTCATCTGTTCTGCAGATTGCAGTGCACTGTGGAAACACCCAGTCACTAAATGAGCTGGCTCAGGGACTAGAAGCAGAAAAGCCAGGCAGGTCTGTATGAGCTTAGGTGATTTTTCATGCTGTTTCAGGTAGAAAGATTTTGCAATCCAAGATGTTCGTTTAAAGCTAGTTGGGCTGTCTCTATGCTCTGCTGCAGAAAGCCAAGGGGATTTCACTTCACACATCTTAGAAACTATGGTATGTATGTCCACACTTAAGTCGCGTTTTTAGAGCGGTCTTATGGACAGAAATAAATACTCTTAGGATATAATTCACCCCATTATTTTTAAATGTCTCTATTTGGATAACTCTCACCGTGTTTCTCTTCACTGAATATAAAGAGGGCTTAGACTTCTAGCTCTGAGATAGACATCTACATGTAACAGTCTAATGCAAGGGAGATAAATCCCCTTCATTACCTTTTCAGGCAGCTTGAAAAGACTCTTCACTGTCTCAGAGTTGTGCTAATACCAAAGCCTAAATGCAACAATGTATGCAGAAGCCTAAATTCCTGTGCAACAGAAATGAGCATAACTGATAACTTATTGTAGCTTTGTCTCCCTCTGACAGTTGGACTACATGCAACTTCAGGAGCCTTTGAGGATATGTCTCACCTCATTATTATACTATATATTATATACTGAGATCCATACGTCTTTGGGTCTATTGCACTATGCAGATATGCTGCACTGCGTACTAGCATACTAGCACAGCATTATGGTAGCATACTAGCATAATAAATGAACAAAACCACTGCATTCCAGGAAACAGCACCCTTTCATGAAAGATCTTGGATATTAGTGACAGAACTAGCTGTGAAGAGAAGTTTTTCCATACTGAAGCAGAAGGAGCAAAAGGAATGTTCTTTACATGGACACAATGTACCACAGCACAGGTACACTGATGATGGTGGAATTCTGAGCCAAACTCTCTCGCTCAGTGGACCTCATCTTGGCTCTCTACTGGTCTGTAAATCTGGGAGACCTTTCCACCTTGGCCATCTCTTTGGTAAACCTACTGAAACCACATATGGAAAGCGTCTGTGATTTCCAAGTAGGAAATGGTTCTGGAAGCCATAGAAATGCATACAAGAACGCTATGTCTGGTGACTGAAAGACTTTCACAAGTTAGTGAAGTAACCTCTGGTATTGTTCTTAAAGCCCAGAAAAAACATTCATTAATCAAATAAAGATTGTCATCCTCCAATGACAAAGCTTAAAATATCCAAATCTATTTACAAATGTTCAGAGTGAGACCATTAAATGTTAGAAAGCAGGAAAGAAGGCCACTATCTTCTCTACATCCCTGGCTCAAATTTCAGTCAGCAATAAATAAGGCACTGAGAGCTATTTGCTTTTAACAAAAAGTAAACTCTTCACTGTAGACTAGCAAATCTTGAAGTGAGATGAGTGTCTAAAACAGCGATAATTCAGGAAGAAGGAGTTGCCCAACACAACTGAAACAAAGACGATACTTTAATGTAAATCAATACCCAGAAACTTGTGAAACCAGTTAGAAAAAGTTCAGACGTCTATCATAGTGTGTAGATTTCTCTAAACACTATATTGTGTGTGCTACCAGCTAGTTTGAACCCTTTTGTAAACTCAAAGCTAGTGTATCTTGTCAATTGTGCTGAAGGGTTTTTTTTCTGCTCATTATTTGAATTTATAGTATTTGTAGTATAGTATTTATAGGTTGTATGGGAGTAGTGAAACTGACCTCATGCAGCTAATATATGCATTATATATAAAGGCACAGAAAGACTTTGGACTTTAAACTATATCACTAATTTCATATTTCCAGTAGTTTGTCTGGTGGCCACTTGGGGCCCTTCAGCAATTGGCTCAGTACCAATGCAGAAGCAAAAGCAAGTCTGTGGACAAGGAGTGAAACAAGTGCATCTGGCCTGTGTTAGATGAAAAATCAGTAAAAATACTTCTAAAAATGTTAACTAAATGTTAAGTGAAGTGTTGGAACTGTATGTTTTGTACTCTAGCCCACTGTATATTGGCAAGACCTAACATTTTCAGAAAAAGCATGAGCAATTTTAAGGGCTTTAATTTACTCTCTAGTAAAATTTGCCAAGGATAATAGAAAGTTTGCAAACAGAGAAATTAAGGATGGAAGAGATTTATTTGATTTCTGCTCTAGCTTTCCCTCTTTATACTACAGAATAGTTCAATACAGAAGGAGTTCTTGTCAGCCTAATTTTCTTTTTAGTTACTTGTCTTGGGACTACTTCCTTTTCAGTTTTTTCACCATAAATTTATACTGAAATTGTCTAAACAATGCTCAGAGAAGCTGATGACAATTTAGAATATTTTTTGATGTATCTCTCAACTTTCAGTGCATTGAACAAAGTGCGTTTTTTGCACTAGCAAAAAATGGGTTAGTCACCAGCTTATCCACTTTGATATCAGTTTCTGCACTCTTCTCTGACCCCCTTTTCCCAGTGGTTCTTCTAATGACATTCTTGAATATCAGAGACAGGAATTAATGCAGGATTTAATGCAGGTCCAGCAAATCTAGCATATGGTCTGAAAAAGTGGTCAGCAGCAGAAGCTTCAAAGAAATGTGCATGAACACTGCGGTAGGCCCATAATCTGATCCCTGAAAATCTCATCTTAATCTCAGATAGGGAAAAGGTAATTTAAACTCAGAAGTATGAGGTGTCATTTTTCCTTTAGAACATATGTTACCAAAACTAAATTACAAGAGTGGATAGTTCTGTCAGTCATGCAGGTCTATGTATGACAAATTTCTCTCATTCTTTTCTGGGGAATTTTGCTGAAGTCTTCCCTTTAAAGACTTCCTCTTATTTTAACTGAACCATCTTTAGTGGAGCAGGGACAGTATAGCCATCATAAGATCTCATCTAGTTGCTTCCTTTTGGGAAGCAATTGAGTTGGATTTCCTCGTTTGTCTCCTACGCTGACTCAAGAGTCTATGAGTGTTTTGTTTGTGGACTTTGGTAAGTGGGTCACTTCCATTTTTCAGAAATAAGAGATTGCTGACGCACAGAGAAAATAGGTGGGTATAAACAGTGTGTTCACTAGTATCTGTAGCAGACAACAGAGATATTCAGTGTTTGAAAGGATAACTCTGAAAATAATATGAAGTTTAATGCTGTAGTTAAAAAGAATTCCTAGTGTGTCTCTTTCCTTATTAGAGAACATTTTGTTTTTGAAGCTATGAGAATTATAGAAAAATGTTAATTTCACTGTTCTTCTCATACACTATCAAGAGAAAAGTGTGCCCTAGGTGTCCCTGCTGGAGCAGGGGGGTTGGACTAGATGATCTCTAGAGGTCCCTTTCAACCTCAACCATTCTGTGACTCTGTGAAAATAGGCTCCCTTCCTTTGTCAAGTGGAAGCCTTTATGACTAGTTGTTTTTAAAAGATACACTTGGATTTACTGCATCGAGGAAGCAAGCACTTTGAAAAGAAACACATGATCTTTGTAATCTTATCCCACAATAGTATGTAACAAGTGTTTGGGAATACAACATTTCAACATTTAACATATCAACATATACATATCAACAATATTCAACATATCAACATTTAATAAACAAAATACCCTTTCGAACATCTAAGCTTTAAGAAGAAATGTGTGGCTCATATTCAAACCATCCCACAGTGAAGACTTTCAGATGTGGTTCTAACTTACTCCCTGCTATCCTTCTTTGAAGGAGACAATGCACTTGGTGTTGCTTGGATTTAAACATCTTCTTACCTTTGAAGCATACCAAGGGCAGGAAGCATACGGCTTCCTTGTTCCCTCACACACCATGATTTTTTCTCTCAGAGATCTTTTGCATATATTCCTGAATATATACCTGAAAAGGGACTAAGATTGGATTACCTGAATAAGTATGGACAGGACAGAGAATTTCATTCAGTAACTCTACATATAATTTTAAATTCAATTATTCTTTATTTCTTTTCAAGTGATGGAAAATCAAGGCCACATCTAACCTGACCTAGTAATTTAACATCCATCACTGTGAAAAAAAAATTAAATGTGAATGACTCCAACTGCAGTTTCCATGCACAGGATATTGCTAAGATGTTGCTTTATTTTAGCAGTTTATTTCTTTACAAAGTTAGTCTGTTTTTGCCACTTAATTGGGCTGCACCATTCCAGTACCCAGGTTCTGTTTCCACGCATTTGGAGCCCTCACCGTATCCCAGATTCATCCTTTTCTCTATGCTAATGCAGTACACGAGCCATTCAGTCTATTGTCTAGTGAAGTAAATCTCAAACTGATACTCAGTAAACCATGGCCTGTAGTTTCCATTTTTCTGCAAGGTCCCAGATGCCTGTTCTCCAGTATGTTGGAAATGAGGGCTGAGGCTTGGGCTGGATAAACAACCCTGCATGGGAAGCTTCTTTATCAGACAGACTGGATGCATGCTAGTGATTCCTGAGCAATATGTGCTCCATCATCATGTTATTTGCTGAGTGACCTTCTCCATCTAGATTTCTCTGTTCTAGCTAAGCACTGTTGTAACCTACAAAGCAATGATGTAACCTACTGCAAACAACTACAAGCTTTGTTTATATCCATATGTCTGTGTTGTGTGAAGTATTGGTCTCTGAATGTGAGGCAAAATAATCTGCAGCTCTCAGGCTGCTCTACCTTATACAGTCACCAGACTAGTTTCTTGCTTGCCTCAGGGTCCAGAGACAGTAAAAGTAGCCTAAAACCACATCACTCCTAATGCCTTTTGGTCTTGTGCTGATTGTGGCTTAATATTTGCAGACAGAGTTTCAATTCTGAGTCTTCAGGATGCAAGTGGCTGAAAAGCTGAATACTACAAGACTTAGAAGAAAGAGAAGTTTGAAAAGGCATAAAAAATGGAAGTCAAATGACATTCCTTCTCCCTCTCCTCCTCCCTTCACACACATACACAGATATTTTGCCTTCTTAAGCACTTTTTCACTGACCTTTTTTTTTTCCTCTTTCCTTTTTTTTTTATTTCACTCTGTATATACTGAGGAGAAGAAAAGGTACACAGCCATTTTTACGAGAATGTTGACTGAGGGTGGTCACCATCTGTGCAAACTGTCTGCGATTGTGACTTCCTCTTTGCCGCCTTCTCAGTAAGGGAGAAACCTCACTTCTTAGATAATCTGAGAAATATTATTATCCATCACCCTTGCCACCATCCTTTCCCTCCTTTCCCCCCCAGCCCTTCAAATGATTGGTATTTTCCAGTCAAAACATGTTTCGCCCTTGCCTGAAAGGGCTCCTTTAACAACATAGACATCCTGTTTAACATTCGAAGAGGTGACTGGTTAGCACCAGCAGCCCTGATGTGATTATTTAGGTGTTGAAACAGAGGGCCTAGGATGGTTGCTTAATTAGCACAGCAAATAATTAAATTTACTACTTTTTTACAGGGTAAAGAATTTACCTCTCCTCTTCCTTGCTCTGCCTTCCTCTCCTCCTACAAATCTGACCTCTTAGCAACCTAGAGAATGGGATCAACACTCATAAAGTTTTACAGTTCAACATAGACATATATTAAATTTATCTAACTAAAACAAGGCAAACCTGCAATGTTTGATTTTTAGTAAGTCTTTTCCAGGTATAACTTTTCTGGTTGAAGACAATACTGCCCCAGGTGTTGTCATTCGTCCCTAGCTGAAGGTTACATTGCATTCACGTGGGTTCTTCCTCATATACTTTAGGCAAAATCAAAGGGCTGAGATCAACTCCCCTAATTTTACTAACCAACTGTTTTTACCTGAAGTGGGTGTTGGAGCTCTGATAAGGACAGCTTCATCAGAAAAAAAAAAACAAGCTGATGGTGATCTCTGAGAGGTGCAATAAGGGTGCTTAAGAGGAGCAAAGAACATAATAACAGTCTACACAAGTATCTGTGAAACTAGTTTCTACTTACAGTCTTTGACTGTAGAAACACATCTATGAAATCTATTTGTGCCTATTGAAGAGGTGTCTAGTTTCTTGATACTAGCCACCTGGGGTATGGTAGCCCATCAGAGAGAAACTTGGCAAAGAGTGGCAACGCCAAGTAAAGGAGAGAGAGGGAAGACAGTCTCTTCAGCTTGTACTAACTACAGACAAAATTTAGACTATGGTCAACTGTTTCAGCTGTGTTTAGAGTAGGGGTCTGCAGTAATTTGACTGCAATGCTTACTGTTTGCTGGTGCAGGCAAATCCCCACATTGCACGCTGAAATTGGAGATCTTTTGTCAATGAAAAGGATCCTGCTCCTATATATATACTTACAAACAATATTTAAATTTATGCTCAGACGTCTACAATTTGCTAACAGCACTATTATCATATAGTTTTATCACAACAACGCTAACAGTGCCAACCCCCCTCACACTTGTATGGTGACTTCCATATGCAATTTCACAAATTGTTTTACCGCTAGATAGCAGTTTGACTTTACAATGACCTGCTGAAGTTGGGAACTGTGGTTCTGTTCATTTCAAAAGCAGCTAAAGTAATGGCAAGTACCCGGCAGGAGATCTCAGTGTGAGTCAACTGAATAGCCTAAGGAGTCAAAGTTATAATTTCCAGGCAAATAAAATTTCTCCTTAGGACTTCTCATGGAAGTTTTGGCCTTGAAAAGGCCTTGTGATTGTGAGAACAGGCACACAGAAGCCAAGAGTGACAGACCAGCACCTGCAGTATCCATGAGCAATTAATGAGGAAGTTTCAGAGACAAAAGGGAGGCTGGCTGAATTACTGGGCACCAGGGCTTTACTCTGTTTTCTACACCGGTCTGACGTGCAAAGCCTGACTTTGCACACAGTATCCCATTATCGCATAGGATGAACTCCCCACAGTCAGAGATGAAAATTTGAGATGATGGTTTGAAGCATCGGTTTTCAATTTTGGGGGTTTAAGCTTTCTTCTCATTGGGTTGTCCTCAGAGGAAAGCTATTTTTTCCTTCAAGATCCTTCATTCTGCATTCTTGTTAGGTCATAATGACTATTTTGTTGAAACAGTTTAAGCTCTATTGCTAAAAAGAACTAGGTAAGAACTATCTAAAGACAGTTTAAAGTTTATATTCTTTTTAAAGAAACTATTGTAAGCCTTGGGCCTCCGAAGGTGCCTTTGTTTTGCTGAAGTTGAATATGCTGTTGAGTTATAGGAAGGAGGTGGGGCTGCAACTGGACAGTGTGATTTTTAGTAGAGTTCTCTACAGCACCACAATGTCACAGACTCTTTGTAGTTCTGTGGCTTCTTATACTTATACTTGGGCGAGGTAGTCAGTCAGATAAGCAAATAGCCTCCCAAAGCAAGAGATCTTGTGGTTACTAAATTGATGGTGCAAGAGGAACTGTGGAACTGGAGTGCAAACACCAGACATAAAGCTCTAGCTCTGAATATCTTTTTCTTCCCAGCAGTTGCTCGCTTTTTCTCTAGAACAAACTGCAACTGTGAATCCTCTAACCTACCTTGCGAAGCACAGATACATTCTGATTAGAGTAAATCAGCATCACTTAGCAGTGTAAGTGAAACCTGTAAAAACAATGGTCTTGTTTTGCTTACCCTGAAGTAAATCAGGATCAAGATGGCTGACAGCAACAGATTTATACTGATGCAAAACTGAGGTAAGATCAGAATCAGGCCAGCTGAGTTAAAATATATTCTTCTGTGCTGAGGGCTATTGATGCAGAGTACTACATTTCATCTAAATTAATCTTGAACTGCTTGCTTGCTAGATGAGCAGAACAAATAGTCATTAGTCTTGTCATCTCAGCAAAATATGACACTGGCTTGAATTTTAAAATGTTTACCATAACATTTTACATTTACAAAGTCAAAGCTTCTTACCCAGTGCTGAAACTGGTTAAACAATTGCTTCTCTATATTCTGAGGGACAAAGCCTAAGGAGCAAGGACTTGCCAAAAGTTTACATTATACCAAGGAGTGGAATCTGTCAAAATTGTGGTGGATACACTTGCATTTTTGAATCAGAAAAGGGCATCTTGAAAAATGATAGAATATTTGTCATGTGAGTCTGTTCCTGTTGCACTGCTTTTAGAGATGATGTGATTTGTATCTCAAAGTTCTCAGTTACATACCACCCTGAAACCATATTGTTATCTTCTACAGAAACAAACAAACAATTTAGCCTGACCTATAGTTTAATGTCCGAAAGAAAGAAAGAAAGAAAGAAAAAAAAAAAAAAAGAAAGATGGTCAATGGCTAGTGCTCCACTGTAGTAATAAAATGTCTAGACAGCAATTAACATCCATTTCCCTTAAGAATGCAACTGTGTCATCAGCAAATCTTTACTACTTTGCAGGGGACTAATCTAAATATGTTTAATCATTAATCAATTTCCAAAATCTGAACGCGATTTGCTTTTCATGGGCTTTGTCTTCAAAACTGCAGTCACTTTATGAGAAAAATACAAACCTAAGGGGGGATTATTCTGGCCTCGGTCCAGTGGGTGAGACTGCTTAGAAGATCAGTGGTGCTGTGTCTTGTTTGGGAACATTGCACTCTTTCTGCATACGTTAGCACTTTCAGTTTCCTTGATTCTTTTCTATTTCCTCTTTGTCTGTGTGTATTCATAGCAAGCAGCAGTGACTGAAAGCACTGAGCGGGATTCCGCGCACAGACTGGTCCTGTAATAGCTGGCAACTCTATCTGCCTTGTGAGCTGGCTTTGAGAAATATCCCTCTTTCCTTCTTTGAGCTGCACTTCTCTTCCCCCAGAATTATTCTTCCAACCAATGCTGAAGTCTCTCACAGGTCACTGATTACTATATTTGCATGGGATTGCACTAAACTTCCTGTCAAGCACTGGGAACAGGAAATTACTCTTTAGCTTTCTACAATTAAACACAAAATTCACTGTGCTCCCATTACTGACACAACCACCAAAGAGGTTTTAAACCCCAAAGGAAAGTAGTATTCTAAATGGCATAAATAAGGAGGGAATCTGACCAATGGATTTGTGATCACTGCAGTGCACTCTAACTGCTTCAAGCCTACTGATGCCAGCAATGAATTTACCCTAATTTACAGTATCATAACCGAGCTCAGCCTCAGGCACTGGAGTGTTCACTGAATGCATCAAAGTACTTCAGCAAAGAGAAAATGGCACAAACTGATACTGCCACCCCCCCCTTTTTTTTTAACTTGGAAGCCAGGAAATGTCTCCTTTAAGCTTATACTTTGCTTCGGTGTTCTTTGTTCTTGCCAAGCAAGTAGAAAAGGTGAAGTTTATTGCTCTCCAGCAGCAGCGCTTCTGGAACTTCTGTAGTTTGCCAAGGCCAAACGCTTCCTACCGCACCCAGGAAGCAATGCAGGCAGGCTAGGCTTTACCTACAGGTTTTGCTTAGTTATTAAAAAAGCGTTTCTCCTTCTCTGGAGTCTTCAAAACCCACCTGGATGCCACCCTGTGCCACGTGCTCTAGATGTCCCTGCACCTAGAGGGTGGTGAGGGCCAGAGGGTTGGACTGGATGATCTCTGGAGGTCCCTTCCAACCTTAAACATTCTGTGATTCTGTTTCTGACAAATGGCTAGTTACATGTACATGATGAAAACTCCAAATGAAACATGCACTGCAATTGTATTGGAAAAAGACAGATTATTTATCCACACTGCTTGTGTAAGTGGATTGCACATTGTGATGCTAAAGAGACCTAAAGAAAGGGATGTCAGCCTTTGGGCTGAATACTAGCCACCAGTACAGCGCCTTAGCTGCTACTGGTCTCTCCAGCAGATATAGTCTGAAACCAATGCTTAGATTGTGAAGTGAGAGAAGTCCATCAACCTTCCCTCTACAATACACTAATTCTGATGGAGAATATGGCAATAGAGCTCCAAAATGGAGAAGTGACCTATCTACCTAGAGCACAGCACCTCTAGGCTGCCTTCTTTAGAAGGGGAAGGAAGGGAGTAGAGAAGAAGTAGAATTTTGGCCTTCAGTTTGAGGAGGGGCAAGGACACATGTGTGGTGTCTTTTGGAACTTACCTTGGAGTGGTTTTGAGATGGACGCAGGGATTCAAGAGTTGGGAAGCACTGTCAATCCTAAAGATTATAAAAATGTAGCCTTCACAGTACAGTTACAGAATCACAGAATCACAGAATCACAGAATGCTTAGGGTTGGAAGGGACCTCTAGAGGTCATCTAGTCCAACCCCGCTGCCCCAGCAGGGACACCTAGAGCATGTGGAACGGGGTGGCACTCAGGTGGGTTTTGGAGATCTCCAGAGAAGGAGACTCCACAACCTCTCTGGGCAGCCTGTTCCTGGCTCTGTCACCCTCAGAGTTGTGGAGTAAATGGCACTCTACGTCACGCTGATTTGCAACCTGCTGCTAAAACACTGAGACTCCTCCAAGGCTTAGTCTCCTCCAAGCATGATCCTTTATATTTGTTTTTACTATAAATGAGTGTTCATGCAAAAAAAGAGTCCTTGGAAATTTTGTTCAGAGAATGCATTTGGACTGACAAAAAAGTCCATGCAGCTCTTCTAGATGTTTATTTTCTCTCTTAGCATCTCTTGTTTTATTGTTAAACTTTTTTTTTTTTTTTTTTTTTTTTTGGTGCAAACGATGTCACCTCCTTAAAGTTCTTTGAAAAATTAACATAGTTGTCCATTATCTTGGTCACTTATTCTCTGCCTTTCAATATCTGCTCCTCCTAACATTTCACAATACATCAATCTCTGATCCTTGGCACTAGTACAATTCATTTTCCACAAGATGCTATTGAGACTGTAAATAAATGCCACAGCATCAAGGGGCAGACAAGACGGAGCCTGTCAGATCTGGAAGTCGGCAGCAAAGTTATAATTACAGCAGAGTGGTGTGAGGTGAGTTCCTTGCATCCATAGATTTAATTGTCATCAGCTGCTGGGGAAGTAAAGGATGGGAAAGAGAAGATGGAGAGTGATGAGGGTAAAGAGTGTTACCAAATACGACCAGGGCTGTTTTTGCAGTTCCCGTTATTTAACTTGTTCATACGCCATTAGCAGAACTGTAAGAGGCCCTGTGTTTAAATGGCAGGGTTTTCACAAGATGACCTTTTATACTGAGAGCATTTTAATTGTGACCAATCTGAAAATCATACTGATGTTAAGCTGAGCTGCAGTAAAATAAAAACAGAATGGACCTAATTTTCAGAGAGGTCAGGCCTCTACTGGAAACAGGTTAGTGCAAAGCACATCAAGATATGTTAACACAGCAGTCTGAAAGCAGGGGTAAACTAACTCTGCTTACACTTAATGCAGAAAAAAGGCTGCGCTAACAATGTGCTAACATTGCTGCACTGAAACTAATGTACTCTGCGAAGTACTGCAGACATATCTTTTCTGCCACTATTCCTGAGGAGTGGTAGAGGACTGTTTTTATGCTCTTACACTGGAAGGAGTGTATTTTTATGGCACTGCTTCAATGAGATGAATACGGAAATAGCACTCAGCCTAAGTCCAAATATCAGAACTTGGCCTGATAAGATTTTCATGTCGCTACTGTGAGCATTATTGTCTGCATGCACAGAAGTGGCATTTTTTTGAACACGCTGCCTTCTCCTTCGTTAGCTGGTGACTTTGCTGTGCAGTCTCTTGGAGAAAAAAGTAGAAATGACTTGCAGTGATGGAGTTACTTTTCTTCAGTTGTATGCAAGAGTTGAGAGAGACAAACTTCAGATATGTCAATCCAAACTTTCCTAAAATACTGGTCAGATCTGGATTCAGCCTTATGGATCTAATATAAGGCTAAGATAAACCACCATGTGAGGCCTAAGGCTTTCCAGTGTCTGTTAATTTTTATATCAGATCCTCAATTAAGATTTCATCATTAATGAATATAATTTTCACAGGGCACACAAATGACCAGAAAATTTCTATCAGATCATATCGGTCATATCTAGAACTTTGGTGGAATCAAAGTAAGATGTTGGAAGACTCTGGTAACATGTTTTCTTTGTGTTCATTTGATGTCTTCCAAACTTTTCTATCACTTCTGTGGAATCTCATTTGACTTGCCTGGAGGATTTCCTGCACAGGCTGATGAGTGGTCAAATGGCCAAGGCAGAGTCAAAATGACCTCCTTCCAAGATACCATTGGTCAGTAGGATTGTTACATGCCTCAACTATTTCACAGTGATAAAAGCCAGTATGCAGCATTGGCAAATGCTCATCATGGGAATGGATTAACCTGGAAATAGAAAAGACACACTGGAACATAGAGGTACAACTGTAGAGGATTATTTCTTTTACACTAGTTGTGTATTTGACAAAAAAAATTAGAAATTTACATTTCAGACAATGTGAGGCACGGGATTACAGCTCAGATCTACAGCTCTTTCTGAAGTTTGAAGATTTTTTTTACTTTGCATTGCACAAAAAACTCTGTAAAGTTTCCTATAAAGTGGAATTATGTGAAAACATCTATTTTCAAACAGATACCTCTGCATTTTAGTCTGGAAGAAGTAGGAAAGTCATCTTCAAATGAGAGGCACAGGGGACACCGAAGTCCAAAACCTTAACCTGTCTCCAAAATCAACAACTTCTCATCCCAGATTCCTTTGGAGCAAGCAGATTGGGGGATTGAATAGAGATATATAGGACAATGTCTTCATCTATGTAACTGCTAAGAACCAGAATTGGACTAGTTTTCTTCCTGACTAAAACTTTTCTCAAACTGATATTTTCATAATACTTGAGTTCTAATCAGTGTAATTAACGCACTTCCTACTGCTAAAGCAATAGATTCCTTTTTTAATTGTGAAACATTTTGTGATATACTGTGCGCTTAAATAAAATCTTTCCACTAATTTACTTCTGGCTAGTTAGATGTCTGAAAATAAAATGACGAGCTCTTGTTGTGAGGTATTTGATATTCCCAAGGTTTTATATTGAAGATGTTCTATTTTAATTCGCAGTACCAAAGAAACATTCAAAAATGGGGAACCACCATGAACGAAAAATGGGGAGTGTTCCCACCTAACTTAGGATACATTCTTAATAAAGACATGATTGAAAATATAAAAAGTGCCATACAAAATTTCTTACAATAGGATAACAAACCAGAAAGTTAATTTGTCAGGCTTAGGACATTCAACTATGTTCTTAGAGCCTTCATCGCTTTTTACGTTGATTGTGAACACATCAAACAGAAAAGGAAATGTGGAATTTTAACATCATAAAATTGGCTTGATACCCTTGAACAAGGTTCACCCTCTCCCTGATAAGCACTGGATAAACATAACTTCTCTTCCAGCTGGAATAAAATGTTTGTTCACAGGAAGGATGCAGTCACTGGAGTAAATGCTTCACACTATTTTGAAAATAATGCATTTACAAGAAACCATAAGGAAAAAAAAAAAAGAAAAGAAAACATATCTGGGAAATCTGAAGGTGAATTGGAAGCTTTTTTGCTTCTTTGTTTACTTATTTGATTCCGTTAGATTTCCATCTAACTGAGTAGAATGTGTTTAGGAATTATTATTATACCTTTACAAAATTTATTTTACTTTCACTGGAAAAGCAATCACTTTCTTAGGTTGTAATTTGATTTTTCCTCAAGTATGGACTACTGTTCTCTGCTTGTGGGTATGAAAAGAACATACTTTAATGCAGCTATTCTTTCAAAGAAGTGCATCTGCAACAGGTAATTCAAGAATTTTTGCCTACAGAATGTCTGTTTAATAGGATGAAGATCAGTCTCAGAAATCTCACACAATTTTCTAGGAACTGCAGGTGAGCATGACCTATAGCACTGAGTCCTAGGAAAATAAAAGGTTGAGCTGCAAGGTCTACATAAAGATAGTGTTGCAGATCACTAAGTCTCTAAGCATCTTTTCTTTAAAGCATTTTAAAAAAGTTCTTGCTGCATTTAACAGACCCAGAACTTGTAAAGTATGTGCATAACAATAGACCTTAAATAGGCCACAAACAATAGACCTCTTCTGTGCTAGATGACAGAAGATGTAGACAATACACAAGAGCAGTGTTGAATGAAGCTTGCAGACATCTTTAATGCTTTCCATCCAATTCCATTAATTTAAGAGGTGTTAGGACATATTTAGAGAGTGACTTCATCCTCTTTTATTTTCCTGCTAGTGACAAAAGAAAAATAGGCTCATGTCTTATGTAAGGTTTTGTTGAATAGGTTCATAACTTACTTGTAAGGCAAGTCCAACTGCTAATGTTAGGTTTCACAGCCCACTCTCAGAAGGTGAAATTCTGCCAGTTCCCCCAGGACTCATAGAAATCTAATTTTTTTTGTGATTTAAATTAAATTCAGAATCTCTTTAGGGAGCAGGTCACACCAGCTATGCAAGTCCTAAACCCACCAAGGACCGAAAATTCCTTCAGGTAGGACATGCAGTATCTTACTATAGAGGTAGCAAAGGACTGAATATGTTGTATCTGGTCTGTCCAATCTCTGAGGTCTTTCCTCTGGAAAGTCAGATTATACAGTCTGGGCACCTCAGTTCTTAGAAATCAAGGAATAATTCCAATAGAATTCTCATTGAATTTTTAAAACTTATATTTTCCAATTGAAATTTTCATGTGATCTCCATGAACCTTTCAAAAATTTAAAACACAGTGCTTTCCAGTCTAAATGCTGAATTATGCTGAACTAATCTAATCTATTTTAGCTCTGCATTCCTTGAAACATCTGTCAGACAGCTGAATACCTGTGCATAGCATAGAGGGCTAAATAATACTAGAAATTGTTTTGGGTACGTATCTGGAATTTCATATCTGACTGGCTGAAAATAGCCAAGAGTTGATATGAGAACTCACAGAATTTCTAACAAAGTGCAAATAACTGAAGGGAGGAATCATTTTTACAGTGTGTTATGTGAAACATAATCTTCCAGGTTGAGGAAATCTGGAAGATTTAAAGAACTTTTGCCAAGGAAAAGGCGCTCACAGTAGGACCTTCCTATATTCCTTGATATTCAGGATCTTGGACTTAATGATAAGTGCTTTCTATGGAGTGGGCAGATGACCTACAGAACAAAAAATGGCAAACATTGGATGAGCAGATGTTCACTGTTCTAACACGTCCTTCCTTCACGGGTTTGCAAAAGCTATAATCAACGTTGTGCCACCAATCAAACAAGCTTCTGTCACCTGAAGAAACTGTAAAATCTGGGGAGGCTCATGTTAAAAGTGACGTGGGAAAACACAAGCTGCAGGCTACACAGTGACACAGACAACTTAGCCTTTTAGAGCTTCCTGGCTCCACTGGCTGAGCATGAGCAGTGCTGAGACATTACAGCATGATCTTGCTGTTGGCAGGATCTACCACTCCAGTGCCTGGCTTGAGGCACTTTCTTACATAAGCATGCTGAGGTTTCCGTAGGCTTCTGTCAAGGTTCAGAAGCTGGTGGGCAGCCTGCAGGGCACTGCTTTTCTTTTCTCCCTTCGCCTGTCCCATTTCTGCAGCATAAAAATGGGTGGGAAGCACCAGCACGTCGGGCTGGGCAGAGATGAAGAGGGCAGCTGCTCTCTGCTGGCATTCCTGCATTCATTCTGCAGGCAGCACTCAGACTTGTCATGCAGCTGTTGCTGTTTGCCTAAGAGCAGGCAGGACTCGAATTAGGCAGGTGAAGGAGCTATTAAGGTATAGTCCAGGCCAGGAAGCAGCTGGCACTTCTGGCTCCATGCCCTACAAACACTCCCTCCAGGCCCTTTGCTCCCCAGCTCACTCTGGTAGTGGATTTTTTGTGCTTCCTACTCTTTCCGTTATGTGAGAGAGAACTGATTTTTACTTGAGTCTCCCGGTCTTCCCTGTCTTAGCACCCTGGCAGCATACTGATCCCACCACAAAGCTTTCCTCAGTGCCTCCGTGTGGCATTTCAGGAATTTTTAATGGAAGGAATAAGGATTTCCTCTAAGATCTTTATATTTTTCCATCAGCGTACTGAGAGTTGAGGTAAATCCTGCTCATAGAACCAGCAAAACATAATCACTTCATTTTAATGTGAAGCTTTATTTTGCATTTGATTTGAAAACATAAGGCATCATTTAAAGGCATCAACTGAAAAACTTAATTCTCAACTTTGAGCCTTTTCTCTTAAGTAAGCTTGTATATCCTCACAGGTCTTTTCTGGGGAGACCACACAGATTCGCCACCCAGGAGACCTCTTATTCCCATAAGACTCTAGCAGTTTTGCAGGTCCTGATTGACATGAACTGCAGGTATCCTAGGAAAGACTTAAATCCATGTTTGTAGTCCTTTCTTTTTCTGCCATGTAACCTCCTTTTTACTAAGATGCTAATGCAAATTTCAGGTGAAATTGGCATGTCACAATCATATGAACAGACATGGAAGCCCCAGGTATTCCTGACTATTTTATCTTGGTATAACTAAATCTGAAATCAAGGTAGAAAGAGGTGAACAAAAAAAAATCCCATTTTCAGTCTCTGTAAATATTTAATGGAACTGTGATGTTGTACCACTATCTACTTACCTAGAAGTGATGCTTTTTCTAAGTACCAGCACCCAGACTGGTTTGTTGCTTCCAGCTCTGAAATTCTTTACCTGCTTTCAATCTGACAATATCTTACGTTTGAAGACTCTCACTATTCATTCAGCCTAGCTCTAAATCTAAATAAGCATGAGTCTGTCCTGTTTCTTATGCAACTCTGATGCACAAAATTCTCAATAAAAGCCTGTAAGATCTATTTAAGTAACCTACATGCATGGCAGCCAAATACTGAGGATGCTCAAACAATAAACTTATAGAACACACACAAAAAAAACAGAATATCAAACAATCATTAAGCATTTCCTGAAGAGCCCTGTCTACCTTGGCCACCCATGAGCTCTTTGCCTATTATTCAAGGCAGATGGCCTAAAAAAGGGGATCTGGCTTCTGCTTATATTTATTAAATGTGCAGGAAGAGCCCATCAATCACAACAATGGGTTTTAAGTGTTTGTTGGGTGAGAGGAGAATCCCATAAGCAGTCTTTGAAGTGTCTTTTGCTGAAGGTAAACATCTGAAGAACATAAATAGCTTCTTTCCAATGAGTAACCTTGTCAAAGTGGGCAGAATGGAGAGATGGGGGAGGGGTGCCATCATGAAAAGGAAAAGCAATAAAGGATTCCTTATGACAGCAATTTGCACATTTACTGCTCTTTGATATGTTAACTAGATTTTGCAAAATGGAATTCTTTGTCTTTTAGAGGTCCTTGGGCAATGATAGCTCATAGTGAGAACAATGTTTTGCAATAGGCATAATGCATCTTCTAATTAATAAGGTAACTTGGGCAACCTCTGTAAACCAGTGACATTATCATTATAACAGGACACAAGTGAATAGCTGTTTATAAGGAAGGAAAGATGCTCATAACAGTAGTATCATTATTTACTGAGCTCATTGACTGAAGTGAATTGGATTGAATACAAGGGGATCAATAGGTTATGGGCCCTGTTCACTAAACTTTTACAAGCCCTTTATGAACCTTTGATTCTAGAAAACAGAGCTTCTCCATTCAGAAAACTGTGAGTGCAGCATTGCAAATATTCACTTTTCATATTCAGCACAGGTTAGCACTATGTGATGGAAATTCTCCAACTGCACTGAGAACAAATGGGCAGGTCAATAATCTTTTTCAAATGAAAAATAAAAACTTTTGAAAAATAGAATATACAAACATGCATGTATATGAACACTACTGAAGACCAAGTGTTACTATCTGGTCTACAGAAAGTCGAAATAATGATATTTTATTTAGAATTACATTACAGTGGGGATGAATGGCATGACAACTCCATCAGCAGAAATTATGCTGGGTCCTGAAATATGAGCAGCAAACTTAAGATTCTTTCTTGGAATGAAACTCACTTGCTAAATTGCAAACTATATCATGGTGAGCGAACATTTTCATTGTGCTTGGATATAAGCAGAAGTAGCTGCATTTCAGAAGTGAGCAAAGGGATTCACATAAATTAAACCAGACTATTCAGGAATGCTATACGTACAACATCTAAAATATTATAGTAGCTGTACAGTATGGAGCGCTGTCCCTTATTTTGGAGTTTGCATGCCCTGTAATGTTCTGGTGGAGCATAATAATACTTTCTCTGTGCTTAACAGTAGTATGAAGCATAGAAAAAATCAGAGCTATTATGGTGTCATTCAATATCTTTTTTGTACCACTCCTGAACAGCTTCTTGGCAAGATTAAGCTCTCTCATTGAATCTCTTTTCAGCTAGGTATTTTTCATACCTCTATCTCATACTAGCTTTACTTCTATCATTCTAAATCCATTTTCCTTCTCCTTTTGCTGTTGACATATATTGTCTAGTTCACACAGATCAACACTCTGAAGTGCTAGGTCTTATAGAGAAGGTAAGAACACATGTATCCTCACCAAGAGGATAAAAATACGTTTTTCAGAGCTCTAAGTCCCTTCCAGTTCCATTATGGTCTTGACTGAGATTTGGATCTGGTCCAGAGTTTATCCGTTTTTCCTATATAGTCACACATACTGCAAAGCTTATAGCAGAGCCAAGGTGAAAAGAAGTAGATAAAAGGAACACAGTCTTGCCCTGAGTGAGTCCATCTAGTTTTGGCCATGGTTTACCCTCTGTATCACATCCTGGCATGGGTATAACCAAGACGCAAAGCGAAGGGCTGTCCTAGGTACTCGTCCGCCAGAGCTCCTGGTACCACATGGAGAAAGGTCAGGCCATGGCCAAGGCCTTCCCCTTGGCTTCTGGGTGGCTTGCTTGTGCTCAAGTAGGGATCAGTCCTTGTCATAACAGAAAGAACAGATTCCATCAGGGAAGACCTTATATGGAGGGCATATGCTTTTCCGTGTCAAGAAGTGGGAATCTAAATGACGGCATAGGCTTTCCCAATGCTTCACCCACACTAAGGGTCGTGAACAGCCTGGCCCTCAGCATTCCCATTCGGTCACAGATCTGAGTCACAGGCAGAAAAGTTCTTGATTTCCTTAATTCCTACTTTCCTTTCTTTATTTCTGATCTTCTGCTGAAATCCGGCATCTCAGAATCTCAGAATTGGAAATCTACTCCTCACTCCCCTTTTTTTATTTGCATGTTCTGAATCAGCATTCCAAGGCCTTAGAGTCTCACTCTCTATGGAACTGCCTACTGCCTTTCACTTAGTACTATTTCTTTCGGTGATCTGCTCCTGGGAAAAATATTGTGTGGATTTTTTTTTTCCTTTTTGACAACAGCTTTTTCACTAAGCATCTTTTCTAACAAAGAAATCTTAGAAATCTGTTCCTTGTTCTGGGAGAAATATGATTTTGTCACTGAAATAGAAATGCACATAAAGGAGCAGCCCAGTATCTGTAACCATCTGAGCGAAGGTGTTGGGTCTGATCATCTGTTCCAACAAGTTTTGATCTCCCTCTGAATGTTGTGCCTCTGGCCTAATCCGTACCATTAAAGGCAAAAACACGTAAAAGTCCTCACTGTCTATGACCAAGCAATACAATCATCAGGGCATTGTCTGCTTTCTTGTTAGAGAGGTACAATTCCACTGAAGTCAGATTTACACCAGTATCAGCAAGAGCAAAATTGGGTTTCCCCTATAGTTGTTGTTAACCTTTATCAGCGTCACCCGGTAGTACTGAGATGACAACATTAACAAATACAACACCAGGCTGATCTTCAATAGCCATTCTCTCATTTACTTTTCCTGATTTATTACTTCACTAATGACACAATGGATTTTCCCATTAGTTTATTATTATTATTTATTATTGATACTAGGGTTATTCTGAAAGAAAATGAAATTAGAGAACAAAGAAAATGAAATTATAGAACTGACCTCAACTCAAAGCAGCATATTATTTTCTGGAGTTCTGAAACACTGCATGGAATGGACAGTTTCCATTTCACTAGTATTCAATCACTGGCATTTGTCTTTTGTATCCCAGAGCAATTGCATAACTCTAATATTGACCTTAACCAGAGCCCTTTGTTTCTCACCCTAACAGCCAAAAGCATTAAAAATGCGTGTTTACTTAATTTGTCCTGGCATGCAGTGTAATTACAAGCAGTTTGTTTTCTCTGTTGTAAAATATGAGCTAGAGAAGGAATAAAGTAATGTGGAAAATTAACATTGTGATGTACTGTATAGTGGAATAACACTAAAAACACTTAGCTGTGTTAGTACTGGAGGTGCTATTTGTGTTGTGTGCAAGAGCAATAAAGAATTAAATGCCTCTTTCTAAACTATATTTGCATGATTTTCAACTGCAGTAAAATTAATCTGAGCTGCCTCCAAGTACGAAAGAAAAAAAAATCGAAGTGCAAACAGAACCGAATAACACTTGTGCAGGCCTTAAAGTTGTACTCTTCTATTTTGTGAATACTACCACACTGTTTACTAAACTCAATGGTTCTTACAAAACTGGACCAAGCAATTGCATTTAAACATTCCCCTACTGTGTCTAACCCTCACGAAAGCCCTGCTTCATGTTGATAGGAACTTTCTGATGCTGCAGCAGCCCTGGATATATGAGGAGATTAGTGTGCTAAGGTATTTTTCTAGATTATTTTTGTTCTTTTTGTTTCTAGTGTAAGTATTGTACCCAAATCTATCATTATTTCTCATCTATACCAATTCATTTACAAAAGAGTCACTTCTCTCTCCCGCCTTCACAGATCTCCCCTTTTCTTTGTGAAGTACTATGTGCTATTGTGGTTACAAAAGTGTAAATATCAAGTAAAGCCATTAGAGTTAGTGGAATATTACCTGTTAGTACTAAAATAGTCAAAAGCAAATAATGCCTTCTCTATATTTTTAGCTATTTGTATTTTTCTCTGTTTGTTCTTTCATACCTGTTATGGAGCAGTAAAGATAATGAAAGAAGGACTTGCATCAACCACCATTTATATACATTTAAAATGCATAAAAATTAAAATTGGAAAAATATGCATACTAACTCATTCTTTTACTTTCTTTTTCCTCTTGTATTCAACAGGGGTTTCCCTCAAAGATAATATATTTTTAACAAATATCTTTGGGTAAAAATGAACATTCGAACCCTGGGTTGTTATTTCATATACTTTGTGAAAAAGTGTCACGCGCAAAGAAATGACACTGCTTTCCTAGTGCAAGACAGCTACTTTCTATTTGCAGAAAGGGATCCACAGTCTCCTTGTTCTGGCCTCTGTGCAACCCAGTTTATCCTTTTTGTCATCTGACACATTTATATTTTTAATAACAAGTTGGGATGAACCTGGAAGACAAGGAGGCTTTTAACAGCAGTGAAGAAGAAATCCAGCTTTATTCTACTGCATGCTGGAGCTAGGAAAGTCATTAGATTAACCTCACTTGACAGGTCAGGCTCAGCAAATATTCTTAAAAATAACTCTTCCAGTAATTTATGACCTTTGGGGAGCATAATCAATAGTGTTAAGAGGAGAGGCAGCCAGACAGCACTTCCTGGTAGGAGAAAGTTTCTTGTCTTTGTAATGTTTGCATTCTGTCTGCTCGTATGCAATAAGACTGACTTGCCAGTGATATCATACCCCTTTTACTCCATCAGTTTCAGAGACATACATTTTTATTGTCAATTTACCGTCTCCTCTGTTATTTCATACAGTATCTAATTCCAACACCAAGCAAAGCACAAATGTGATTACAAAGGGAAGGGAAAATGCACAGTTTGTTTTCTTCCACATCCACCCTGACCTTTTTGGATCATTTGAGAGAGAATGGTCCTCTGCCCCAGGATGTCATAATACAAAGTCTTAAACATATACTTCATTTTAATGCACTATAAGCTTCTCATAATGCTTAATTAAGCACAGGATTACATCCCCTTAAGATCCGGGTCTGGGTGAATGTTATACTCTGGCTGTGTCTTTTTTTGTAAATCTGGTAACTGCACAAGATTTGAATGTGCAGGTGACAACAATATTTCTGTATTTGTTATTCATTTTCATTTATTTTATCACTGGGGAGATTTCAGCTAACCTTTTTCAAATTAAAGAGCATTGCCCTGGCTACTCAAACACAGAGCCATTCCTTCAGGGTTCAGTACTGAAGTCCTATTTTCTGAAATTAGAGCCCCTCAGGAGGATGCATTGATTTCAGTGGGGCCTCACATTCACTGTCTAACGCACATGCGCTATCCACGTGGACCTGCCTGAGGCAGGACTGCTCATTCCCATCTTTCTCTGAAAGGACTTCTAGGGACGTATGAAAGGATACAGTGCAAATTGTAATAGGATAGTGCACTTATTTTGGTGCTACTCAAAGAATTACTGGATGCTGGCTTTTTCGATGTCCTTGGAATGGAAGAATGGCTTGGGAATTCAATGGAATAAAATAATTCAGAAGGAAAATCATTTACATTCACAATCACTGGCAGAAGCTTCAATGCATACAACTTCATGTCAGCATCTAATCCTAACAACTGTGGCTGAGAAGAAACCAGGTTTTCTCCAGAGCTAAAGCGAAAAGTGAAAATGACATTTTTCCTCTCCTTTACACCATTGTGAACAAGAACCATCAGAAGTAGTTAATAAAACATCTAGCAACAAAATTAAAGCAGGTCACAAACAGACTGTTGAAGCAGTAGGCCACAAAACATAAAATAGACTCAGATCACATCTTTCTCCATGCAGGTTTAAAGAGGAATGTAAAAAGTTTGTGTGTCTATTCCCTCTGCATCTGAGAGTAGAAGCTGAAAAGGAACTTTTGGACATATGAGGTCACAGACTTCTTAGAGATATGAACATGCGCTCTTGGAAGCTCACCATGAACACACAAATATGTTGCCTGTCATCTTCCTCTATATTGGTAACACTTTCCACAGAACACAGATTTTACCTCTATATGCAGCCCCATTAGTAGCTTTATCACCAAATTAGCTCCTGACTAGGGTTTGCCATACTCAGCCTGGGATTTTCAGGACCTATATGTGCTCCTTATATTCATTTTGATGACTGTGGGAAGAATCATGTACCACACAGATAGCAGCATGTGCCCATTAAATCTGCTGCTTTGCAGAGGCACTGAATTCTCTGTAAAAATTGCATGGTTGACACAGAGGATATGTTCAGCTTTTCAAAATCTAGGCTGTATCCAGTCAGTGTAGTCTCTCTTAGATGTCAAGAAATCCTGAAGGGATATATAAAACCTAGTGAATTTCCAGTCATGCAAAATTTTGCAGATGGAAGAAGTAGGAAATACTCTTTTCCCATTAGAAGACATTAGACATTTAATTACTGACAATTCCTTTTTGTTGGCAATATTTTCAACATCAGCTTATCCTGCTGTAGGATGAAACAGAATATTTTAAACACTGTGATGAACAACAGGGACCAATCAAACAAAGTGCAAAACATACATAATTTTTAATTATGATGTCTCTACTCTCCAAGAGCTTGTTTCCTAATTACCACCTTTATATAACACATTCATCATTAGGAAAGGCTGAAGATCAATTTCCAAAAATCTGCAATGTGCAGCACAGCTTAATATGCCCATAAATAAATGCATATATTTTAATATTGAAATGTAATGTTATAATCATCTACTTTGCCTGAATAATAAAAGCTGAAACACTTCACTCAGTAAGTCCTCTATCAACATATTGAAGAACGGTTAATCCAAAACAAGTCTGCTCACTCTGAAATAAAATGAGAAAAACAGTAAGGATGAAAAAAAAATAAAAGTCAGAAGTTTAACTACCTTATATTCAAGTAAAGTTGAATTTTTACCCTCAGATTGGTTTTGTGTCTACGTATAATGGAGTAAGAACAAATAAGTTAGGCTGTCACCTGGGGCCCCTGTAACTTCTGGGAGATTTTAAAAACTCAGCTCATACCAATGATGCAATAGCTTCTGTCAGTTACTTTTTCAGTGTACTGTGAGAACTAGCGGAACCCCATAATCAACTGGAAGAAGTAAACAAACAGGCACAGGAACATTATTTTGCTCCTTATGTGATGTTATAGGGTGTAATTAAATTTTATTATCCTTTGGGAGGGACTATAGAATTCAATTGTGACTTCAAAGTTAGTCATATCATCATCCTAAACATATGGCAACAAAAAATCGGTAGCATCCACTGTCTTCCCCCCACAAGCAACCACATCCTCTGCCTCCCTTCCATAAGCTGTAGGGCTGGTACTTCAGATGTATTCTGGTCCAGCGTATCTCCACACATGAATTTCCTGGTTCTGTTTGTGAGGTCTTTGCAATACCAAACTTCAGAAAATATTCATTCACAGGAGCGAAGTGAATGTCATTTAAGCTTGTTTGCAAATCTCCGGACTGACTGATGGACAGAAAGGCTCCTGTTGATGAACATCTTCAGTTGTTGCCAGTATTTTCTTTTCTGTCCAAACACATTCAAAATAGACATATTAGAAGTTGCTGCCCTGCAATGTTAGTGTTTTAAGAGGCATATACCACTGGCTGATGAAAACCTACACTCGGGTGAGCAGTGTGTGATGTTAGGCTAGAAGTAAATCTGGGAATGCTATTAATCTGGGCCAACTTTTCTTCCAGTAGCTCTAGATAGAATTTTGTATTATGTAAAGAGGCAACAGCTACTGAGACTTTTAACATTATTTTTCAGTATACTTACCCCTTGCCAAATGTTACTGAATGCGTGGGGAAATCCTTTTTGCCTGTATTGAAATCAAAGAGTTATTCGTGCAAAGACTGACAATATTGAAGTCTTTTGATTTGAATGTCTTAATTTGAAAATAACCTAGAGGCACTTAATAGACTTACATTTCTTGTAAGCATTTGATTCACAGCTGCTAAAAAAAGGTTTCATTGCAAATGAAACCTGGGGCATCTGCTTTGTCATGTCAGAATGACAATTGGGTAGGATGCCAGGATGACATGGAAAAACATGAAACAATCCATCCAGCTGCATGGAAATTGTCTAAGTGCTTCTCTCATGTGCATAATAGTATCCATTGGAAAGAGAAAAATCTGTGTAGACCATGAAACAGATGTTATTTAATTCCCCTTCTACCAAGAATGCCCATAGGTGCAAAAAGTCCATGGATCTTCAGATTCTACACGCATTTGTAAGGCAGCATTTTCAAAAAGAGAAAAAAAGATCTGCAATGGTTAACTAGAGATACTATTGTTCTCCACTGAAGGCAAGTGGAACATTGGAACAGAATTTACTGCTTCTCTTCTCTTAGAAAAATATATGTTGTTTTGCAGTATTCCCTCTGTAGGGACAGTTTGTACTCATCTTCAGACACTGTATCAATGTAAGGGTCATTTTTGTGTATGAGAGGTCTTTATTACATGGGGCTGAAAAAAATAGCTCCTGGAGCAATTAGCAAGCTAGAAATACCTAGATTCCGTAAGAACAGGTTCAAAGTTTTGAAGATTGACTGAGCACCCGAGACAACCTGCATCTGTTTTATGTTGTTTGAGTAGATACCAACTACTGGTGAGTAGATACACCATCATGTTTTTGCAGTGTGGAAGATCTCACTCATGGCAGGTATTGCTATTAACAAGTTACATATGCACATTGAAAGAACAGGATGGATAATGAGGAAGTTATGTTTGAAGACAAATTAAAGCCATGTTTGCTTTGCACGAGCAAATGATGCAGCTACTTTTCAGAGCAAATCAGAGTAGCAGGATGTAGCTACTTCTCAGAGAATGTTTTTTGCTTGCCTAATGAAGAGCTTTGGCGTATTTTACATTTAGAAGTGTCATGCACAGAGTTAAGGAGTTCCATTTCATTTTTCTTTGGCATTTTGCCAAAGCTGTTAACAAGCAAATGGATACACAATAGCACATATAGCATAAATGTATGACCAGAAAATAAAATTTTACTTGTGCTCTTAGATTCTATTTGTAAAGATACTCAAATCAGTTCCTGGATTCCTTTTGGAGTAAAAAATGAAAAACAAAGCAAAACAAAACAACAAAACAACAAAACAACAAAACCCCTGCACATGTTGCAAGGCACCATCAAGATGGATTACTTGATATTGAAACATTTAAGATCATTGAACCTTTGGAGTAGCTCACATCATCAAGATCCCCAGAACTACTTTATTAAGTAGAAGCAACCTATCACTTAAATTTTACAGGTCAAAAACTGAGGCAGAGATGGACTTTCTTGGGGCCACAATGGAATCAGTAGCTCTCACAGTCTTCCTGTTCATGACTTCTTGTCTCAATAACGTGTTTTTTTTCTTTTCTTTTTTTTTTTTTTTTAGTCTTTTATATGTAGACTAAGTGAGAAGAAGCCTGGAACTATCAGAAAGCTCTCTGCTTCTTAAGAAAATGATGGGCACATTGAGCTCTCCATTCCATATAGCTTCAATGGTTTATCTGCTTTCTGACAGCAGCTGGCAGAGCCAACACATAGTGGACTCAGGCTAAAATTAGGAAAAAGAGAAAGGTCTTTCCTTTTAGCTACCATCAGCTATAGCCCAGTCAAATGATAATGTGCTGATTTTTTCCAGAGGTATATCATGGGATTTACCCACTGCCTCTTTTTTGTATCTTTCTACAGAATACCACAAACATACCACAAACTGATACATTTATACTAAACATCAATATCTAATACTTGGCCAAACCTATTTTTTGATACTTTTGAGAACCTCCTTTTCAAATAGCTCTTCCTCTGCTTTCTCAGTTCATTCTGAACTTTCAGATATTTCCCACAACAGACTCTACCAAGCTTAACTTAACCAGGTTCCTTTGATACATATATAGCTTGTTATATTACTTCTACTTACCTTACAAGTTCTGAAGTGAAACTCCCTGGATATTTTCCCTGTAAAAAAGTAAATTAGATTTGTATGACTTTTTTTTCATCAATGTGGTATATATTAGAGGCGAGAATTAAGATATGCTTGCAGAGTTCAGCAAGAAAAACAGTGTAGCTCCAGCCTTGACTATGCCTACCATTAATTTGAACTACAAGGGAACAAGGCGGGAAAAAAGGGCAAAAAGGAAAAAAAATGAAAGAAAGGGGCAAAAAGGAGAAAGGTGAAAAGAAGAAAAAGGGAATCTGTTCAGTTCTTCTGTAGTGCCTTTGAAGGGATATTCTGTTACTACCCATGAGCTAAAGAAATTCCACCGGGCCAAAATATCCCTTCTCAATTAGGATGTGTAGTTGTTAAACACTGGGTCCGCATAATGTATACACATTAAAAACTTACTCAACACTGAAATTCTTTATTTCTTTTTCTTCTATGACGTGACACATGGCTGTAAATTGCATAGGCTAGCTACACTAGAATCAATGGGACCTTATGGAGCCTCAACAGATTCCTAAAAATATTGAAGGGTACTTTAATTGTAGTAACAATATGAACACACAACCGAAGTAGGCACTTACTAGTTATATTTCATAACTCAAGTATCAATATTATTTTTCCTTTTTATTATCTTGTTAGATGCCCCAAAATTACTGTTGTTCATACCTAATGCTTAATAGATTACTTCTTTATTGAACTGATTTAAATTTGTATTGCTGAATTGTAAAAATAGCTCATTTAGGGAGAAATCCACCATTTTTGCTGTAACCTATTCTAAATAAACTATTACTTTACAGATTTGACTGGTAACGGATTTAAATTGAGAATATTGAAACAGATGGCATTATTGGGCTGCAAGTATTAGTATTTTAGCACTAAGTCAAGGCATGATCTCTTCCTTTTTACTCTACAGAAGGCTTATGATAAAAACAAAGTACTTAATTGTGTGAAGTTGTAGAGCACAGGAACTTGTGAGTTTTATAATGATTATTTCTATTTAATAGAAGTTAGAAGGAGCTAAGAGCCATGATCCAGAGATCTGATAACTCTGCAAGTTTAACCAGTATGCTGTAGGGATTCTGCAAAGTCTACACTTTAGCCTCTCATTTTATAAATCATGAAATCGTCTAAAAAGCCATCTTTAGCCGAGCATCTCTTTGACCAACTAGGAGCCATCTTACCACTGAAAGGCAGCTGGGATTAACTGGAAAAGAAGTATAAGGATAGGAGTGAAGAGGAATACAATAGTATATAGAGAATTTTGGTTGTCCGCTGTATAATTTTGGCAGAAGAGTATGCTAAGATTTCTCTTATTTTTTGGAGGCATATGTGATGCACATATTGGTGCTAAATGGTACAAATGGCTCATATGGACCTTGTTTACATTTAAAGAGATTTAGATCCATCTCCAGATTTTCACTGCTATCTCTTCCTGGAGCAGTGTTCACTTGTGGAAAGGCATAAAAAGTCTCCAGATTCTGTTCAAAGAAAAATATTTATTGGATTCGCAGAATTTTAAGATGTTTCCTCACAGATCACTTGCCAGAGCTAAACCACAGAATCCGTGTCTAGTCAAGCTGTTACTTGCCCCAGGACTTTGGAAATAGCAGAAGTCTGATCCTCTGATTAGCTGCTGCTAACATGGCCTCAGCTCCCAAATTTATAGCACAGATGATTCTGAGTACACCTAAGATGTATCTTAACAACACATGGAAAACACTGCAAGTGTAGCCATAGCATAGTTTTCAAAGCATAGCTTTGCTGAACAGGGAAGATTAATATCTGAGAAACACCTTGGGAGCAGGATCTCCCGGTGACAAAATCATATTTTCCATTTCAGGTTCACTGAAGATGGAGAACAAATCACAGCATCACCCCAGAAAGATGCCTTCTTCTTACTCATGCCATAGATGATAATGGAAACTTCAGAATAGGGCTACAGGTTGTGCTTCCATGTTTTCTCTCCTCAACTTCTTTTGAGTGTGTGTATGTGTGTGTGTGTATATCTCATAAATAATTCCAGATGTAGCCAGGAAATCTGAATATCAGATGTTTTTCTTTGTGCTTTAGTCACCAGCAGATATAAATAATGTGTAAGCAAGGTATGACCCACTTGTTGTTTCAAAGTGAATGTAAGCATTTTGAATGTCAGGACTCCGGGCATTAATGAAGTGAAATTTTAAAACATTTCTAAGATACGGATCATCACAGAACTAAAAGAGCAGACAAAATCCTGTGACAGTCCAGAACAATAAAGTGTTACAAAGATTTCTATCATTGCTTACACAACAGCAAATGTTTATGAGCTACTCCACACATAGATAGTCTGGGTTCAGTCTTATTCTGAGCACTAACACACACTTCTGTAGATTGTTGCTGGTCTGTAATACGATCAAAAAACCTGCGTTCCCTTTACACATAGAATGATGCTACAATAGCCACAATTGAGCTATTAAAAATGAAATGTACAAAACTGAGTAAAACTGGTTTCATCTTTGAATGTCTAAAAAAACTATACATATGGTAACATGCTGTTGACGATATATCAGCAATATGTTCTTCTGGTACCATTGAAGCTAGTGGAGGAAATACTTGACAAGAAGGTAAAATGTTATTGAAATATTGAGCTTTAAATTTAATCATTATTAACTTTTTGCTCTAACATAAAGCTAATATTTCAACTTTAAATGCTGGCAATATCAAATAATACTAACGAAAGAATATATATTCTTTAAATTAAGAAAAAGTATCTTCTTTGGAAAACCCCTTTTAATAAGGATTCCCCTCAAACTTTGCAGGTAGAAAGACACTCCAACTCTCAAAATGTATTTTCTGTAACCATGATCTCCTCATCAAGTTTTTAACTGGTAACACAATAAAGGTAACCTCTCTGAGACAGTATAGCTCTGAAACCCAGCTATGGATCACTCAGCATGACTCTGCAATCATAGTTTTCAACTCAAAAATTGTTTTTCAGTTTTTACATTTCTCAAGGCTTCATTTTTATTTGTATGAGGTCACACTGTCTATATATGAACAATTCTGAAAGCTTCAGATTATATAGTTTAAATAGCATTACAAAAAGAAGTCTGTCCAATTACATTAGGAGTAAGACTTTATTGAAATCAGATGCAAAATCCAGCAACTACACAAAACACTAAATATCCAAACAGTTTTCATAACTGAGCTAAGCTTGCTGCTATTTTCTTAATTATTCTGCAGAAATAAAAACTAAGTAAACAAGTCAAAAATCATGTGAAAGGAAAACCACATGTGATGACCTCAGGCTTGCATCAAGCAAAACTGATTCTTGAAGGAAACAGTGGATGCACCATAATTTTCTCCATTGAGGAATACATTAAACTCAAGTATAAGTTATACCTGAAACCCAAATGGAGGGATCATATAGTAGACATTTCAGCATTCCAAGCAAATAGGCAGCTGAAAAGAAAATCCATGATCAGTGGAAAGCTGGAAAGCTAATATTAAAAAGACACTTGAGAGTTTCTTTGTAAGACCCATAGATCTTCAAATGGATAAAAAATAGTCTTAGTCAAGTCTTTTGCATTATTCCTTGGCTATTCAGTTTCCTGAAAACTCTCTTGCCCTGTGCAGCTTAGCTAAAAAAGGGATGTCAGAACCCCCTTTTTGTACTAGAATTGCATTTAGAGGAGTCTCCAGTGTCAAGAGTTAAAAAGAAAAGGATTGTTTTCTTTTCTTGATCAATGACTACAATGCAATTGAAAGGGTAAATACTGTAAATTAAGAGCAATGACAGTTGCTAAAGTATAAGAGATCAAATGAAAGGAGTAATATCAAATGTAACTCAGCAAGAAAAAACAAAATGCATCCTGTGAACGTAAACAGATATGATCGATCAATCATTTATGGTGCCGCTTGGTCTTCCTGAGGCTGTGGTTCTAGCAAGGTCAACAACTAGATCCAAGGGCCCTGATTATGAATCCTACATATCCCTTTTCATTGCAGTACATCCGATGTAGATTGTAAAACACCTTGTTCTAACTATGTGTTTGATTTAGAAACTGCGGCAGGTCTATATGGAAGGTGCTGTCAACCGCTTTGTCCTTCCGTGGGATTCTCCACAGCATCCTGAAGTGAGTAGAACATAACCAGATTTCACATACTTGGCACCTTATTGTCAGAAGTCCTGCTTGCACTAGTTTTGTTGTGACCTTATTTTTCTACTCCTGCACTTGTCAAAGTTCCTGCTTTGGGTGTAAGGACAATAATTCCTCACTCAAGAAACACTTCCACAGATTGGTTTCAGCTGCAGTTTTCCTCAGGGAAGCTCTCTCAAATGAATATAGCTGATCCTTAGGGAGCTATATAAAGCTTTATGCTATATGTAATCTTCAAATAATTTGTTACAAGACTTTCGAATCTTGTTTAACTACTAGATAGTGTAGGTCTAGAAGCAATAAGGAATGTTTCAAACTAAGTGGGTTTAGTAGGAATTTTCTATTTCCTTCTTGGGTCGATTTTTTTCTGGTAAGCAACAACATTAAAGAAGAATTTTGTTTCATTTTGAATATGGAACTGAAAAGAAAAAACTGAGAGTAAATCTGAATGCAGTAGTTTGATGCACTGGATTTATAAGCTGCTGGTAGTCTATCAATAAAAAATGTATTCTAGAATAAGGGTAAGTAAAACTGTAGAATAAGGGTAAAACTGTCCAAATATTAAAGGAAGAACAAACATTAGCGTATCAAAATTACTCTATTTGGTTTCAGTTTTAGTCCAAGTTTCTTGTAGAATAGCCTTACTTGGAGAAATGGTAGGCTGTCATTGTCACATAAGAGTCCTTCAATAAGAAAGCGAAGTCTGTATAAGCAGAAGTAAATCTCCACCAAAAATAAAACAAACAAAACAAAACAGAAAAAAAAAGAAAGAAGAAAGTATTTCAAGTACTGCATTATTTTAATGCGAAATAGGCATTTTGTAACGCCTTCCAGAAGAAGGACTTCTCTGGATGATTAAAATTGTCATATCAAATTTCATGAGAAAATGTCCTTAACTCTTGTCCAACTCTACTAGCCTGTCTTTTGTCAAAAAGAGGCAAGCAATCAAGCTGAAGAGTTAATTATGTATTTCCGGTTGTCTATACAAGTAAAAGTTATGATTAAAATATTGTTCCAAGCACCATGGACAGTTCCATGGCCAGAGCACTGAGCTTCTAGACAGAATACCACAGTGCACGAGACAAGTCCCCACAGAGAAGCAGTTTTCATTTACCTTATGGACTTTCTAGTTGTACACCCACCCACACAAATATTTACATGATTTATTGCGGCATGGCATACTGTAAATTTGCTATTCACTAATTGATCAAAAAAATCATTCTGTCTTTTATTTCCTTTTGTCATGTTGTAATTTATTTTGCACTTATTCATTAACTTCTCTCTCTCCCCTAATTAAAAAAAAAAAGTGATATTGGTGTGTCTAATGTGTCTTTTCATTTCAGATCTTTAACTTCTTCTTGTTCCTATATTGTATTCTTCTATTGGATCCTAGGTTCTTTTTCCTCTCCCAAGGATCCTTTTTTTTTTTTTTTTTTATTTTTCCTTATTACTGTGCTCCTTACCTCTCCATCAGCAGACTGAAAACATTTCACATACATGCTCAAAGAAAGTAATACACTCATCTCTGCGTTACTGTTGGGCATCAGTGTAAATTAACTCCAGATGATTTTCCCAACACACAGGTTTGCCTTATCTAATTGCATTCTCTCCATCATTTTGAAATACCCGATAAATGAATTTTGTAATTTTGTAACTTAAAATATCGGTATCATTGTTTCCACACATTCCTTGCCGCAATGAAGGAGATAACAGGCACCAAGTTGACTTACTTAATGGGGGAAGTAGTGGAAAAATATGAATGCATTGCAAAACACAGAGTTGCAATTGATAAGGAACATTTTCAGCTGTCCTAAACAGGAGATATATATGTATATATGTACATATATATATATATATAGTATATATAAAAATAAAAATAAACAAACAAGCCTAGAACAAAATCAGTGCCTCACCTCAAGGTCTACTGTAGGTATGTATGACTGTGTCTCAAAGGGAAGATAGCAGGTTTGGGTAGAAGTGAGAGAGAAATGCAAAACTATAACACCCATCAACAAGGACAAGAAAGTACTTTGCTTCAAGAAGTTGCTGAAACAGCCTACTGACATTCTGTAGAAAGGTTATCACCTTTTTACAGACAGCTAGCTTTTCAAGAAGGGCTGACTAGATTAAAATATATACTCCAGAGGTGCAAAAGATATTGTCTGACTTATTTATTCACACGAGAAGTGTTTTTTTTTCTCCATCAGCTCATCTTTTATGTGAGTTCAAATTCTGAATTCTAACTCACTAAAGAAGACTAGGAGCTTAAGCAAATATGACTGTAGCTCCCAACATTATCAAATTCAGCAAAGTATTTAAGCACATACTTAAGAAGCAGCATATGTGCTCTGTGGAATCAGGACCAACTAGGGGATTACACAATATTTATGCAATTTGAAGTACAGTGTTATTCAGAAAAAAAGTGCATATAGCAGAGGATTTAACTGCGGACCTGATCCCACTATTCCACAGATGTTGATGGGTGTGTAGCCCTGTAAGAAATGGCAAACTAGAGCAAGTCAAACTACAATATAGATCGCATGTTAGATGACGTGGAAAAGGGCTTTGAAGGCAAAGACAGTGAGAATAATGTAAGCCCTCTTTTCTTCTAACAGATTTTAAACACTGTTTTAAATAGGGTGTCTTTTGTAGCAGATTTGTTTTTCCATATTGGAAAGCTTTATTCTGAAATTTATTTTTTCCCCCCAAAATTAAATCCAAACTACAATTTAATGTGCGACTACATTAGCAACATTTTTTTTATTATTATAAATGGCTGATGTTTCTTGTAGACATTGAATGAAAATGCTGCAGATATTTGTAGAGGTATATGAAAATGAGCATTCACAAGGCAAATGCATAATAAGTAATAAAATTAAGTCTTTGTACCTCATAAGATGGTAAGGTTCTTCAAATGTCTAGTGAGTTCCCCATCAAAATCAGTTATATCATAAATAGAAATTATTTTTAAACTATTTTTTTATATCCAAATTTTAAGAGAGAGTTATCATAAACAAAAATATGTTATCAAAGCTATCCTGTGGCATAGGACGACCTTCCCCAATTTAAAAAGAATCGGTGAGATTAGAAAAGGGATTTTTTTTCTCTATATCAAATATAAGTGGCAATGAAAAACTGAAGTCAGGTCAGAAGCAGCTCTTAGTGAAAATGAGGATACTGCTCCAGTTTAACACTGCTTAACACTTCTTCTAATACTCCACTGGGCAAAGTCAGTAGAGTGAGTCTGTATGCCAGATGGGTTCTCCAATGCACATTCTGAAGTATAATGAAGAGCCAAACACAGCGATGGGGAATTGATTTTGTAAAGACATAATTAGGGATGAGAACCATATTTTCAATCTCGAGGACACATCATTTCATATTCACTTTGGAATAAAAACAGGTTTGATTATAGTTTTAGATCAGTGGTCTGTCTCCCCTCTGGTGCTCTCAGCATCCTTATTGAGAGTTTGAAGTACTAATTTTTCTGTAAATCAGGTTCTACTTGTTCAAAGGTGAGCATCTTCAAATGCTGAGCAAAATAAGTAAAGACGCTTGTGATCAGCACTAACCCTTGAGTGAAGGCAGCAGTGCACTCCAAATCACTTGAGAATAGATAAAGAACAGAGCCAGGTCCAGGAAAGGTCGCTTTGTGGATTGCTCTCCTAAATTTCTCTATCCCTTTATATGTATGCCTCCAAACTGGATGGCCATAAATGATACATCTAACAAAGCTGATGTTTCTTCCTGACCACTGTCTGATGGATCCTTGCCTAAAAAAAAGATGACCGATTATTTTTAACCCATAATAAGCATCAATAGCAGTGTTGCATAGTCTCAATGGTGTGTACTTAATTAATAGTAGTATAGACTGTGAGGAGTTCATGCACCTCTCCTCACAATTTTAGAGTATCTTGCAAAAATAATCACAATTTTCCTAAAATGGAATACTAATAGGAAACACTCCTAAGATTGCAGTGGGGAATGCGCCAACAATAAGAATTAGAAATTCTTTTTTAAAAAAAATTATTACATGCCAGTGTCAGCTGTCAGAACTCCAGATTTGAGAGGTTCCTTTGTGATAAATTTTTTTAACTGACGGTACTGAGATGCATGGTTTCATAGCGTGGCTATTGAAAGCTACAGATCTACTCCATATTGCCAAGTGTAGCTATTGTATTTGTATCCAGACTCTGGCAAAATGCTAATAGACTTCCTCTTTTTTTTTTTTTTCCTTAATGGGAAAAAGTAATTTTCTCCATTCTTCCATAACACAGAAGGTTTTTTGCAAAATTGCACATATCAATTACATTTTAAGCACACATGAAATATGGAACATACCAGACCTAAAGTGAGGGTTCACTAATAAAAAGGAAAAAACAAAATTCAAATGCCCAGCTACGTTACAATCAAGCATTCACAGCAGATGTCCTTTTCTAGTCCTTTTCATAATAGTCATTATAAGTCGCAATGATACTAAGTTATTTTCACTAATATTTTTACCAGACATGTTCTACAGGCCTCACCAAACACTAAAATCAAAGGGATCCTTTCTGCCCATGTCAGTCAAAATTGTAGCAGGCGTTCCACATTGCAAATGTGAAAGACTTTCCCTTCAGGCTTTTTTTTTTCCCTTTTTTGACAATAAGTAATAGTTTTATACTATACTTATAATCATTCCAACTTTTCTAGAATATAATTTAAACTTCCCTTCTTCTACTATTTAAAATTAAATATCTATAGCAAAGTGGACAAAGAGGTGGGAGAAATAGCCTGCAAATAAATAATAAAGGAAAAAAAGGAAAAAGTTTCCCTAATTACATATCTCCTTTCCTGCAACCTGCATTAAAATCGTAACATGTGTTAAGGCTGTACTGGAGTGCTGATTAAGCATACTGAAAAGCAGAATTTAGCAGTCTCTTCAGGGAACACTGTTATGGTACCATAGATACTTTTAGTATTTTTCAGTGGTGACTGTACTTGCAAGTAACGTGTCTGGGAATGAAAACGTTCTCTCTCATGACTGTGGCATTTCATGGTTACTGTTTGGATTATCCGTCTCTGTTTTGTCTGTGAAATTGTTGAGACTTATAGAGCACCATATTTTTTTGGCCTCAGAACGACCATATTGGATTGTTTGTAGATCTTTGTATGCAGTTATATATAGAAGTTATCAAGAACTAAGAGTTCATTTCGCAGACAAACTAGGCTGATTCTATCCAAATATTCACTGTGTGTCAGTTCAGGAGAAATCTCCCTTTCAGAGAATTTGATTACCACCACCAATCTGTGGACAACCTATGGAGAGTTTCTGCAGTTGTTAAAAAGAAATACATATGTGTGGCAGTGAATAAGATGGCTATTTTTAGTAACATATTTCATAACAGGTCACTGATACGGTGAGTTTCATTATGGAAGGATGCTGCTTCTCTCACCAATTTACTGCCCTCGCAACAAAATGTGTAAGAAAATAGCAACGGAAGTGAGGAAATAATGAACAATAGCAGGTAGCTTACTTGGATGCCCAAGTTCTGGTCTCTACATTGAGGAGATGATAAACATAAACCACTGTTTGTTTGTTATGTTATTGTTATTTTAGAACAGTGGTGAGAACTGTGTATAGAGTTCACACATTGCAGCAGTTTCAGTAAGACTAGGAATGTCTGGTAGCATTCAAAAAGACATAAGCAAATATCAATTATGTTAGTCTAAGACATATCCAGATACATGATAGTAAAGTCATCTTAACTCATTTGGGCTCTGGAGTTCAGTTCCCCTGTCAGTGTTACGCAAGTATTGCACTAAGCCTTCCAGGCAGTTTATATCCAGAGAGTCCTTTCAGCATATTTTTGGTAAAGCTAGATAGGTTTGATTCTTTTTCATGAAAGTGAAAGCTTGCATGCCAGAGAGATTTTTTGTTTGGATTTGAGGTCAAAATGGGAGTCTCCTTGTAATTGTTCTGTGATGCTGCCTCAAAGCAGATACATTGCTGAATGCCTCAGCAACCCAGAAACACAGTGCCAGGCTATGTTGTATTACCAGCTCCTCACTAGGAGGAATATTACCTAGAAAAACAGGACATGGGCAGATTGTCTTTGCACTCTGGCAGTATTAAGCTTCTGAAATAGCTCACTGGGGGCTGCAATGGACAATCAGGCACAAGTCAGCACAGCCTGAAGGTTGAGCAGATGCCAAGTGTTCCAAGATCAGAGGGACATAATGACATATACAAAGCCACAGTGGTCCTCCTAATCCTCAGATTCTGTGCAGACCTCAGATCAACTAAATTCCTGAAAACAGGCTTCAGTTTTGAATGAAGTAAAAAACTACAGAGATAAACTACGTGGGTTTGCCATGATCTGTTCTCCAGCTAATCTCCATCCATGTATGTAGTGGCCGAAGACAATCTTCATCCATCATGAGGGATATTGTAAACTTCAGCAAATGCATTGGGTAAATTTTTGATTTATGTAAAAACTCAAGTGAGACTTGGGGATGCTCCTGTTGTTCATATTTCTTCCATGAGATCTGACAAGAAATGAAATCACTCAACACTTCCACCTTAAATAACATAATAGAACACCTATCTATGCGATCTGTATCATATAACTAAAACATAGCTTTCCAAAGTTAATGTGACTTTCACATCCTTTTCTTCTGGGACATTTTTTATTGAATGGGCTGAATTGTAGCACAGCCTCACATTTGGGAAACTGTAGGGAAGTACTACGACATTAGGAGACTGAAGTCAAAGCGTGGAAGAAGATGAGCTATGGAATGGCATGAAGGAGGAGGAATGCTTTCTGGGGACTGGCAAGCATTAGAAGAGTTAGCAAGAAATCCTGAATACTGCTGACTATCTATAGCAGTGCTGTAGCATCTTTTTTTTGCTGGCAGCTCAGATGCCTTTTTGTGTGCTGCTCACACCTACTTGCAGTGTAAAGAACAGCATTGTTTTAAATCCATTTCTATGCTCCCTTTTTGGATGATTGGTGAGCAGAGTTGAGAACACAAAGACTACAATTTCTGCTAGAGTTGCAGACTGATCTCTTTAGACTCTTGAAATCCTATCATATGTCTGTACATATACAGTCACTTTAAAATGACATCATACATCATCTGTACCTTAGGAAATTAAGAAGATTCAGGGAAAGCCACTGTCAGTAAAAATAGATTCTTGCTTTTTCAGGAAAAGCATCAAACACAAGCAAATTAATGTTCATACTTGACACAAAACAAGTCCATTTCAAATACTCCTGCCCAGGTCCTATCTCACTTGAGCTCTGTGGTGCATGTAGTCCTCCATCAGAATGTCTCACAACCCTGCACAATGTTATATCTTTACAAAGAGATTATATTGTAATCTCAAAATATACTTATAGACCATCTTGGCAAAACAAACATACCCCCTAGCAGTATGTAACACAGTCCAGCGTTAGGGACTGTGATAAAAGAATATACATGCTGCATATTTTCTGGCTGACCACATCATAAAGTTTACCAAGTACATCTGGCTTTTGTCAAATCTAGGAAAACAGCGGTCCAGAAGGTCGTCTGTGATTGCAACAGGGAACAAGAAAACCAACTTTGGGGAAAGTTAAGAGAATAAAAGCAGGTCAATTTCCACTTTTGCAGGCTGAGACCACTACCTTGTAATCATCCCAGGGATTCAGTTAGTTTTACTAATGCTTTCAAGAATAAAAGGGGAAGCAAGGCTTCTCAGTACACTCAGGCCTTGCACCATCTGTATGCCTTAGGCAGTACTGGAAGCCACACACTTACCTTCTCTACCCAAAATTTTCTATATCTGAAAGGCAGAAGAGAAAAATGGTGGGATAAAAAAAAATGGCCAGCAATACCTGCCATTTCATCAGTCTCAGTGTTTTCTGTTTAAATTGGTAACCAATTGGCTCTTTGTCGGAAAAGTTTAAAGAAAGCAGGCAAGTAGTTATAAGCTGAAGAGGAAAATCAGTGGGTAATGTTTCACTGAGCAGCTCTCCAGAGCTCTGCCCTTCACTGACACCTATAATTATCAAGGTGTATTTTCCTTTTGGAATGTCAAGTGTCATTGGCAAAACCTGAAACCATGAATAGACTGAAGAGCTCTCCATGCATTTTTATTCCTTCCACCTGATCTGCTCTGCTGTGTTATTATTTCATGATTCTTTTCTTCTTCAGTACTTAGAAAACACATGGAGCAAGTTAAACCCTGTGTAGTTCTGTAAAAGTGTGTCATTTAATGCTTGATTTGAAGTGGTATGAGAGGTATTTGAGCAGTATTAACATGTTAAGAGAAAGTTTGGTTAATACAGTTTATCCTGATTGAAACAGAAGCATGTAGGAATATAAAAGTACCAATGTAATGGGTGACACAATATAAGGGAACTTTATTTAACTGTTTTCTCCCTCTGAGAAAAAAAAAAAAAAAGAAAAGAAAACAAAAAACAACCAACCAACCAAACCCCAAAACTAGCCTATGATGAAAGTAATTCAAAATGTTTGAGAGAGTAAGTTAGAGTCATTTTTCTCCATTTCCTAAAAGTCAAAGTCATTTGCGTTCTTAATTATCAGTCAGTGGTCAGAAAAGGATAGTATTTTGAAGTTGTTTTCTTTTCTATTTTTATTTTATTGTCAGAGTCATACTTGCAGTATGGCTATTCTATGCAGAACAGAGATGGACAGTGAACCAAGCAGAAATGGAAGTAGTCTAGCTGCTCTAGCAGAATACAGAGTACAAAAACTAAATAGCCCAAATATTGTGCCATACATATATCATTAAAGACCTAAGCTGGCATTTGCAAGGGGCTATTTAGACATCCCAAACCACATGGAGATAGCTTGAATATCACTAATGTTGCAATGTTATAGGAAGTGCAGATATTTTCTTGTTATTAAGAACTTAGATGTCACATAGAACCTGTGGTACTGCAAAACATCCCCATGTGAACTGAAAGCTTCACTAAGATTTGCCAAAATCACCCAGAACCACAGAATGCTTGAGGTTGGAAGAGACCTCTAGACACCATCTAGTCCAAAGCCCCTGATGGTCTGATATCTATCACTGATGTTCTCAGATTCCTGTTCATATATTCTTCACATCCTATCTTGCTCCAGGAAATTCCTTAGCTTTGGTGTCTTCTTAGTGGTGTTTTCTGAGTGGTGGAACATCTGGTAGTTCTTTTCCTCTCCTTGTACGCTTTCTGGAAGTGTGCTACACTGGTAGCATCTCTAGAGTATCACAGTAGAATTTACATCAGGATGTAAACTTCTTTAGCCATCTGAGAGGTTCCTCTGTGAGGCCTCCTCTAGTTCTGAAAAATAACAGAAAAATATGGGACACTTTTTAATGCTGTATCAAATCAAGCAAAACAAGAAATTCAAAGCAACTCTGAAGACATTGATTTTATTGAAGAATTAGATTTACTGGAAGGAAATGAAAACATCCCATTGTGATGCTGGATTTTGTCAGCCCTTCAAGTTCAAACACCTCAACCTCATTTCTCTTCCCCTCCAAGTCTGTCAAACTCAGGCAGCTCTCTTCCTACTGGCATCTTCCTGTTTGAGAAAAGCAGATTACAGGCAGCAACCATTACTTTGGCATGAGATGATGACCCTAGATCTATATCGATTCTGTTCTTAGCTTCTTTCCTTGGACTGACAATAAGGGTGGTAGTGAACCAGGTTCTCAAGAGAGCCACAGCAAAGTGATATGAGACTAGTTGCACCTCAGTAGGTTTCTTGCCTGTAGGAGGCTGGAAGCATCCAGGTTAAAGGCTCCAGCTGTCTGAGTCACTACTTGCTTCCACCTGCATTCCCAAGTGAAAGAATGAGTCCTTGACTGAGATATGACCAAATGTACATTATAATTTCATGGTTTTTAAAGCATTAATTGGGAAAACCAATAGTTCATTTATATAATAAATATAACACATTTAATGAAAAACTTGCAGGGCATACACAATAATTTGTTTTTAAATTAAAAACTCTGTTCTTTCAAATTCCCTTTCCTAGCCAAGGCATAACAGGGGTTAGTGCACAGTATAGACTAATTGCCTACATAATTTCATTTTATGAAACAAAAGCCTTTAAAAATTATAGGGTTGTATAAAAGCATGTGAAATCATCAAGTTAGCTTTGCATTTCACTTTCATACAATAGTGGCAGTGGTTTAGACATGGTTTGAACTGTAAGCATTTTCTTGGGCGGGTGGAAATATGTCATAATTTTCTGTTTGGGTACCTGCCTCGCTGCTGGTGATATATTCTCTTGCCATTTTATAACATTTGCCTTCAAATTTTTGCCCCTCTTTCTCTGTGAGAGGAGTTGTTTTGTTCTCATAGCCCCATTTAGTAACCGCAGATTCTGCCATTCCCTGGCTTGGTGTCTCTCATCCTTGAACCTGTGTTGAGCCAATCATTTTTCTGGCAGGAAAAAGATGGAGAGAGCTCCTTCAATGATTCTCTCGGGTCATGAGCCAGAACAGGCTAGAGAATGCTATGTGTATTACTTCCCTGGGATCCTCTCAAATCCTTGGTGTCAGTAGCTCTAGCCCACAAGGCCAGCCCATAAAAGAAGTTTTACTACTAGCTGAGCAGTAATGTCCTTTTTTCTTCCTGTTTTGCTGTCCCTCAAAATAAACAACAGGAGGGGAAAAAGTAGACAGCAGGAGACAAAAATACAGCGAGAGTTGCTGTTGCTAGGCTATAACCCTACTTAGAATACTCTATGTCAAAAATACATATCAGCCACTAGGGTTGAGTGGTGGCAGGTTTAATGTGATGAGACCGTGATGACTTCGGACCCTCAATAAAATGCACAAAACAGAAGTCACTGCAGATATATAACCTCTTCTTGTTAAAAGAGACCGTTTCCTCAGCATGTGAGACACCTGGGTACAAAACAGATCACAAAGGCCTAGATTTGGCTTCAAGATCTTAGCCCGTACAATACTGCTCTCCAGATAGTACAGAAATAGATTTATTACGTATATTTGCCCAATGTGTTAGGGTTCTCTCCCTTAATTAAAAGCACAGCCAACCCTTGATAGCATCATATTGCTGGGACAAAACAAAATGATATTATCCAATCTGGGCTCTTATCCGGGCTGCCTGGTACACAGGGTGGATTAAGAGGCGGAAGGGAAAATTTGAAAAATTGTGGTACAAAGCAAGACTGTGATCCCACCTGATTGAATCTTATCAGTTCTTAACATCACTGGTGTTCTTTCTCTTTTTCTTTTTTCTACCTCTTTCCCCCTCTCTCTCAATCTCAATCTCTCTCTCTCTTTTTTTAACATATTCTGCACCAATAACACAGAATTCTTACCATAGCACTCAGTGCAGCAGATTCCACAACATGCAGATTCAAAGGTTGTGGCCTGAAAGGCAACTAACACTACAACCTAAAGTTGTTATTAGTTCTGCTCAGCATAAGGCAAAGGAAAAGCAAAGCACAATAAAATCTGATTATTTTAACACTTGGGATAGCGAGAGGCAGATCTGACATAATACAAAATCATCTGCTTGTATCATGAGTTATTTCTGAGAGAAGTAACAGCACTCCCTGTATATAGAGATATTTATACACATATATGGCTAATAACTTGACTGCCCTAGGTATCATGCTCAGAATTCTGTCACATATGTATGTTTTACCCAAGCCTGTTTTTAAAAGTTTTTTTGATATACATATATAAATCAAAAAACATTTAAAATATAAGTGTGTATATACATATAATTAAAAATATGATTAAATTTGTGGTTTATAATGGAAGGAGCAATTTCTTGTTCTCTTGGTTAGGCTGTGACTTGCTGTGCTGCAAATGTCACCAGCAAGCCGTTTGTTAGGGCTGCACTGCATGCCGGTTAATCTGTTTACTTATGCAATGGTGGAAATGTGACCTGGCTATTGTGGTGATTAACAGAGTCAAATATCCTCACATTAACTAGTGAGCTGGGCAATCAGGCTGGATTATTGTTACATTCAATTTAAATTACAGTGGCATGACAGGTCCTGAGGTATTTAGTAACGGATTTCACAGCACAGATATGCTTCATGTGTAATGAATAAACTCTGGAGAGCAACAAAAGAAATAAAATAAAATAAAAAGGTATTTTATGATCATTGCAAAAAATTTATGGAGTGTAGCTGGCATGAAATTCTATAAAATGAACTGGCTCCAACCAGTCCAACAACAAAGGCACGCGCTTTTCTTCCTGCTGCTTATGAATTATTATTACCAAGTCCTCCTATGTTTACTCATTAGCATTGAACCCTTTGCAAAACTGTGATTCAAAATTGAATTCTTCTTAATTGAAAATACCCCCAGTATGCTGGGAGAAAAAACTGAGGGGGGAAAATGGCAGCAGCACCACAATAGGCCAGTTAACTCTGTGCTAGTCAGAGGGGGTGGCTGCACCGAACTCCAGTGTTATTCAGAACTCACAGCCGGACAGTACGATGCAGAAAGCATCGTACTTTCAAGTGGTCCCGCACACTGGCATACGTATAATTTAAACATTTAGCCACCAGTGCACTGCTGCAGCGCGTTAGCCCACTAGCACCGTAGTGGATTAATCCTGTGCTCTGTACGACTTGCTGACTGTGACCTGTTTTATGCTCTGTGACTGAACGACACATAGCACTTTGCTTGGGGAAAGGAGGGAAAAAAAAAACCTAAACAAAACACACTATGATCTCAACACACATTGGTTTCAATTAACTTTTAACCATTTGATTACACTAATTCTGGACTGTAGTTGGCTATTGAAGAGCTGGCTGTATTGATTTTGAAGAGAATACGCTGAAGCATAAAGCATATGCAGACTGCATTTTCACTAAGGACTCCTCCCTCTCCATTTGTTCCATCCCTTATCTGCAAGTATTTTTGCAGAGGCTATTTTGATACTCATTGTTAAAACAAACAAACAAAAATGTCCTGCTGATTTCAAGCAATAAAAGACATTAGGTTTTTACCCAGTATAATATTGCATTTACTTAAGCTTAAGAGAGGTATCAAACTATGGCATCAAAGTGTTGAAAAATGGCTTATACTAAAGGTGCAGAAAACAGCAGTTAACAGGTATCAGGGCTAAATGGATTCTAGCTGGTGTGGTTTTACTGTGCTACTTGCTTCTCCTCGCTAGAAAAAACCTAACAGGTCCTCACCCAGGAACTTTCTTTTCATAATCTTGTTAATGCCACTCATTTTGAAAATGACATAGAAGAGTTATTAATATAACGAAGCTGATGTAAAATAGTTAAAAATCACTAACTATTCCACAAATGGGACCAGACAAGTGAGTGACATCTGTGTTGTGGCTTTCAGAGAACACTCATCTTAGAATGAGTGTGCAGTAATAAAAGAAAAATAGAGACTCAGTTCTTATGTTGCAAGTTTTAACCTCATGTTGCAGAGTTTATTTCCACCCTGGTCAGGTTCACTAACAGTCACACTAATTTCAGCCCTTTCTGGCTCTCACTGTGGTGCACCTACAAAACAGATGCACGCTCAAGGTGGTCTGTGCTGATGATCAAATGCAGCTATTCCTTTCAATAAACTTAGGAGAACTGCTACATTTCATACATAATAAGCCTTATTCTGCTGCACCTTTGCAAAGAACTCACGGTCAACATTTTCAAGGTCAGTAAGCTACCTGTGGCCATGTGGCTCACAGCTTCCTAGAACGCTCTAAGCTCCTGCTGAGCTATGGAGGAGCTATAGGTGCTAGAAACATTTCTCAGGTTATGTTTTTTTTTTTTTTTTTTTTTTTTTGTGCATCCCTTTTAAAGAATACAGCTTTGCTATTGTCAGAATATCAACATCTAAATTCAAAGAAGGCCCTTCCAATTCTAAAAATCTTCATTCCTGACAGAAGTGCCTTTTTGCTATAGTCATGTGAACCTCCCCATCTGGCAACCTGCAGATGATGAGTTTTCTGTTACCAAGTCCTGCATGAAACTTAAAATACGATACGGAATCTTAGCATGGAAAAGTGTGTTTTTTAAAAAATATTTATTCAGAAGCCAGCACGCTGTGGACCACTGAAATTTTACACTTCATCAGCCTTAGCATTGTAGTTACTTCTATACAGCATTTCTCTCCCATTAAAATTTCCCAGGTGATGGTATTTTGCGAGCAGATTTTCACACGCAGCCCGAACCATCTTGTCACAGCACACTGACTTCTCTGAGGAGAGCGCAGAGCCAAGCTCTGCCATGCAAAGCTCAGTCCAGCATTCAGCCCAGCCTGTTTATGTAGACAGTGATAAGAACGGGTCATTTTGCCATTTCACCCTTAGGCAGTCGCCATCGCTGGAGATTTTTAACATCCTCCCTCCCTATAACTGTCACATGAGATGAAGTGGGATGACACAGGACAATATGGCTTGATGTTCTTCTACCAATCAATAGCCTCAAAACTCTGTGCAGAAGTCATCTGACCAGAGAGTCACTGCTGTGTAAGAGGCGCGCAGAGAGTGCCAAATAGCAGATGCTTATTGAAGATTCTAATGATTTTAGCTAGAGAATGGATCCCCAGGTCCCTTAATTCTGCAGACTCTTCCTTTAGAAAATAGCAATAAACAAATCTTACACTTTCCCTCTGTTCAAACTTATCTTTAGGGCTTTTCTGCCTCCCCTTGACATAAAATGATATGGTTCCACGATGCAAAACATGAGACACATTATCTGCCCCTCCTGCATCCCAGATCCCCTCGCTCAATCCAAACCTAGTCTGTCACATACGTAAAGTTAGTAACCTGAGGTGAACAAAGTACTAATACTTTGTCCATACGCACTAGCTATATATCTATCTTGCCCACTGCCTGTAGATGAAAATACACAGACATTTGTACAATGGGCAGAAAATGCAGAAACATGACACACTAATACCCTAATCTAAATTGATAATCTAAAGCATAAATCAAATAGGGATATACTTATGCTATTTTAAATTATTTCTCTGCAATAAATTGCAATAAATTCAATGTTCTTCCAAAAGGGAGGTATGCAGCCTACAACAACCCTCTCCTTCAGAGCCCAGAGACTCACTTGGTTGACTCAGTTGCTGAGATTGCATAAAGATACATGGTGGAAGAAAATGATAGAAGTAAATTTTCAATGAAAACATAGCCTTTTCCATCTTGCTATAAATTCTGTCTCTAGCATAAATCAGTATCAGTTACATGCATTAAAACACCACTTTCCCAGTGGGGAACCCAATGCCCTCCCCCTTTCACATTTTAAAGGACGTGGCACTAGGTAGAAAGAGCAATAATTTCCTGAAGATTCATGAGCGAGGTAATTTGGCATACCCGATGCTGCCTAAGTTTAAGTTACTATAAATAAAAGGCAAAGAGTATGTCCACGCTGCTGTATGTGTGGTGCTGAGGCATTTGGAAGAGTCAGATGCTGTGGGCATCTAGTTCATACACTCTGAAGCATCACGTTTCACTGGGATGCTTGGCAACAGAGAAGTTTGCAAATGTTGTACAGTATTTGGAAAGAGCCTGGAGTCACTGCAAACATTTGAGAAGGTGACACTAATGCCTTTAAAGGGCTTCTTGTCTTAGCAAGGGTATTTCTTATCATTTATATAGTAAAACCATTCTTTAGATGTCAGCAGAATGGACTGACTGTTGGCTGAAGACTGACTTTGAGGACTGCCTTGGTTTGGAATAGATCCAAGCTAGTCCATGGTAGGAGGAGGCGGAGGGGAATTGCACCACGCTGCTTAATTAATCCGGATGCTTTGCTCTTTATACCTTGAACTTCCTCAGAGGACGGGAACAAACTAGCTTGCTCAGAGTAAAATGAATAAGCAAAAAGTAAAACGAATAAGTAAAAGTGGAGCATAATGGTTTAGAGTGGTGAGCCTGTATTTGAACAAACAAATGCTAGGCAAGAACTTCTTTTTGGGCATGTAAATTGTGAAAAGAGTATAAGAAATCACAAACGTCTGCATGTATACAGGTGTAGAGATAAACATTATGACTCTAAATACAGCGAAGGATGAAGCAGAACCCTTCGAAGTCCCTTCTTGCCCCCAGAGATTGTAAGATGTGGCAAAGACCAGACAGTGTGTATCAGCAGTACAGGCCCTATATCTCTGCCTCAAACAGCTATTCAAGTTCTACTGCAAAAGAATGGGACTGCTGGAAAGCCAAAGTTATCCTTTTTCCTATTTAAGAGAGAGGATTGTTTCCTACAGGAAGCATGCTTCAAATCACCCACCGATACTGTGGAAGCTAGAAAGTTGCTGAGTCGATGATCAACAAAGACTTAGGTGATCCACTCTTTTCAGGGCCAAAACCTTTGTTTGAGGAGGATGAGTGATTTTCTCCTCGGAAGAAACAGGAGAGAAGCGGCAGCTGCAGAAGGGAGGTTCCTGGAATTCCCATTCACCTGCATGAGTAATTCCAACATACTAAATCATCGGGCCATCACTCAGCAAAGCCCAGAGCTCTTTTTTTCTAGTGCAGTGTCAGTGAAAGAATAACTGTTCTGGAAAGCCACTATCAGTCCACCTCCACTGTATGCATAGATACTGAGGGACACCAGCACATGGACCACCAATAACCAAACCTCTCCAACTGATTCTGCTGGTAACTGATATTAGTTAATGAATCCAACACTGCAGTGAGTGATGATATCCACCTTACAAACCACACCGTTCTTTTGAGAACAAATAGACAGAGAAAGAACAATCACAGCTTGCCCTTTATCTAAAAACAGGCAGTCCAGATCAGGGGTGAGGCAGGGGTGTTGCACTGGTATTTCTATCTATTCTTGTGCTAGACTAGGACCAAAAGCACCAAAAACCTTGGAAAAAAACAGGAAAACTTCTAGTGCATACATCTCAAAATATTTTTAAATGGAGAGTCTTTTTTTCAAAAACACAAAATGGCCTGTCACCTCATGCTGCATTGTCACACTGAAAATGCATGCATAAAGGTCTTTTAAAATCCAGTTTCAGTCTACACTGTTCTTTTCACGGCAGTGCACGATGCAGACTGTGGATATCCTGCCAGCAGGTATAAAACACCTATTCCTCTGCAGGAATCTAAAGTATCAGCAGACTTGGGAGGATGTGAGGTATCTTAGTCGCCATTATTCTTCTCTAAAAGCTTCTGCCGAAGACCTAATGAACACGAATGGAAGACAGGAGTGTGGCCTACAATGGCAGCCCAAATGCATCCTTCTCTGTTGTATGAATTCTCCTCTACACAGTGTGTCTTGCACCTAAATGTGAGACTTAAACTAGTAGCATGATTGGATTTCTTGGTTGACAAACCAAGACAATGAAGAGATTTTGTGCGTGTTATATATGCCTCTCTTCTATTTATTTTTTCTGAGATTGTGTGGGTTTCAGACAGGCAGATGTCAACCACCAGCTGAGCAACATGAACACAAAAGCAGCAATGCCAGTAGAAACTGGCTGCCCTATATGAATCCTAAGGCCTTCCTCTAGATTCTGAAACATTTTTGCTCAGTGTGATATATTGTGATATACTTTTTGTCAGCTTACTTATTTCATGGAGGACATTGTAGCAGCAATACATTAGATGGGATGGTGTCATCACTAGGGACAGATTCCGCCCATTTTGCTCTGTGAGTTTTCCCTTGGAGACTGCATTAAAACCTTCTTGATGTTATCTTGGTCGAATTACAAAGTCACTGAAAAACATCATAGTTCGAGCAGTAGGAAACTACCAAGCCACGATCATTCTTCTTTGGGCTGGTGATTACTGTCAGTTCCCTTAAAATTTGTGAAGTCCTTTCAAAATATTTGTATAACTGAAGTCAGTAGGATCAGTTTTGATCATACACTGGTATAAATCCATTGACTGGAGTTGCTCCTGATTTACAGAGAAAAGAGCCATTCCTTTCTTACTTTTTTTCTCTCCCCGGATTTCCCGTCCCCTCCCCCCGCCGCTGTAAACATTGATCTTATCCAGAATGTAAAACAATGAATTTTCTGCCCCAGAATGAATCTTCCCCAGGGTTGGTTGATTTTACTATTTTCACAATGAAGTGGCTTTTAAAGTTATGAATAGTGCCTCTTTTCCTGCAGTAGCCCTCCTTGGATATTCACTGCAACTAGGACAATTTGAGAAAAACTTAAAAAATGATCTTGCCAGGGCAAGCATCATCCCCCGCTGTTGCAGACGTAGCCCTGCATTCCTGTTACACCTGAAGTGCCTCTTGTTTAACAAAGGTCGCACACTACTGACTGCTGAAGGACACATTTAATTCAGATCCTTAAATGCAACAGAGAAACAGAGAAAGTTCTGTACTGCAGATAAATCTAAGCATAGAAACCTATAATACAGAACTTTGTACCTACAAATAACTTCAAAAACAGTATTCTGCACAGGGAAAATAGTTTTTTTGTACATTTAAAAATGGAAAAAAAATCGCTATTCTATTGGTGATTTACAAAACTTTCATTATATTATTAAACCTTCTCTTCTTTCTGTCTTTCAGGCTTCCACTAATGACAGTGCTGAATTTTCCTGCTAACTGAAGCCTATGCTCTACAGTATTAATTTTATGCTTATACATTCCTACAGTGCTCATCATCATAGTATTCAACATTGCTAAGGGCAATGTTACATATTTCTCTTCTTCCAAAGCTTAGGACATTGCTACTTCTCTGAGCTTTCTTTACCTCCTTTTTTTAAAAAAAAAAAAAAAAAAACTTTTTTTTTCTCTCTCTCCTCCATTCCCTAGCTCTTTCCCTCCCTCGACAGGTGTGCCATGAGTGGCTTGTGACCCTGACATGAGTCAAAATGCATTTGTCCAGCCTCAGTTCCGGTATTAACTACATACATTTCATGAACATTGCCTTTTGCTTTTAATGCAAGAGCAATCACCTTAGGAAACTCTTCCTTTACAAACGATGAATACATTCCCTGAGGTTGCTTTGCAGTTTTTTAAAAGTGATATTTAACATTGCTACAAGCAATTTGTTCTTAAAAGAACTGATTAGCACAGTTGTTGTCCATCACAGTACGCTACACTCCCAGTGTTAAAACATGAGCCAAGTGCTATCCTATAACCATTAAACTACCTTCGGTTTTCTAACACAGCCTGATTAACAAAGTTCTGTTTACCCATATGGGATAAGGTGACTGACCAGATGTTCTGATTTTAAAAGATCTGTTGGTGTCCCAGTGATTTCCGCTGGGACATTGAATTGTCCCAGATTTTCCTGCTGAGAGCCTGAGCAGCACAAAAGTTGCTTGCAAGGTAAAGCCCCCTTAGCCACTAAGGAGTTTGGAAAGAAGGATTAACAGAGGATCCCTCTGCAAGAGCTGAAGATTCATCCTCTGCGGCTCAGATTAATACACGAGTTATTATAAATAACTGTGCGGATGTCCTTTGCCAGAAAAAAAAAAAAAAAAAGGGGGAAGGAAAGCAGCCTGGAGCAACTTCGGGAGAACAGACTGCTTTTCTCCACTACATATCTATTGCTTGTGCTATAGGCAGAGCTTGGAGGAATTCTTGGATTCTTGGTATGGTTTGCCACAGTGCTTTCTGTGTATACAAGGGGTAAAGGAGGAGGGGAAGGGGGAAGGAAAAAGAGAGAGAGGGAGAAAAAGGGAGAGAGAGGAAATCCTCTTTGTCCTGTGAAGTGCATCACACAGACCTCCTGTGTTGTAATGTAAAACCGCCGGGGTGGTTAGAATGACCATATGCTGTGAATGCGAGTGCTGTGCCTGTTTAAATGTAAATTCTCCCTTTATTAGAATAAAAGAATATCTGTTTAATATGGAATGAAGGCAGTTTGGCAGGACCTGTGCTACTTCAGGTAAGCCAGAATAAACAGCAACATTGATTAAAATGAGCCCCCTATTCTGCACCTGTCATGTTCACCTCCTTTGCCACAAAGGCCCCACTTGTTTATTTACCTGCAGAGCTGTTATAATATTTTGCTTTCTAAAGAGATTTGGAAGCCACCTGCCATACCTTTGGCATTTCTTTAGCAACAAAGCACTTCAGGCTCAAGTGCGGGAGCCCATTGTTCTGCTCCACAGCATGGAAAAGAAGATGAATCCAGAAGCGCAGGATCCAAACAGAAATTATTATTGATTTAACCACATAATCAGCAGCAAACACTTCAGGCTAAGATAGCAAATCCATAACAGCCTGCCCACATAACCACCCTTACAAATTTACCAGCAAACCACTGCTCACACTTAGCAAACAAGAAGAGCAAGGGTCACCTTCACTTGGCGGCAAAATATTGACATTCCTAAAGCTTAAATATGTTTTGAGTTAAGTGTTATCAATCAGTGATAAGAGTTGAATGTCTGTTAAACATAACTACATTGGCAGAAGGATTATAGAATGCTTTCTTGCCATAATCTAGAAGCATCTTTCAGACAAAACTCTGCTTGAAATCAATTGTGCACAAGGAGCTGCCTGCTGAGACCCATTCAGTGTCATACAAAAGAAGAGAGAGTCTCCCTGTGATCTTTAACCATAACCGGTTATCTAATGAGACCAGGGCTTTAATTTCTTTTCACATCAAACATAGAATCAATGCTCTGGATTCAACAATGTGTGTAAACAGGCCGTGAAGCCATCCCTTCAGATGGCAGCCAGTTCAGCCTGCAAGCCCCCCGGCATATTTATAGCAGTGAATCCCCCTTTAGTTCCAGGTAGCTGCTCCCATCAGGTTGCTTCTGCCTCCTTCCTTGTGGACAGATGTAAGGCTGGCTCACAACTGGCGGACACCTCCAACTGGAGGAATAACATTTTGGGATTTCAATTTTTTTTTTCTAACCACTTAAACAAATCCTGTCTAGGGTTTAATAATTTCTATTCTACCTCACTATGAATAGGCTGGATTCTGCTCTCACCCCGACAAATACAAAACTGTAGTATCATCACTATAGTTTACTTTAAACTTATACTGTCATAGCAGGTGACAAATTGGTGCTAAAAGCAAGTGTTGGCTGAGAAAGCCCAGTGACATTCCAGAGAGGATTAAAATGAGCTTCAGCAAACCGATTCATTCAGCCCTTGCCATGCTCTGGGTTATTTACAAGGTGCGCTTTCTGTTTTTAGAGAGCACATTTTATAACCTCAGTGGCTGCCCTTAATGAGTCTGAAATATTATTTTGCATGTAGCAGAACTAATAGTGTGAAGCCAGCTCTTCTGAAAAGGATATTTCCCTAAATTTTATGCTGCTGATACCCATCATCCTTACTCAGAGCTTCACTACAATGTTTGACTGAGCCCACTTGGTTACCCAGGTTTGTTGCAGCAGGAGATGCTGACATTGCTGTGTTTTACTCTGGCTACCCCAAGTACTCCTCCTGTAGAGATGTCCTTCAAACAAACTGCTATTATATTGAGAGATGTTTTGAACTTCTCTGGGTTCTGATGGCTGAAACCAATTTAAGAGTTCATTTTTTTTTTGTTCCTACTAGAAAACATGGGTAGATATTAAAAGAGGAATGAGATTAGTTTTCTTTTTGCCCAGTGGCTTTTCTCTTTGCACTAGGTTGCTTCAACTACACAGAGGCTTCAGGATGTGTAGGAGAAGGGCCAAGAAGCAGCAATATAAATTGTGAGCACTAAAATAAGAAGAGATGTTGCTGCTGTCAGGCCTGGATCCCAGGGAGGAGGCAACAAGTCCTGAGAGCAGGACAGAACCCAGAGTATAGGGCTAGAAGGACAAGAGAGGCAGCAGAAGCAGTCACTTCAATGCAGTGATGTACAAGTGAGCAAACATTGGAGAAGAGGGAACTAAACTGACCACTAAAGAGGAGACCAAAAGAAACTCATCTATTATAGACTTCTCAGAATGACTATGTAGATGTGGATAATGAAAAGCATAAATCATTTTAGTAGGGCTATAACTCCTCCACCTCCCCCCCCAAAAAATGATTGCTTGTATCTCCTCAGAGTTTATTTTTATGGGGGACAGAGGGAACGGATGGCAGAGAAGGGGAAGGCACCTGTAACACAATGGTCTGCTACATTTCTAGCGTGTTGTCAACAAATGGTCTAGATTTTTTCCTCAATCCCCTCCCATCAAGCTTCTTCCAAAACTGAACTGAATAAGGTCCAAAGCAACAACATGACTAGACTGGACTAGACTGTATTGAAGGACTTCCAGTGGTCTCTTCCAACTCTAACTATGTTATGTTTCCATGATTTTTATCACCCAAAATATCGATTCAAACAAGGAAGATTCAGGCTGCCTGAGGGTTGACACAGTATCACCTACAGTATAACAGGGCTGAACTTTCTTGTAGAGCTTTAAGACTGTCATTCAAGAAAGCTTTATTTGTATCTGCTGAACTTTAAGTGTATTGATGAAGGAAGATGGCATTAAGCATACACTTCAGCATGTCCTACAGTGGTTTGCTGAACTGGTGTCTAAATACACAAATAATGAGGAAACGCATTGTTACTATTAGGTCACCGTAGGAGAAGCTCCATGGTGCCAAAAGCCTGAAAAATGAATTGAGTAAACAAACAAACAAACAAAAAGAAAAGAAAAAGAACTAGAGAATATTTAAGAGCAGAGCAACCTATTCTTTTCCCTGGACTTGTCATAATGTTGGAATAATGATCATAATCATAATGTTGGGATACTTAAAAATGTTCTCATGATTTTTTTTCAAAACAGAAGCTTAAGACTCCTTTAGTTATCTCTGAAACGTTTCTCGGTAGATTTTTATAGTACAATTCTGAAAACTCAAAGATGAAGTATATTGGATATTGATATTGGATTATAGAAATAACACTTTGTATTATAACAAACTGTTTTTCTATATATTCATTTCATTTAAAAATCTTTTATATTGATTCTCTAATTAACACTAACAACCATAAAGACAATTACAAACAAATACAGACATAAATCAAATAGATACTGTATAAACAATTGAATTTAATTTAGCTTGCCCATAGAAATCATTATGCAAGGATACCTGACATGGCATACTCCCAAGTAATAGAGAATCTGAAAGATAATTATTGGAAGAGAATAATGATACTAAAAAAAAAAAAGAAATTTTAATCCAAGCACAAATATACCAAATACCAGTAAATTGACATGATATTCTGAAGGCCAAACTTGATTAACTGAATATACAGTTGTAAATTAATTCTTAGGCATAGTAATATGAGTTTGATTTTTCAGAGGTGCTAATCATTTATAACTCCACTGATAAGAGAGGATCAAGTCTTAACTACACAAATTCAGCACCAAAAATAACACTAAATAATCCCATTCATTGGATAAATAAATATAATTACTGAAAAGTGTAAGTAATATTAGGTATTTTGTTTTCCACTAGTGAGTCTATATTTTAGCAAACTGTTGCAATCTGATTTCATTTCCACCATTCAATTATGTCATGTGAGAAAAACCTTTAACTAAGTCAACATTAACATGTTCTCTCTTAGTTCAAAAGACTTCTTTCACTCAGTTAAAGCAGATGGAAGAAGATACAGTTAATAGTAAATCAAACTATTAAAGCTAAAGTATTCTTTAAGGAACTTTTTCTTACATTATTGGTAAAAGTTGTATTTCAATTACACATGGAATAATCCAGTGGTTGTTTCACTTGTGTCTCTTATCTTTAAGGATATATTATTATAGCATATCATTAAATGATATTTACTAATTTGCAACTAATTTTACTTAGCAATTATTTTTACTATTATTTTAGCTTTCTCAATTATCATACTATCTGTGCTGAGAAAGAATACATACTAGTCCAAAATCAAGAACATCAATACATTAGTTGCTAATGCCAATTTCATTGTAAAGGCAAAACATGTCAGACATTGGGCAAATCCGTAATTCTTACTGAAATTAATTCATTTCTAGATGCTCCATGTTTTGCCCATCACACTGTTAGAGTATTCTCATGATGATGGCCTAAATTCCATCAGTGTCCCTAGGTTTGCCATTTCCCAAATGGAAAAATGCAGCCTCGAGTCAGTCTGTAGGCAACTTTTATCACAGTTAGTCCAAGTTCTGTTTGAAACGGCTCTTAATGTTTGTTTCAGTTTTCACTACTGTAAAATGAACCTATTTAAATGGGAGTTGGAAGAACTCCCATTTAGCTACACCACTTTACAGAATAAGGGCTATGTGTACGAGCCCTGCTTCTGCAAACTAACCCATTCAGTTTATTAAAATTGAAAATTGCTGGAACAGAAAATTTGAGTAGTGAATGATGGTTCCAGTGGATGCTATCGGAATACGATATTAAATAAATGTAAGAATTACCTTCAGCTTGGTCAGCAATTACCCCACCAATGAATTTAGTTTGAGTTGATATGTCTAAGAGCAGCCTTCTAGGCAAGACTCTCATTATTTTAGAGGGGCTTTTTATACTAGGAAGCATTTTGCGAGATTGGGAAGAGATTTGGGAGATTAGGTATCTCTATAAATCTCCCAGCAGATTACCACAGGTTAGATGTCTGTTGCTACCTGTCATACTAACACATATACCACTAGATACACCAGTAGAATACACGGAATGCATGGTCAATTAGAGGTACATGAAACCAAAACCATTAGAAGTTAGCAAACGGCCATCTAAAACAGCAAATCAGGATCAAAAAAGAAAAAAAAAAAACTTTTTCATGTTAACCTACCTAAAGTCATTCTACTAAACATTCTCTAATGCATGTGTTTAGTAAAATAATAAGATTTTCATTTAAACAGATTTGTATGCAATTCAATTTACACATAGAAATAGGCCAGGAAAAGATTTTTCTTCCCCCTCTTACGTTTACCAAATTTTATGGTACCAGATTCTACCAAAACTTTCAGATCTGGAGATGTACTCATCCAGGACATGGCATCTTTGGGGAATGTAGAAAGACCTAAAGCAATCCATCGCACAATTCTGAAAGAGGTGGCTACACCATCACCATGGCAGGTAATGTTTCCTGTTTGTGATAAACTAGGATAAATTGTCCATTTTACCTGTTTTGAGTAATCCTCCAGCCTTCTCTAACTCCATTTTTAAACAAAACAAAATAACTACAAAGCTTTAAAGATGGTTTATCATTCGAAACTAACAAAAGAAAGAACATTTGCTGCTAACAGTTCAGGCTGTTTAGAGTGACAAATCAGAGAAACTGACAGTGACTTTTTAGAAGCTAGAGGAAGCACTAAAAAACAAAACAAAAACAAAAAACCAAAAAAACAACAAATAGTGCAAATCACTTTGTTTTTCCTCTGCCACTTAAAAAGTCTTCATTCTCAAACTTCACAGTGAGAATTAAAAAAGCTGAACCCAAACAAATCCCTAAACCTGGAGGGAAACATAGCATTTGCAATTTTGGAAACCTGTTTCCCTGATATACTGTTTGGCATAATGGAGCCTTGGATAAATTATGCTACTAGTTTAAGAAAAGAAGCATCAAGAAAACTTTGAAAAACTACAGTTAAAATGGTAGTGAGAAGGCTCAAAAAATCAATATAATATAAAGGTTCAGTACATTCTGTAACTCCTTAAAATATAGAATAGGACTAAGGGAATTAAAATCTATTGCAGTTTAGCATGAAAGGGTCAGAATTTGACTTCCAATCTATATTATGTCAATGGATTTTAGCAAGGTGTATTAGAATTTATTAAAAGTGATCTATGGCATTTTCTTTTAAAAGGCTTATGAGACCTCTGGGACTAAAGGATACTATCATTATTAATTTTATCAGTAATGCTCCAACAGTCTTTGTACAACAACCTTTGACAGTACATAAATAAAGAGAAATGAATACAATTAGCTCTGCTTTGGTTTTGCAAAGTGAGTAGAAGCAGTTAGTGCTGGTGAATCTATTTATAGTGAATAATTTGATTAACTTAGTCTTCTAGTTTGCTCATAAATTTGTTCTCAGATAGACATTCATATTTATGGAATTTTCTTATTCAAAATTGTGAAAAAGAATTTACTCAAATGTTCCAAATTGTTTATGAACAACACCTGTCAACTCTGTCTTGGTTACTATTTGCCATTGCTGACTTATAGATATTGCATGGTATTCATCATATGAAATGTATAATATTTCTAATACTTTCTGATTGGATGGTTGAAATCAGATTTCAAAAATACTACTACTGAATTTGCTCAAGATTTACACATATACTTGCAAGACTTTCACATCAATGAAGAAATTATTTGAATAAAACAATGTCTAGGTGCTCAGGCAGAACAAAATTAAAGAGGTCACATGACAAGAATAAATCCATGTATTTTATTCTAACATTTTTTTAGGGGTGGGGTGTAGGGTTATAATACTCACTTAGCTGCAGTGTAAGAATATGACAAGATTCCTTGTATTGACAAGACTGAGAGAGCTGAGGAAAAGTAGCTTATTTGTCTCTAAAAATTTTTTTGGACCATCAGCTAATAACAAGCCCAATCCAGACAGGCATTGAATGCTTTTTTATGAGATATTGAGGATAACACTTACTGGCTTCCTCTTAAGCTGCGGGTACTCAGTATTTTTCAGGAGATGCCTTATGGTGGCTTGCTTTCTATTCACATTTACAAACACATCTTGATTGTAGGAATGTTTCCAGAATATGAATTGCTGGTAAATACTTGCTGAAAGATGTGTGTTAACTCAAAGGTTTCCAGGCCCATGGGAGTAGTGGCTTCTTAGCAATATGCAGGATTAGACCTTAGCACCACTCATTTTTGCAAAGGTTTACAAACACTGATACAGTGAACATATCATCCACGAAGTGGACCAGAGGATTTCCTAACAGCTTTAATCCACAAACAACATTTTTGGAGGCAATCTCATATAGGAAGTTGGGATCTGCATAAGAACTCCTCCATAACTCATAGAGATTCATTTGTGAGCTGTAAACATGCACTAGCATCTCTGTACGCTTATCATCAGTGTTGTCTATGTTAGCTTAACATATCTGAGAGAAGTCTCGCATCACTTGGTTTAGTGCCAAGGAAGAAAAAAAGTGATCCGTGCATATTAGGCATCACTCTGGTGAGACAGAGATGGAAAAAATATGATGTCTTGATACTGCTAGATGGTGTAGAAAGGTAAGCCTGTTTCTAATATTTCTGTATTAATGGAGCAGACTATTCTTCAAATATACCTATTGAACTAATTTAATTTCATTTGTAAAAATGTAGCTCCCCCTGCAATTGTCAGTGATATGATAAAGCTAATTAAGACATGCATGGTGTTAACAGTTTCATTAGAGGAGATAATATTGCACAAGAAAAATAAGAAATCATTATGATGAATGCCTCAACATTACATTACATGTTAATGAAGTGTAAATGATCTAATTATTTTTGAAAGAATACAGATTCGATTAAACTGTCGGAATTAAATTGGAAAGGACAGCCTATTGTACTTTTTATGTACAGACAAGTTAGCGTTAATTAGGCACAATCTACAGGAACAAATGAGGCACAACCCTCGGTGAACAATCATGTATCCGTTGCTCAAGGCAGGTTTCATAAAGAAATATATTAGGGGAAAAATTGTAAGTCAATTAAATACAGTGCTTTAGCAGTGGGAGGGAAAATGAGCAAAATCTCTGTTCCCTCCCCCTACATTTTGAGTGTTTATAATGCAATCACTCTGCCAGTTCTGCTCCATCACTAATTTCATAAATAATAATTTTGCTGATGAGACATTTTGATTGGTTTGCTGTCTTCTTTCCACAAATGACTTTCTGGAGGCAGCCTGAATTTTGGCTAGACTCCTTTCTGTCTGGACTCTGCTCTCTGCTCTGACCTAAGGTAAGATAGGAATAAAAATGATGTTAAATGGCCGCTTGGGCTAGGAGGAAGACAGTATTCAACCACCACTTGACCTCATTTGGCTACTTCTAAGGGAGAGAGAGAGTTGGCACTTGAACTTTAGCAATCTGAAAATATCCTTCCTTTTTGGTACATGATTAACAGCTCCTGGCAAAATATGCAGCAAAACATTGACCTGAACTGTCACTCAGAGTCCGAATCAAACCTTAGTTTATTTCAGCTTCCTGCCATTTCCTCTCCATTTCAAGGGCCTAGACAGACACCCCCACTGCTGGAAATTTAGTATAAAAATTATTTTTTGAGGGGAAAAATATACTTGTTTAATAAAGCTGATTCAAGAGACATGGGGAATTCAGAAGATGTCAGAGAACTTCCTGGTAATCTGGGGGTTTCATCTGAATGATATTGAACTTGGAGGTTTTCCAGTCTTGCACAATTCAGGAAGAGATGCACACAACCTGCTACTTGTGCTTCATCTGACTAAGTGGAGGGCAAATCTACTGATATTTCTATCAGTCAGCTACCCACCACAAATCCAACCAAATTGCCACAAAGCTCAAGACTGCAAGGCCAAGTCAAGCCAGCCCTTAGTGCACAAAAGTCTAATGCCACTGTATTTATTGTTATCAGCACAACATGTAGCCTTTGAATCTTTGGTGGCTTGCTCTTCCATTCCAGCTTGTCTTTCTATCCTGAATATATCCACACAGCACACGCATCCTGCCGTGCCAAGCAGTTCCTTGGCTCTACCAACCTGCACTGCTTATGCTCTCAGACACGCAGACTCAGGTGCTATGTACTAACAGTTTCATTGTGTCAAGGTTATTCAAAACAATTCTCTCTCTCAAACTTGTATACAAGAGACATGATGTGTTACAAAGTGGTTTTGGAACTTCATTTTAGAGCTATGCATAAACCCTATTAAACAGCAAAAGAAATTATTATTCCACTTCCTGATCTTTCAATTGGAATCCTTCTTCCTTTTTGCCTCTTCCCAGACCAGACTACCAAAATAGCACTGGATAGATGCTGTTCAGCTGACTAGCTTTAGCACCTACATATATTCTGCGTGGAGATGGTGAGTTCCACCACTCGCTCCCAGGCACCCGTGCAGATATGGGCTGGAAGCAGGTATTGTGGGAGCTCTAGATGGGTTTTCCAGTCTGTATTTGCTCGTTCTACAGAAGCACAGCATCATGTAGGCTCAGTCAGACTGTTCCCAGGCTGTTATGTAGATCAGTCTCAAAGGCACACCAATGTGCTGAGAAGCATAGATTTAGCATGTGGCACTGCCTTTTTTTGCTCTGTCAAAGCTAGGATTCTCCACCTTATTGCAAGAGGCAGAATTGACCTTGCTGCAGTGAAAATACTATGACGTTATTGACTTTTCCCATCTGTATTTAGTTATTCTATAAAATACTTTAGCACCTAAATGCATAATCATGGATGAAAACTACAGACTGTGTAGCTGAAATCTTTATTGGAACCATCAGCACTAGTACATGTAATCTGTGCCATAAAGTATAAAATATGGTATTTTGCCAGTAGCTTATAAACACATTAAATAATCTCTTGTTCCCCCCAGCAGATTCATAGGATAATCAATTTCAGGTAATATTTATTAATCATATGTGCTACATATTCACAACTCAGATTTTTCAAATTTCTTTTGCCCATAATTATTTCTTGTCTCTGTTGTATATAACACAATAAAAAACTATTCACACGTCATAAAATTTGATATGCAATAGTTAGCAACTATATTATTTTCAACTCCTACTGAGTCCACCCCAAAGCCATATCACCCATTTTCACTAATAGCAGAATAAAATAGCCCTACAGAATTCGGATCAGGGTTTCAATTCTAGGATGCAATGCTTCAAGAAGGCCAAATAATCTCAATGCAATTGGTGACAAATAAGCAGTAAAACAAGAGCCACATCCTAGATGCAGGGCAAACACCAGATAAGTGAGCCTTACTCACACCAGACTGAGGCAACAAAAGAATGACATGAATAAGACCAGTGGCCTATATTTGTTAGGAGTCAGGTGAATTTAAAAAAATGATTTATTTGTGCCCATTACTCTAATAGAAATCTGTTTCTCATCTCATTCCTCTAATAATTATGCCACCTGCTGATTTACATTGTAAGTGTATTCATAAGTGGGATATGCCCACTGGTTGTATGTCAACATAATCTTTCAGCTTAAAGAACTCTTCTCCTACCAGTGTTTACCTTTCTGATCCATTTGTAGAGACAGCTATTTCCCTACTCAGCTTTGTTTTGCCAGGCTAAACACAGTCAACTTTTCCTGTTTCTTTCCATTAGCGGGAATCTCCACTCTCCCAGTCACAAGGTTATCCTTCTCTATGGAGGTTCTCCTTCCCTCTCCACAAACCCCCTCCTCCCCCACCCAGATTGGTCCAGAGGGACAAAATTCAGAGAATAAAAGAATAGAGCTATAAAAGGCACCTGACATGCACATAGTACGGAAGATTTTGTCCCAACTGCTCTCATTATGCCTTACCAGTTAATGTACATGTAACCTAAGGAATCCAAGGTAGAGGATGAGTGAGAGGATGAGTTTCCTGTATGTGTATCTGCTATCAGCTATAGCTAGGACAACAAGCCAGGACAATTCTCAAACTTAAATATGCAAACCTCTTTTTCTCTCTTCTAGGGTCCTAATGTAAAACCAAAAAGCACAGTGATCAATTGCTGTCCCTTACCGGGAAATCCTGACAGAAGTTTTGCATTGGTCTCTCAGTGGAGCTCCCCATTAGAAAAGAAATGGTGTTTTTTGCGGTATGCTCCAAGTTCAAATTTCAATAACAATGGTGGATCTCTTGTTTAAATCCACAGATGCTGTGCCTATCATAAAGGATTGCTCTGACATCTTCTAGAGGCTAAAAGTATTTCAGGAATTCTAATAGGATAAAAGCCATATTGGCTGTTTTTTTTCCTAATGACCTACTGTATTATGATGACAGTGGTAGCCAGCTTTCTTGTCAGTCACCTGAAGTATAACATAGGTTAACTGACGTACAAAACAGCAGCCCAAGTAAATTAAAAATTTCAGTATTTATCTTATTAATCCAATAATTACCTTACTATTTTATTTTATTACATGCTTTATCTTAGTAATCCAACATGTACATGGAATTCACTGAATGAAACATAAGCCACCAATTATTTACTGTTTGCAATAATATATGCAATGCAAAAAAATGTTACTCAAAACTTTGCCAGCTAATCACACATTTTTCTGTCTTCCTCACAATATAGGGGAACAGCTTTCCATCTTACAACGTTTTCTACAGCAGCTTTGAAGAAACTTTTTAGATTTGAAACAAGCAGCTAATAAATATAATTGTAACTTTTGCAAATTTGTTGAGGGAGCATCATTTATCTGGAAGAATGGAAAGTCATCTGCAAATACTTCAGAGACTTGGAAATTTGGTGATATTGAAGAATGCTGTTTTCAGGTATAATAAGAGAAAAGGTGTTTTTAGCTCAGTCACTGTTTATTTCTCTGCCTAAATTCAGTATTTATTAGTATGGGCAAGCACATAGTTTGGGATCATATCATATGCACAGATATTATGCACAAAGAGAGTATAATGCATGCTTGCATACAATACATTAAAAAGAAAAAAATCCAACAACATTATATTTTAGAAATATCCAGACAACTCTAGATATCAAATGATATTCCCCAATGTAACAAAGAACTGATTACTTTTTTTCTAGACTAGGCATGAAATGTCATCATAAAGTGCAACATACATTTTAAAGGACTTAAAAGACCCCTACGAGTCTAGTCTCCCGGTATATTTAGATATTTTGCTGAATTTGTACTTTTTAATAGCAATTAAAATTGCAGGTCCTGATATACAGGTTTTAGTATCTGTTTAGCCAGTAACTCATTGCACACTATCAGGTCCTGCTAGGAAGTCACCTCTTCTCCTATGTTTAAGAATAGTATTATTAATTTAATAACATACTCTGAAAGGTGATATGAGACTTCTCCATTGCTGGAAAAGTATTATAGTGTAAGACTAAACCACACACAAATACATCACAAATATCAAGTCAAAAACCACATTTCCCTGAAAACACACGAGCTATATGTTTCAAGCAGGCTTACAAACATCTACACAAGCCTCATGTTTTTTTCATTCTGAGTAACTTTTTTTTGCATCACTTCTAACACTTCCCATTAATGAAAATGGAATCCATAAGCACCGCTCATTATGTAAACAGAAATGTCAGATACTTAATGCATTGTAATGCAATTGATTAAACCATATGAATAATTTGCCTGTAGTAGGCCGGAACAACCATCTCGCTGGATGTGCATTAGTGTCCCAGTTCCCCCTTGGTGTTTCTATTTTCTCTGCAGTAACAGCACAGCCACGTTTTGCAGGAAACCAACCTGATTTCCCTCCCACATTTGTCAAAAGAACCGAACTCCTGCGGGCCCTTTGCTAGAGCGGACAATTTCAGGAGCTATAGTGACAATGAATAAAGAGGTCAAAGTACTTGACTGGATTTATGGTACATTAAGAGACTGCCGCAGCCATGGTTGTGGAATTAGGGCAACCATTTAACTCAGCTACAGGGTCCAAGATCCCAAGGTGAACATTTTGTGGTGAGTTGCAAAGTGTCTACAAAATATCTCTACAATCCTCATGCTGTAATCTTTCTCAGCTTGGAGACTTCTAATAGGGTTAGTGGTACAACACTAATAAGATGATGGTCGTATATGGTATGTACCTTGAATCCCTTGAGAGCTTTTTACTTATCTGTTAGACGTTCTTGGAAGCTTAATTTTGAAAACCTCCATTGTGGTAATGATTCCCCATGAACTATGATTCTATTATATATACTCTGTAAGCTTTTAATATAGCAGTCTCCACATAAATAGATTTTCTCAATGGAAAACAGATTTATTTTTAACTGTATGACTTTTTATACTGTAATTTGATAACTATAATGCCAATAGGTTAATCATATTGATGAAGTAGACCCAGAGAGACTGTATTTAACACCGCTTACCCTGTGGAAAAGTAACCTGATTTACTGGGAACCTTTTCACCTTTAGTGGCAGGGGAATAACTGCTAGTTTGGCCCTGTGTTCAAACATAATTCCATAGGCTGGCATGTAACCCAAAGGCAATATTACTACTGAAGGATTGATCTGAATTAACAAGCTTTAAAAAGGGGGAGGGGAAAGGCAGGAGAAAGACAGAGAGAGAGAGAGAGAGACAGCCTGTGTTACCACAGGATACTTGGTATTTTTTTCTCTCTATAAAGTTAACTTCAAGAGTGTTGTTTGGGTAAACTATTTATTTTATGAAATCAGCATTTTGTTAGCTCCCTTCTAAGTTTCCTGAAGTTACTTAATGGATATAAGTACATATTTTTTTTTTTTCTGTAAAAAGAAATGAAATCTTAGTGCATATTTGTAGACTAACAATTTCCATTCCATAGGTGCAAGCAATTTCTTCTCTACTTTTCCCATGCATGTAGAGATCTTGCAAAGGTAAAAATGAGAAAGGCAACCTTCACTGCATCACTCCACCGTGTCTCTCTGTATGAAGACCCATATAGCAGAAGTTGTCCTAAATATTGAACCACCAGTTTCCCATACTCCCCAAACACGATAACAGGGCCTGAAACAGCAGAAAAATACCAGTCACTAATCTACAGGAATACCACTAATGGAAACAGCCAGTATGGAATATTTGCCTCTCAGAAGGAAATCATCGTCCAAAATACACTAATACTACTCTATATCTAAGCTGCAATTGCTTTAGGATGCAGTTTACCAAATAATATTAAATAACCCGAAATAAAATCATTAGCCCATTCTAGATGAAAAGCAATGAATTTATTTTCTAGTAAGGCATCCGATTACTTAAAAAATAATGTTATTAAATTGTTCTCATATCTCTTACTTGTCCCTTGTTTAATAAACAAAGAAAGAAACAATGAAGCTTAAGACAGTACACCACCAAGGAATTTCAGCTCAGAGATGCAGCAGTGGAGAGAAAAGGAGAACCTCCTAATACTGGTTCTGGAACATGTCTGAAACGTAGGCAGTGCAGTATCTGGCATGCATTTGCATGGCAAAACAGCATGGCTGGCTACTCAGCACCAGAGTGCTGCAATTTTCTCCAAGGTTTTTAGAAGTAGGTAATTATATACTTGTCTTGTCCGTGCTGAACTCTGTTTACTGTAGGTTGTAGTGCTTCAGTTAGGGATTTTCTAACTAAGTGTTCCAGGGGAGGGCAATCTGAACTGGAGCATAGTAAGAATAAAAGTAGTTACCTTTTTTAAGCAGGTAGGCAAGCAATGGTTTATAGCGCTAAAGGATGGCTAAATGCCATAGCCTAAGTCTTGCTTTACTTGCTTCTTTTATGCATACTTGAATTTCAGAGGGTGGCAATGGGCTTATTTTAGCCAAAGCCAGAGTACATGTTTGGGACTTTTGCAGCACAGTTGTTTCCTCAGTCTGCAGAAAAAGACAGAGGAGCTGTGGGGGGCAGCATTGTCAAGTGCACCCACCAGTGCTATCAATGTAATTTTTATTTCAGCATAATTGAAATAAGACAATCATGATTCATTCAGTTACATATAAGATATTGAAAAGGCAAAATAAATGCACAGAAATAGCAAAAGTGTTTGAGATTTAGATGAAAGAAGAAAGCTGATCTACCACCAATACCTACGATAAAATCATAAACTTTGCAATATTTGACATTTTTTCAATAGCCTCAGTTATAGGAAACACATGAAAAACTTTATTTTGCTCCATCTTTAGTAGCTTTGCAGATTTATTATGGAAATGTACCTGGAAAATGGAAGTCCTAAAAGTGAATGCCAGAAGACAAATAATAGAATAAAGAAGCAAATGTATTCATTTTCCCAAATTTAATTGTTTTACTTTGTAGTTTTGAAAAGCCTCTCTATTGGATGTTTGGATCTTGGCAAACATTCTGTAGGTAAAGAAAACAAGACACATGTCAAGTCAATAAAATGCTTCTGAGTATGACCCAGCAGCACCATAAGTATATGATGGACCTGCAGACTCTGCTCATGTATTTGGTATCCACTGTACCAAACACTACATATACACACAGAAAAACACCCCTGGCCCTAAGCAACTTGTGACTGTTTTAGTGGATAACAACAACAAAACAGGTTGATGTAACCAAAAAGACAGGGGAAAAACAAAGTATTACCGAGACAGTCTTGGATGGCATAAGCAGCTATGGCCACACTGGGATTGTCAGGCAGTTAATTCCTTGGATGTTGAAATTTTATGCATTGATGTTCATCAGCTATGTTTTAATCATAATCATATTCTCTTCTCTAACTAGAAATAAACATTGGTTTATGTAAAGTGTGTTTGCACGTGGATTTTGATACCTGTAACTCAAACTGGGGGGTACAAGTATTCGACATCGCTTTCTTATAATTTGGTACATGTTGCCTTTCACTTCATGACAGACAGGCAAAGACTACTTCAAACCTTTACAATTTGGTCTACACTTGCCCTTGGAAAACTCTCTAGTACTGCCACAGTTCTTTGCCTATGTCAGTACCCAAGCCACGGAAAACATTAGGGCAAACTGTGCCTCCCAGGCACAGGAAGAGAGGCCACCACCAAGAGAACATTGCCTTTTTCAGATGCTTTAGGGCGTATCTGAATTTCTTTTCAAGTATTCTGGCTTAGTGGCATAGTTTTAGCCAGTAAAACCTGTCCATCTCACAAGGCTACCTTACTCTTCCTCCCAAGGGGAACAGGTATACTGAGTCTGCAAGGCTGAAGATGAATTTTCTTCTCTCCTGAGAGGATTTTCTACATGAGGGAGCATGTTTGTATTCTGATGTTGTATTCTGATGACTTTTTTCTTAGAAAAAAAAAGAGTGAAACATTTGAGAAATAGATTCAAGAAGGACCTGTGTTAAATGGGGAGGATAAATTCTGAAATGATGTTATTTTCGAAGATCATCAGCTAGAAAAGGTGGACTGGTAATTGCAAACCTGAAGGAGGAAAGAATAAAATCTGTTTTAGGATGAAAGGACAGAAATCTCCAGAGTCACTAGTTTTTAGAAATCTCTAGGGTTATCATCCATGTCCAGTTCAAAAGGGACATTGACAGGAGGCTGATAAGTATAAGCTTTTGCTACTATTAGAGAATACATGGCCAGGCAGGCTTGCACTTTACTGTCACTATTCATGAGTCTCTAGACCTACAAAGGAAAGGAAAATGCCTAAGCTGAATAGGAGGAAGCTCACAGTGAAAAATTCACAGGCAAAACTTGTGAAACTGCATTTTTTTTTTAAAAAAAAAGGAAATGTGCTCTGTTAAATTGGTCCATCCCTGCTGTGCTGATAGGTACCTGAGAGTTGCTGCTCTTTAATAGAGTTTACCAAACTATTTAAAGTGAAATTAAAAATACTGAAAAGTACAATCATTTTGGATCTCATTGCAAGTTTATGAAAATGGACCAATTTCAAAAAAGACACAATGCCATTTTCTTCTTACCTGCCCCTCCTCCCAAAACCAAAAAAAAAAGAAAGTCAGAAATAAGCATACTTACAAGACTCAGTACTGTACACATCTTGCAGTGTAAACTATTTGGAGGTCTAAAATGCAAAAGTTCATGATATATAGTTCATGGTATTCCATGGTACTTCATACAAAGGAAAACAAAACCTTACTTTCAAAGGCACATTTGCCTATGAACATAAAACAACTGAACATAATACTATCTTCTGGAGGGCAAGCAAGTCTGCTTCCTTGACTTACGACATGTAGCTTTTCTAGTCATGATACAAATATATGACATGGATACCCATCATCTGATAGAGCAACTGTTCCAGGAAGGCTGGCAACCCTGTGAACTGAGGTAAAGCTTAGAGTCCTGAATGTGATGGAAGGACAACAAGGCAATGTCACACCAAAATCAGTGTATCAATGGCAGTTACTTTCCAGAATGGCTCAGTGTTTGGGGTTGCTTTGCGAAGTTACTACCAGAGGGGGACACAGAATGGAAAAGGAGCACGAGGAATTGATCTTTATGAAGAAAGTACGGAGCCAGTGCAGAATGTCAGGTGAAAAGGTTCCAGTACAATTGACGTGAAACAAATTTGCTAGTATATGCCAATATTGGAATGTAACTGAAGGAAGAAGACATCATGCTCTCTCTGAATAATGTTCATCCTGTTTTCTCATGCCCTAAGCTTTGATTTGAGGCAAACAGCATACAGGCCTCAGTTTTGCACCATCTTCTTTCCACACTACAAATATGTATAGACAGTTATATATAGTACTCAGCTGGCCTCATGGCAAACATTGATGTGGTTTGCTGGACCAGGCTGAGATCTGTATGCTACATTCTATATAGTTGAGGACCTGAATTCATTATAAAGAATTCTGGAAAGTGCCTCAGGTACAACACTTGATAGCGCAAATACAGAGACAGATCAAAGCAAATCCCAGGCTCAATTATTTTTAACTTCCTCACTAGTTTATGGAGATGAAAGCCTGCTTACTGCCATGACTGCTGTCGTGTCAGTTGGGTTTTCACTACAAAACAGAGCATATCATCAATAATGCCCAAGATCTTCTTGGCAACTTGGGGTAAGGGCAGGTATGGCAGCATTTTATCTTATCATCTTTGTTAGTGGAGGACACTTTATTCCCCCCAGTCATAAAGGTACAGAAGGCAAGAATAACACTTAGTCAGGCAGCTTACTACATAGGTACAACAGTTATCCATCTTGACTTGGCAAAGAAAACACTCATGTTAAGAAAACACTAAACACAACCATATTCATGTTTAAATCTGTGTTCAGACGTGGTTTTATTTTATTTATTATGAGTCACAAATGGCTCTTCAAAAGACCACTGTCGTTACCTGTAAACTTCTAGAACATTTTTTCTCATGGATAATATTTACTGATGGCTTTTTTTATCAGAAATGTCACTAGAATAAAATAATTTTCCACCACACGAGCTGGCTAAAATACAGGCATCATGACAGAGGCCAATAATTCAATGAAAGATATTGATGGTAACACACGTCGCTTTCCATTTTGAAAAGCAGCATCATTCTGTGAGGTGCATGAACAGCTCATCTATCATCCCTAGCACATTAGGGATCCCTGCTATGTCACAGAATCTCTTTTTGATGTGCTATCACCATTGTTGGCTACATGGCAAATTACTATATTTAGTGTATTGCCTAACCAGAACATCTGTTGCTGGTGTGACAACCAGGATGCTGCTTCCCTCTCTGTCCCTGCTCGATTTCAAGCTAAATGTTTGTAGAACACAAGTGGCAAACAGAACAACAGCCCTGCATAACAACATGGGAACATGAACACAAAGCCACATAAGGACCGACCTGACATGTTCCACAAGTTAACACATACTTAATCGCCTTTTAATTTCCCACTCTATTTTCAGGTGTATCCAGCAGCGCAACTTGCAACATCTTATAAAGGCTTCTGGCTACCCTGGAAGAGAAAACCATGCTTATGAGCATAGTATTTTAATTCTGCTGTTCTGCTTATCTTTCCCCTTCCCTCATTGCAAACTAGTGCTCTAGCTGCCTGTTCTTGCCTTTGATTTGTGTTCTGGCATCCTTTCACCAAGCCACTATCATTAGTTTTTCTCACTTAGAAGAAGAGGCTACTTACTTATCTTAAACACTTAAATATACTTATTTCAAAGGGAGGTATCTGTTCTGATTCAGGCAAAATGGTTCTGATTTATACAGACCTGTTCAGCTATGTTTGCCTTTACGTTCTTGCAAACACATGCATTAATCCCCTTCCTATTCTCTCCCCAAGTCATAAACCTTCTAGCTGCTCAGCAAGCGCAACATCAGAACTTCTGCCACTCTTCTCTTTGGTCTGGCTGTTCTTCCAGTTCAGCAAAGATGCAGTGCCAGGCACTATTGCTACAGGAAAAAGACATTGCAGCATGGTGGAAAATTTTGGCCATGAAACACCCACAGGGATGAATTGGCATGTGTTTAGGTACCGACAGAGCTTTCTTCTTTCCTCTGTCTCAATATGTCTTTCATATTTCCCTTGACTGGATCTGGCTGAAATATTTTTCCCATGGCCATATTTTGTTTCGGAAAAGGTAAGAGCTTTTCAAAGCCCTGTTTCTGGGCTAGGTGACATGTTGCTCTTACTGAAAATACTGCAAATAGTTTGTGAAACGTTAAAAACGGAAACACAAAATATTTAAATTTTAAGAATATCCTGTGACAAATTTCAGAAAACATTTTCTACTGAGTTATTAGAAGAAAAATATTTCTTCATTCAATACTTACATAAACATCTTGTTCTTTATCTCTTTCTATCTGTTCCTTTCTGTTGGTAAGAAAAATATTTGTGTGGTGTTTTTAAAATGTAGATTTCTCTTCATCTGCTGAATACTTCAGCTCATTAAATTCTCAGAGGAATAAAGCTAGGAACATATCCTTAATGTTTCCCTTTAGTCTTTTTGTACAATCTAATTGTAAAAAAAGAAAGAAAAAAAAAAGAGGCGGCCCACATCATTGTTCAAACTCTCTCATGAGAGAATCCTATGACTTCTTCCCTGGACAAACAGATGCAGTGCCAGATAAGCAGTTGCAGTCATTAAATTGAGTATGAAGAACATGTTCCAACGAAACTGTGCATTACTGACTGGAATATATTTCAAATATAGTCTGCTGAAAACTGCTCAGTTTTCAGCAGTACTACTGAGCACTTTGACTAGCACAAATTCAAAACCTTCTAGGACAACAGAGACTGGAAAAGTAAATCACTGCAGCATTTATTTATTTACTACTTTTGCATTTAAGTAATGGAAATGAGAAGGGGCAAGGTAACACAATCCTGATGCTCTGTGATGAGCACCCCCCCCACACTCCAATTGGAGTCATCCAGAAGTTAAAGAGGCTTGGCACTTGATTAAATTGGACCCACAGTGGGAAAGGCACCAAATTACTGTTTCATCATTACTGACTCCCCAAAGAGTTACATTATAGTACATGTAGGGCATGGCTGATTGCTTCTCTTAGTCAACAGTCAAGGAACATACATATTATGAGGCACAGTTTGCCATCTATTAGCGTGTACAAAATCCTTTAGAAAGGCACAAGAATTTCTAAGATCTTTATTTTTCGGATGAGCAAGAACAGATATTTGAGAAACTCGCTCTTCTCCTTTCCCATATAATTAACCTATATTTGTTAGTTCTGATGGAAACAGAGCTGACTAGAAATATCACAAAACAGATATTAAGTCCCTGAGAGAATAGGAGCTTAAGAGATATTATGTGATGTTTTTCACATCGTGGCACAAGTTTGTGTTTGTTTTCTCTCCCACCCACAGCAGCAGCGAAGGAACAACTGGAAAGACTTGCTTGCTGACCTGGGCTAGGCTAGGTCACTCACTGTTGGTCAAGGAAGGAGAGAGAGTATTTGGCAGCCTATGTCACTGCTCCAGTGGTGTTGTGACCTTGGTGGTGGTTTGGAGAGGTGCTTTGTTTATGTTTTTTTGGGGAGGAGGTAGAGTAATGTTACTTCTAAATGAGCCAGAAGTATGAAGCATAACCTTCAGCAAGCAAAGTGTTTTCTCAGTTTAGAAGAGGAGAAGAACATGCAATAATTCAGATCTAGGCAGCAGACATAAAAGCTTGAAGAATACTTCTTTAGATACTTATATTTCTTTCTCTCCTAATTTATCTCTCTTTCCCCAGGCAGTTCTATGCCCTGGGGTGGGAGCGTAGTACAGGGAAAAGAAGGGAAAGGCCGTAACATACATGCCAGCAAGCCTCTATGCCACAGACTAGCAACACTATTTTTTGTCTTTTCAAAGGGAAACTGAAAAAATGAGGCTAGGTTCTGACACAAGAGATACCAGCTGCCTGGAAGAACAGATGAAAACAATAGAAAGCCTAAGACACAAAGAAGTGGCTATGCATCTATCTCCATTAGCTTTAGTTTCTCAAGCACCATGCTACTCATTTAGTAGTTAGGAAAAATCAACTTATTTATGTATGAAGCCAAAGCTTCCTTCCTTCTGACTCCACAGTCCAAACCACATGCCTTTTAAATATACATTTTATTTCATTATCTGCATATGTCTCAGTTTCACAACTACTGACAACAGTTCTGCGATGTTATTTCTGTAGCGATTATTTGCATGACTGCAGTGCCATGCTAACGTAACGGCTTCAAGTTTAGAAACTTGCTTTCTTTTTATCTCAAAGATTTTTCCCCTGCATGCAATAGTTGTGATCTTCTCCATCCTTTTATCCTTCTTTCAAAAATAGAGAGAAACTTTCCTTACCTCACTATTTTCTGTGGGGATAGTATATCAAAGATAGTAGGATACTTAAATTCTTCACCCTGTGCTGAATTAACACCTATGTGAGAAGCTAATAGGGCAGAAAAATTATCATTTACACATCTTTCTTTGCCTCGATTCAGGAATGTTTTGATCACTCTTTCGTTGTATAAAAGGGAAATAAAAAGAGACAGTTGCTTATGTTGCCAGTCGTCCTTTCCAAACAATATCCATGTGAGGAAAAGGGTTTCCGTACTCTGATTCTAGGAGCACTGCCCCTCTCAGGCCATAACTCTCATCTTATAATTGAGCTGTAGAGGACTACATAGGACTGTTTTTGCCCATCCTATTCCTAACGGCCATCTATCTTCCTAAGTCTTAAATAACCCATACATAAAGTCAGATTTGACAATTTAGTGAACAAGAAAGACATCTGGCCCATAAAACCATTTCACTTCCCTGAAATGCAACATTTCTGAGAAGTCAGACTTGTCATTTTCATATGCCCAGTAGTACTTGAAAAATACCAATATTTGGACTGTTTCATCAGTTTTCAAGCGTTTGCTCTATAATTTCTTTGGGAAAGGAAGGAATAGGGAAACAATGCAACCTCACATGAGTATTATTCATGTCATTACTTTTGTAACAGTACCTGTATGTTAACCCGCCAGTGTGATAATATTATGATAGATGAAACACCATATGAGATAATAACACCCTAGAAGATCTTGTGATACGCTCAGGGTGTTGACAACACTACTTTTACTGGAGGTGCAGGAAGTGTTAGTATGTAAGTTATCACATTTTTCCAGTTCTTTCACCTGAGAAGCATGAATTCAAAGCACCAATTCAGAAAGTAGTGCCAGCCAGCAAATGGAAGCACAGTAAAAAAAATATAGAAACATGCTGAAGCTACGTGTGATGCACAGCACTTTCGCACCACTTGGGTTATACTGTAATGGCAATGGTCGTGCTCTGCAATCACACAATGCAAGAATTTTGCTTCCAGAAATTCAGAATGTAGTTGATAAAGCACCTGCTAAAGATTCAGGCTGCTACTCCAGATTATTTCTGTTAGGAATTTCAAAAAGTTTATTGAGTTGTTTTTCTTCTGCCTCTTCTCTCAGTTCACTTTATCCTACAGGCTATCGCTCATCCAGAAATTATCATTTTAAAGAAAAGCAATAGAGAAAATCAAGGTAAACACTAAGGACAACCTCCTATGTTTACAAAGGGTAAAGACAGACCTTCCGTTTATGGGACTTAAGTGAGGCTAACAAGAAGTGGGAAATCCTTAAAAACAGCACCAATGCAATCTAGATTGCAAACTGCAGATTTCTATCAGAAAAGGATACTTTTACAGAAGGAAAAAATTCCAACCCCAAAATAAAAGATCTAAGGCAAATTTCTACCATATCTCTAATCAAAAGTGACATCTCTTCAGCAGCAAGGTGGCCTTGGTCTGGTCAGCGTTAGAGCTGAATATTTTTCTTAAGTGGCCGAGGAAGCTATGGGCCATGGTTTGCAACTTGTCTCCTTCCCCTCTGCACAGATCTACTGGGAACACTGGAAATGTTCCTGCACCTTATGATATTGCTGAATGATGGTAGAACAGCTTTGGCCCTCCTAAAGAAAGAGACGTAATAGGATCAGAGGACAGAGCTGGGACTTAATGACCGTTTTTCTCTTCCGATTCACTCTTGTGAACCTGGCATTTGCTGGAGTACATTGCTTGCTAAGGTGAAATTCTGGCTCTGCTAAAGTAAATGGCAGAATTCCAGTAAGCTCAGTTCGGCCAGGACTTCACCCTGTGAGTACAGCCCACAAGTTCGGAGAGAACAATTCTACCCATGCCAGTCCCCTCCACATCCCTGTCAGATATTTAACATGGAATATCTGGCATTTCCTTCTGCTGGTGTGTTTATTATCAGAAACACCTTATTATTTTGCCAGCTGTGCTCAGGTTTTTTCCTAGTCTATTTTTTAACAGCAAGCCTGAGGTTGCCAGAATTTTGTAACTGGGGACATCTTGGATTTTAATATTACCTTGGGCATGTGGGTAAGTGTTTGTACACAGACTTTTTGTTACCTCTGTGTATCAAAAGGTGCATCAGCAGGTTCACCTCCTTTGCAGATTAGGTCATAGGTAGCTGTATCCCTATCCCTGACATGACAGCACCAGTGCCCAGGGATGCTCAAAATGGTGATGCAGGGGTAAAAGAAGAACAAGAACTAGATCAGAGCTCAACACAAGTATGTTATCAAGGCCACAAACTCACAAATAGCTTTGAAATGAAGTTTCCTAAAGTCATTAAAGACTAAAGTACCCAGCGCTTCTTTTGTTGGGGGCCTGAATTAAAAAGAAAGAAAGAAAAAAAAACGAAAACAAAAACCCCAACAACAACGCCCTCCCCCCAAAGTTCAGAGTAGAAAAATTAACCCTGGGAAAATCTGGAAAGCCTAAGATTATACAAGACATTCATCCTCAAGCTGATTTTTTGTACAATCCTGTGTTGTGCTCAAAACAAAAATTCAGATTTTTGCTCCTTGAGCAACACAAAGGATCTGCTACCAAAAATACAGCTTGAGGATGACAATGTCTTGTATAATCTTAGGCCTATTCACTCTTGCCCATGAAAGCAGACACTTACTTGAAAAACTTTTCAGGGAAACACTCTAAACCAACATCCTGGTATAAATTTGCAAAATGCAATACAGGCCTGATTGTCTTTGGAGAGGATGCAGCCCGCATACGAATAGCTCTTTCTGAAACGTAATGTTCTTTGCATGGCTCAGTGGCTAATGTACAATAAATCAACAAAAGAGCGCTTCAAGAAAGCTATTGGGCAGCAGCAAGGCCACTGTTATTTTATCTTTTTACAGTATTTAATTGGAAGGTTTTTCCTGAAACTTTACCCAACCTTCAAATTACTAGACTCTGTATAAGAAGAGATTGATAAGATGAATTTTTTTTTTTTCAGGATTTTTTTCCCCCTCCTTACAAGAGAGCAAGTTTTTGCCGAGGGAGAATAAAGTTACAAGTGTCTAGCATTTTGCTGAGGGAGAATGAAATTAGATGCTGAATGGAGCGGATAGGAAAGGCTGGGAAAATGCAAAGTTGGCAGTCATACCAGGTCAGTCTAGAGCTCCCACTGTCCTTCTACTGCACCAGGTGTCCGCTGCATTCAAATGATACTATTATTCATAGACTGAAGCAGAGTATTAAAACTCCCCCCCAAAAATAATTTGCAACTGAATAAAGATATAATCCTGGAAATATAACTCTCCATTAAGGGTCCCCATTAGCAACACAAGAGCTCCATTGTAAAGGAGTTATGTATATTTATCAAGTTAAAAAAAAAAAAACACAACAACAAAAAAAACTTCTCAGTGCTTACATGTTAATAGAAAACTTTTATAGCCCTAGTCTCGGAACTAGTAATGCATAAAATGTAAAGCATCTATTATTCTTTGGCAAACTATTTAACATTTGACAGGGAATTGCTAAACTTGAATAGTGTTCTAGCAAAGGATTGGATAATGTGATCTCTGCTATCTAAGGGGCTGCCATGGAGCAGGCGAGGGAAGTGAGACTTCATATTTTAATAGTTTGCATTTCAGCAAGCTGCTTTAAAGAAGGTTTTTGCTGACTTATCTTTTCTCTTATAGGAAAATGGCTCTCTTCGTTTCCAGACAGTATCTGGCGCATATGAGTTTACTACGTTCCACTAGAAATAGGATCGCTGGAGGTCTAGGGAGATTTCTCCCCCCGGCCCCAGATTCCTTGTCCCCCACCTCCCCAAGTACAATCTTAAGTCCTGTTCTCACCCTCCCACCCCAACCCTCCCTTCAGATGTCTCACTCTGCAGAGGGGCATGATTTGAATTACCCTTCGTAAAGAATGAATGGTGAAAGGTAAACTCCTTAATCAAGCACATATGAAGCCTTTGCCTATTGCTTTGTGAAATGAACCCTTAAAAAGAAGTTAACCACCTGGCAGATATAGGAGAAAAGTTTCCCAGGCACAAGCTTCCCTTCACTGTGAAAAACGTACCTTCAGTGAAAACAAACAGTGAAACCAACAGCAGTCAAGGCTACCTACATGATGAGGCAGAGGACAAACCTCAACATTTTGCCTTACCCTCATCATAGGTGAAAAAATGATAAGAAGCCTCTTTCTAAATCTCATTTTTTTTTCCCACAACTTTCCCCCCAATAAAACATGATCTGAAGAAGGAAACACATTCAAATAAGGCTTAACGCCCAATAGTTGCATTGTGGTGCATCACAAATCAAGCATTTAGCATAAAGCCTTAACTTTATCAGTCCTGGAAGATTTTGCTTAAATGCCAAGAGGCATCCAGATGCAAGGAAAACAAAGGGTGAGTCCAAGTCTGGTTTACCTACTGTGTGGGGAGAATGTAAAGAGGATGGGGCCAAACACAGGAAGGTTCATCTTCATACAAGGAAGTCTGTTTTTGCTGTTAGGGTGACAGAGCCCCAAAACAGGCTTCTCAGAGAGATTGTGGAGTCTCCTTCTCTGGAGATCTTCCAAACCTGCCTGAATGCGACCCTGTGCCACGTGTTCTGGGTGTTCCTGCTGGATGATCTCTGGAGGTCCCTTCCAACCTCAACAATTCCATGATTCTGTGATTCTACTCTGCAGTCAAGAAACTTTGTCTTTCTGCCTCTCTCATACTCATCTGTGACTGCTTATTAACAACGGTTCTAATAACTAAGGTCGTTGGTGCAGAAAAACTTTACATTCTTGTTCCTAGCACACAAAGGTCTTAGAGCTACACCATGCTGTTCTATCAGAAATACAGAAGAAAGCACTGAGAAACTCTGAATCAACATTTTCAAGAATGGCTAAAATGTGAGAGCCTTTTAGCCTCTTATTTGAAGAGGACTGAGCCCTAACCTTTTTACATACATATATTCATCATTCTTGTGAAATAGATGAGCAGGTTTTTTCTGTAACCTTTTGCTCATGTATTAATTGTCACTGGGAAACCAAGGTGGAAGAGCAAAGAAAAAAACAGGTCAAAATTCTGCATCAGTGGCCCCTATCATGGCCTTTAACATTTGAACAGGGTGAACAGCAGAGCCTGAAACAAAGGGTGTGTAAATGCATATTAACTTACTTATTTAATGTTGTTGCAGCTGGGCATGAAATAGATCCCTCATTTCTAATAAGGTATGGTGCCTTCAAGGATAAGCAGAGGGTAGACTCACCTTGGATAGACTCAAACAGCTTTTAGGTTCCTTGTCAAACCTTACAATAAAAGCAAAGATGCCATTTTAGTAAAAAGGAAAAGGAAGGTCCAGTGACGATAACTGTCCCTTACTTTCAAAGCACTGTTCCCTAGTTGGTAAGGCATTATTTTGAAGCTCCAAATCCATGGAGCTTCTTACAGTTTTGTGGGGACACCTTTAAAAGTGTTGGTTATTCAACTGCTTAAACTGCATTGAGACTTTAGACACAAAAGCCCCAAAACATGACACACTGGTTTCTTTTGGAAAGCAGGGACCATGGCAACATTGGATATGTGTATGTTAGGGGGTGGAGAGAAAGAGGAAAGGGAAGAAGGAGGGGGGAGGTCCAGACCAGCAGGCTTTGTGACATACTTATATTTTCAATTATATTTAATTGCGGTTAATATATAAAGAAGTCTGTGCTGGGCTGAACTAGCAATGCTGCTGCTTTAATTCAGCCAGTGCATTTGTACATATTAAAAACATTACACAGCAGGGGCTATAATTTCCATGCTGCCATCTCTAGACCACTACAGCAAAATACAAAAGAGACAGCATGTATGCCATACCAAGGCATGTCATGCAAACCAAGGAGACTGTACGTGTGCGTGCAGTAAGAGAGATTCAAATGCACTTCTGAAATCTTAATTCTCTCATAAAAATAAACAAAATTCAGCAATATACAACATGATTCCAATTAGTACCTTGATCAGAGTAACTTGGCATTGTCTATTGGCTTTATACCAGGCAGTCAGTGAGATGTCAGACGGAGGAGTCCATTCTCCTCTCTGTGTGTGATCAACTCCCATTACTGGTAATGGAAGCCACATACACATAAGGGAATAATATACCCCTCCATGAGAAAAGCTCTCCTTGGTGAATTGAAGGTGTATGATGTTGTGGGAGGGGGTTTCATTCCCTGTCTCTACTATTGTGTTTCTCCCCAGCCCATTCAAATTATTTCATGTGGACAAGAGGCACACAGGGTTTGGCCCCGTTTTTGTTAAATTAATGAAGGTACTTCATTTTGCCTCAGCATAAGTAGAGCTGGGTCCAGAGATATCCCTTCTTTCCTTTTGCACAATTATTCTGTATTTTCAGAAAGCATTACTAATCTTGTATCCTCTTCACTGATGTCAGTGTGGCGTTAAATACTTTTCATCTCTCAGATCAGATTTCTGCCTGTGTAAGAATGACCACTCTAAAGAGCTCCAGATTTGCAGAAATGTACTCAGAGAGGATGTCAGTGTTGTATATAAGCTTTTTCTAACTTCTTTGGGAATTCCTTTATTATTTTTCACCATCACTTTTCTCTTGTCACAGGTTGCAAATACAACGTGTAGAAGCAGCAGAGACAAATAGAGCAATAACTGCCCAGCAAGAGCAGTGGAGGAGTTCTGGTTGTTCAGAAAGACATGCTAGAATGAGAAATGGGCCAATGTGAAAGGATACTCATTTAAACAAATGTAACCTTATTGTCATCATAAGGATCTTGTTCCTTACCCATTTCTTCCTTGCCTTCCAATCAATGTGCTTTTTCAATGCATCAAGTCCCACTAAAAACAATCTTATATGTCATTTAAAGTTGTCTCAAAAGCTACATGACAGAGAAGCTGGTTTAAAAACTGAAATCCCCTTAATGCTGTGCCAGGAATGTTCTGCTATCTTACAGCTATGTCACATTAACATTAAGCAATAGCAGGAGATCTGCAGAACAACACAATTGCTGCCAGGTACTTCATGTCCACAATATGTATGTTTTGGCGGATTTACTTCACAGTAGCTCTACTTTGGTCCCATGGACTAAACACCCATTAGCATGCCTCACTTTAATATCATCTGAGAGAAATCTAGCTTGCATACTCCACAAAGCAACCCATGAAGCGGTAAGCGGATACCACCAGGAAAGCCACTCCAAAAACACACTCTTCATCTGAATTAAAGTGCTGACATGGACATACCCTAACTTGATCTAGTGTTAGATATCAGAGTTTTGATATTTTAATCTATTCGCAGTTTATATGATTATAATTCTGTATAGAATGAATTTCGGTACTGTTGACTTCTTCCATAGATACCATCGCTATTTCTTAAGCCTTGTTCCTTGGTTTTCCTTACCTCAACTTTCAGTTACTCGAAGACATTTACATCAGCCAGAGGAATAGAGATTCTCCAAGATCTGCCGGCCTAAAGTGAAGCTCTTGGGAGAATGGTAAACTATTATTTAAACAGACACGACAGAGGCAAATATCTGATTAAAGCTGCACAAAGAAGAGTCAGTAAGGAAGAGGGCTCAATACTCTTTTCATACCATGTTTGTCAAAAACACTATTGTCTTCCAGATTTTGATGCTGTTATTGCAGTAGGTAACGAGAAGTTTCTGGTTTCATGGAATTGCTTTTTCAAAGCAATTTTATTGGTTTGGGGAGGGAGGTAGTGGGAGAGGGGGTGGAAGAAGAAAGAGAGGGGAAGGCACTCACAAGCTTTTTACAGTTTGCCTTCCTAGCACCTCTCACCCCGTAACAGCCTGGTTACAAATGCAGAACTAAAACTGTGTAATACCTCATTTTACAAATATTGCTTTGTGCTGTCAGTCAGTCCTGGATTTGGTGAGCAGGACTGCCCAGTAACATTTGACCACGAATAAAATAAGCCATCAGTACACATCTAGTCCAAACTGTGCTGGGATTAAGCAGAATTTTCAATTTCAAGTGGAATTTCTTCCAAAGACAAAAATATCCTGCGTATCATGTACAGTTTCCCAAAAGTACTGAAGAAAAATATCTTGCTTCAGGAGAACAAAGATCCCATCGTACATACAGCAAAAGAATAATCAAGACATCTTGAATGCTGTAAAACTAAATATATGTTTTTAAAGATAAAGGGAAGTATCTCCTGAACTCTGTTACATAAGGGCAATCAGAATCCATCATACAAATAGCTTTTAGCAGCACAGCTGATCTTTCAGGCAGTGACAGAATATCATGGTCTAAAGCAAAATAAGTAGATGCCTAGATTTTGAACAAGCCTCATATCTTTGAAACAGCTCCTTCATGGGGTTGCATTTGGCTTGAAATGAGTTCAAAGAATAATTCTGACATGCATTTTCTGTCCAGAAAACTGAGATATTGAATGAGTATTCTAAAGCCAGTTTTAAAAGCCTTCGCATTAGTAACACATTCCTACTCCTTTGGTCACCTGTGGTTTCCATATGTACATATATAACTCCTTGGTTCATATTCTCCAAACTGAAAGTGTATATAGGTAGTATTGAGACAACTCTTAGCTAAGGACGGGTCAAATCAGTGAGAATGAGAGTAGCTACTACAAACACTTTGCTTGTTCACTGGACATCAGGCAGATGCGGGGATAAAACTGTCAAGTGCGAAAACACAAAGAGAAATATTGCTATTTTCTATTATTCACATTCTTCCCATGAGCTGTTTGCTCAGTTGCCATGGCATAGGCGGTGAGATTTCATAATTTTTCCCCTGCCTGCCATGTGCTCATGCAACAATGTGAATTTAATCAGCCCAGACAGTTGGTTGTGTTTTGTCCATGTGAGTGGAATAAAACTTTTCTCACCAGCTAAATCCACAAAGTATCTAAAAGCCATAAATAATCAGCAACTCCTATGACTTGCACCTGCTTGCTTTATTTGACCAAGGATACAGAAAGGCTCATATAATGAACAGAGTTCCCAAGCATTAATCACTGCTGATTGCTTATAAAAATCAAAGTAGATTTTATGTTTAGAATATCAGACATATTATCTTGTTTTTCTTCTGCACCGTAGTCAGATCAATGTTGCAGGCTTATCCCCTCAGTAAAATCATTCTTATTTTAAGAGTGCCTTGACTGGGAAAAAAGTATCTTCTAGAGAGCAAATAAATTTGTAGTTATCTATTAATTGTAACAAACCTGTTATCCTAGCACATACTAACCAGTAAAAGGATGCAAAGAAAATAATGACTGGGGAGAAAGCAGAAAAGTATGTAAGGGAAATCTCTGGCAAGCTTATGCAGAACCAAGTATATGCCAGCTTGTGCAAAACAATACAACTTTATTTTGTATAGTGTCTTTCATCCAAAGTGTATCCCAAAACCACTTTACAGGAGTTAAGCCATACAGTTACAGAGACAAATAATAGCAGAGGGAGAACCAAATTAGCAGATACAGGCAAGGCAGAAAAGATATATTTTCAGCTGAGATTTGGAATGAGAGCTGCATAGGAACATTGGAGTGTTTAAGTTTTAGCATTTTTTTTTCTAAATAGGGCTTAGCAATGTCTACAGAGATACAAATCAGACTTAAAGTGGTAAATGCCAGGAAATTCAAAGGTATAGCTTTATTAACTCCTGCAGCTTCAAAATTAAATAAGACCCAAATATGAAGGCAACAGAGTGGTTTAAAAATGAAGGCAGCTTCTCAATCTTTACACCTCTGGCTTTAAGCCATTCATTTAATTCTAGAATATGTGTAACTAGTTTCCTTATAAGGAAAAAAGTTCGGGAAAAATAAAACAATACTCAGAAAACATTGAATAATGTGTAAATCTAGTGCAGCTTTTCAGATATTAAAAAGGGCATATGAAAGAGCAAAACTGGATCCAAAGTATCTTTCATGGAACGTGGCAAGCATATGATACTGTCTGTTTGGTAACCAGGGATCTAATCCTCTGGGGAAGCTCTGGCTGGGAACAGAAGTCTGCCTAAATTAATCAGAACCTTAGTTACCTAATAGTTTTAAAATTGTATGCTTAATAACATCTTGGGAAAGATACATCAAGGACCTAGAGTGTATTAATATCAGGGAGCATCAGTATGGGCACAGCAGTATATGGGTGCTGTGATCTTTTCAGGACAGGTGCTTATATGGCAATTCATTTTGTGGCTACCTAGAAAGCCCTTTTTTTTTTTTTTAATAATAAATAAGGGAATGGTGGGAGGACAACACCGCAATCTGATATTGAAAATAAATACTTTTCGCTTCTGTAGATCAAAATAACACCAACCTGAAACAGAACCTGAAAAATATTCTGATCTCCTTTGATGGCTTGAAGACGTAGGAGAACTTTTCTCTGCCCAAGTTGGAACAAACATTCCATGACTTTTCAGAAGATATGTTTGTGAAGCAATGGCTCCTACAAAAGCAGGAATCACTAATTGTGCAGGGAACTGATTCAACAGAGCCATGTAAGGACTCTCAATGCAGTCTGTGTTTTAAATAATAGGGCTCAATTCTTAAGTCGCATAAATGATGAGTGTAAGTGAACTTGAGAAGCAGGCATAAGACTTCAAGTGCACCAGCTTCCACCTAAGTCACATACAATAAGAATGCAAAGGTTGTATAGAGCAAAAGTATGAAGAATTGCCCATTGGCTGTAAGGGTAAAAAGATATAGCACTATCAGGGGTCATCAGCAGAGGAAGAAACTGCTTTAAGTGTTGACTGTCTGAATTTTGACAACCTTGCCATATTTTTTATTGCAGGTATCTGCAGGTCTTTGTTTACACTTTAATTTCCACACCTGTTTTCTAGCCTCTGGAGGTTATTTGGCCCTATTATCTTTACTGCTTGTAAATATTTCACAGTAAGAGGGTACTTATTTCTTGAGATGATATTTCAAAGACAATACTCTACCTGATCTTCAGTCAAATAATAACTGTTCTAATTCCAAAACTCCATCTTCTAAGAGCTCTCTCCTTCATCCATATGCTTCCTGGAGGTGTTCAGTGAATTATGACTTCATGTATAAATCAGTAGGCCACTTCACATGGAAAACTATTTGCTGAGCTCATGACATTTTCTGCATGTAGCAGTGGGAGCCAGCTGCCATTGAGAACTGTATACAAAGGGCACATAAATTGCTGGGTGTCATGGAAAAATTTATGTACAGACTACATGGTTTTCCATGCAAGCTTCTATGTGTTTTGTATGGATGCAGGAAACAAACAAGGGTCTGTAGAAGTCCCTGTCTCGTTCATTGGTCATTCTAAAGCAACAACAGAGCTGAAGACATGGCACTGTACAGCTCTTCAGTTTTACAGGACAGGTATATAACCTCCCTGGGAAGAACCATATTTCTTGACTCTTAGCTCTTCAACATCATTTAAAATTGTATTGTCTAAAAATTAACATAATGTCAAAGTAAGATAATCTTACAAAAAATAGCCCCCTTATCCCATACTCTAGGGGACATAACATTTCCACTATTACATTGTGTAAACCAAAGCCAGTGTACAAACTAAAGCTGAAGCTCTATAAACAACAGCTCTGCCTCCTGTGAGAGCCCAGTATCCAGATTTTCATTACATAATCACAGACTTTTTTTTTTTTCCCCTTTGCAACTTAGCCATTTGTGCAGCCTTTATGTTTTGTACCTTCTCTACCCAATGTCATAAATAGTCCTGCTCTCTTTTAGGCTTCACTCCTGCTTGTGGCTTCTCACATACTCCTTCGTCTTCAGGGGAAGCAAAGTTCTGAATCTGGTAGGAATAGATGGTCTTTAGAAAATTTCTTTTTTCTAAAACAGGGTCTGTTTTATGTAAAATTCTTATGCGCTTGTGTTTTGTTGTATAGCTCTAAATATCTAATATGTTAATGGGAAATGAGGGTGCCAACACTAATAAATGTTGCAGCAGTAAAAGATCTTACTCAGTCCTTTAGTTTGGATAACACTATACTGAGCCTGCTGTGGTACTGCTAGGGAAGGTAGAAAGTCAGTATTACGAGCAAGAGCTTTCCATTAATAAATAGTGGAAATGTGTCAAAGTTGCCCATAACATTCCTCAAGCATGGATTATGAATCTTTTCTCTTTCAGCATACAAGAATCTTTCCCTTGAAATATTTTAGCACTTAATTAGCAAGATTATTAGAAGAACTAGTAAAATTGCTCTATTAATTTATTTCTCTATGTGTGTACACAAGAATATATTTATATAGAGTGCCATAGAAATGTTAGCCTCGCAGTATTTGTCTATGCAAGACCTGAATAAAGACAATTCTGTCACTTCAAAGGCTTCTTGAAGGATCAAGTCTAAAAAAACAAAAACAGCAACAAAAAAACTTTAACCTGCATGATGACTTGGACTTGCTTTCCAAAGTACCTGACATTTTTCTGTCTAGCCCTTCTATGTTATTTAAATGATGGTAATCTTGTTCATGGCGATTTCAATAAGCCACAACAGACATATAATGCTTCCTCTTTTAATAGGTGCAAAGTGAGTTATTGTCACAAAGCATATATATGAAAAAGGATGTGAAAAGAGAATCCTGCCTAATCTCTGTAATAAGGCCTTGTGAGGGTGCTAACATGGTCACCTGAATTATGCATGTCTATTGTGTTCAAATATCATAAATCGATGCATGAATACCCTCCAAATCATTTTCAGTTCATGAACATTTATATACAGAGCTCTTGAGCACTGCAAAGACAATTAGTCATATTTGTATGCCGGAATTAATTGAGAGTGAGATGCGGGAGGCAGAAAGAGAGAACAAAGAATGCTTTTTGTCAGTTCTTCCAACTGACAGGGATAATTAGATATATGAAATTGAAATTCCTCAGCAGGGGGTTTCTGTTGACAATGAATTTTCTTTTGATTCCATTCTGTTATTCTTTTATGCTGTCATCTGTGGCAATTTGTTATTCAGCTTGAAGCTTAAAAAAGCAAAGCATTCCGCTTTTATGAGTAGATGATGTCAGTTTGTACACTGCTGGGAAATAGATATTAAATGTAATCTTTAAACTAAAAAAAAAAAGAGAGAGGAAAATAAAATCAGTTAAAGAGACAGTGCTCTGTTTACATAGCCTTTCGAATAAAAGTTTTGTGACAGACGGAACTTGCTTTGATGTTTTTTTTCCGAGTGGCTCAGGCTGCATTAATGTTACAGCTTCAATGCAAGACTGAGCCATGCTGCCTAGCAGAGCAGATTTGTTGTTGGCAATGTCCACTTAATACTACTTTTAAAATACTGGAATGACTGTTTACAGACATTACTGCAATAAAATGACATTTTGCTGTCATCTCCTTGTACCATTATGGACAACATTTATTCACATTTCCAAATCTCACTCCTGACCAAAAGGAAGCGAAAACCTAGGAAACATTCCTCCTCACCAGAACATGTAAGCCTACTTAGTAGTGCTTTGGAAGCTGATTTGGCATCCAGGGCTGATTTTTGCACAGTAAGTTCATCATCAGGCATTTGAAAACCAAAATAGCTGCAGAATCTGGCCCTCAATTAAAAAAAAAATCACCCTTTCACCCTCCCCACTCCAGGCAGTCTCTCATCCTCTCACCTTCTTCAGAAAAGAAAGGCGCATTCAGTGCACCACCAGCAAGCTTTAATTAAAAAAAAAAAAAAAAAAAAAACAGCTAAAATAACTGCCAAACTTTGGTCTTTACAGTAAGATATTTGCACATTTACATATATTCTCCACCAGTGATTTTGGCTGTCAGCATTTACTCATGTAAAAAATACACCACATACATAGGCACATGCTGCTCTGTATAAGCCTATACTCTGCTAATAATCAGAAACATATATAAAACCTTATTTGGTTTTCTGGCAAACATCTTTTACAAGCATTGCATGAAATCTAGAATATGAAAAACCCATACTGTTCCACCTTCACCCTCCCTTTTTCATTGGCACTGCTCCATTAAGTTTTCCTGGCTTTCTTTTGCCTCTTTCCCTCCTCCAAAACCCCATGTTATTTGGCATTCGTTATTCTTCAAACTGCAATTTCTCCTTCAACAGGCATCTTGGTGACTGTGGCTTTATTATATTTTATTTTTATTTTTTTTACTAAAGTAACAGCCACACACAGTGTTATGATGTAGTATATATTCCAGTGAACCACTGTGAGTCTGACTATACCATACGGCATATCATTAAACATAGCAATATTTAACCCATATGTATTATCGCCTCTGCACCCTCAGAGCATTCTTTGCAGATGTAGTTTTATCTTTCAGTTTATTGAAGAAGGCCCTGTTTAAGAAGCTATGCAATCTTTGAAGTTAAAATAAGTGAAAATACATTTTGAGAGATATTTTACACTGGTGAAAGGCAAGAGTGTCTCCACAGTGTCCCGATAATGACCTAGAAGGGGCACCCCATTTAAAAACGTTAAACTCTATTCAGTATTTTGGTCTCTGTTGTGTCTCATTAAGGATGCTGCTTGTGAGGGAAGTTTCTGTAACTTGGCCCATGTCCACTGGGAAATGCATTGATGCCATCAAGTCACTTCATGAAGATAAATTTATTTGGTCACTACTGACCTTTGATGAATTTGGACTGGTGACTAAGACTTTAAAGACTCCATTCTTTTACTGCCTTCCTACCAACAAAATAGCAGAAAAACATCACGACTTTTTTAGCTTGCCGTTCTTCTCAGCCTTAGTTATGTCAGGTGTGTCATCTACCTTTCTTTATACAAAAATAAGAGTCTATAATGGAGGTTTCAGAGAAGTTTCTGTTCAGTAAGCCACATCTAAAAAGTTGTCTGCCAGTTATAGGATAGCACACACTTCAGCCTTGCTGTTCAGGTTTATTCCAAAAGGATATACACATCATGCATGCAATGTGTGTTCCCCCAAGCCTGCCCCATCCTAGACTGGACTTACAGGGATTCAGCAGGACCTTGAGAAGGTGAGCTGCTGCAGCCATAATGGCTGGAATGCTCTAGAGTGGAGTATAGTGTACCAGATAAAATTCTGTTTTCCAAAGGGGAAGAACAGTGTCATCATGCCTAGCGTGGCAACTACAGCACTCCTCAAGAAAACAGAGACTATGAATTCAAATGCGAGGAAACGACTGAATGCTGATCTCCTCTGTAAGTGCTCTCACCAGGAAGCTATTGGGCCATCATGGACATCGCTTGCATTGTTATTTTTTCCCCCAGTTAGACATCAACAAAAGAAACTGATGGTTGTTCTATATTCTGGTAGCCTAATGCTGATTGCCAAACTGGGGTCCTGCCTGTGGTGACTCTCAATGGAACTATAGAGAGGGAAAAAAGAAAGAAGCAAAGGAAGGAAGGAAGGAAGGAAGGAAGGAAGGAAGGAAGGAAGGAAGGAAGGAAGGAAGGAAGGAAGGAAGGAAGGAAGGAAGGAAGGAAGGAAGGAAGGGAGGGAGGGAGGGAGGGAGGGAGGGAGGGAGGGAGGGAGGGAGGGAGGGAGGGAGGGATCCTTCTTTCTAGATGTAAGGCACAAGATGCTCTACCATGTCAAAACAGATGGAAGTTCTGTTGGAAACTTCCTGATATTCTTAAAGCCTAAGGGGAAAGTAGCTTTGGAATTCAGGAAGTAGCTGAATGACCTTTTTCCAAGATTGTAACTCTGCACAAAGACATCTAATTGCTGCTTTCAACATCTATATCCTCAAACTCAAAATTAACATCCCTCTTTCACTGAGTAAGAAAGGCAAGCTACTGCATTAACCCAGGCCTCAAATGAACTTCTTAGCACAGTGTTAACTGCTAGAAGATAGGCACATTAATTGGGAATCACTGAGATCAGATGCATTAATATCTTTTGGTGTTCAGTCAGCACTAAAGTTTCCACCACACTTTGAGATAACCAACAGCTACTACCTTAAACTTGCCTAGTTCATAATCACAATATTTTCCTTATTTTGTTTTCTTTATCAGTGTATCCAGCAACACAGAATCTGATTAGAAGAATCTTAATAAGTAAGGAAACTATTAATGCTGCCAATGCTAAAATGTTTGGTTTGTTCTGAAAACATCTGCACGTCACTTACTCTGAAAGGCTGGATTCTACAAAACACATCTTGCAGCGTTAGTAGGACATGCTGATTTCAGATTCATTCATGCTATGTAGAGTCATTTTATCAAGATTACACTATTTCATGTGTGTTTTCCTTTGCAAAAAGGCTACACAAGGAGAACAGATCATATATAGTTCATATGATCTTTCTCAAGAGCAAATTAAACTACTGTTGCACAGCTGCTCTGCCATAAAGGAGGATAAGTTATTATTTGAGGCTTTCCTTCTCACATGCAAATATCATTCTGTAAGTCAACTGGCAAAGCAAGCAGCATTCTGAGATAGGAATGGTCAAACAGATTTTCTTTCACATTTTCTAAGAGCTACAAACGTCTACAACTGAAGATGAAACCCCAGAGCTTTCTCTTACAGTAAGGACACTTTGACCACTAGCACCATGCCTGGTGTAGTGTCGCAGTACTTTGCAGGAGGGGAGGGTTTAATTACTTCATGTTTTCTCAGTGGATTCTGTATCTGACTCTCTGTCAGCACAAGGTAAAGTTTGGCACAAGGCCCCACATGACTGTGCTACTCCAGTCTTCATCACAGAGGAGCTGACAAAAATCTGGGAATGAGGACTTGTTATGAGGAAGAACGTCTTTCCTGTGAGGGTGACAGAGCCCTAGAACAGGCTGCCCAGAGAGGCTGTGGAGTCTCCTTCTCTGGAGATCTTCAAAAGCCACCTGGACACGACCCTGTGCCACATGCCCTAGGTGTCCCTGCTTGAGCAGGGGGGTTGGACTGGATGATTTCTGGAGGTCCCTACCACCCTAAACCATTCTGTGATTCTGTGATTCTGGCAGATGCTGTAAGATAGAGGCAGATGCCCTCGCGTTAACATGGTGAAGACATTAACCCTGGTGTGCTGACGCTACGACCCTGTGAAAGAAAAGGGAATAAAAGTGAGGAGAGCGATTACCACCTGGGACGCTCATGAAGGCCACCTGCCACCCTATAGCACGAATTGCTGCCATGGGCCTGATGGACTCAAGGGGTCATGTGGCAGCGGTCAAGCCAGGGCTGGGACATACCCACGTGGACAGATCAGAGCCACCAGGCAAATCTGGGGCTGAGGATCATTCCTTTCTGCCACCCTGCCCCAACCTCTTCTACTTCACCCTGATGAGATTTGTGCCAGATGCTTGTGTTTCATAAAGTAAATACCCAAGCCCATCTTCTCACTTCATAATTACGTGCATATATTCTCCACATAATAAAGCTAGAATAAAATCACTCCTCACCCACAAGTAGTAAATCAAGCAAATGGTGAATTAAGTTTGTCTGATGAATGTTGCTCTTTATAAAATTAAGCTGTTTACAACGTGTGGTTCATTTTCTTCTACATGTTTAATGATTTTATTGCTTAGTATTTGTTCTATTATTCCATTATTGTTCTATTATTGTGCGAGGAAGAGAAGTTAGATTTCTGTGCTGTGATTGTTAAAATCATCCCCCTTCCCATTTCTCTGAAACATTTGCATTTGCTGCAGTTTCTCATAATTACAAGTACAAAATACATGAAATCTCACTCTTGCATGTTCCTCATATTTTTCCCTCTGGCTTATATGTACATGGGTGAGCAAATGATTTCCCAGAGCTGGAAGATGACAAGGGAGTGTTTTTCTGTAAATATCATTTGTCAATAGGCAGTCTTTTGCAGCTCAAGCTTGTGGACTTTTTCAGAGGTCCCATGAGAAGGACAGTGTGGCTGGCACGCAAGGTCCCAACCCTTCAAATCTGTAAGTAAGTAAGTAAGTGATGCATTGCCACCCACACACTGTTGCATTTCACCCCATCACCAAGGAAGGAATCTCGAATCAAAATCTATCACATCGTTTGCTATGTTCCTTCTTTAACCAAAAGTTGGTGCTGCTTCCCACAGAAGTATAGATTTTATATATTAGCAGACAATTATATTGTTCTTTTTTTTTAAAAAAGAAAGAAAATTAGAAAGATTTTTATAAATAGAAAATATGCAAGTTATTGTAGCCTAAGGCTGGCATTAACTCACGCAACATTAATTTATATTTTATGTGGGTTTTATTTTTGTACACCTGCTTTTCTCTGCAATTCATAAAAAACACACTAATTTCAAAGGACTTGCTCTGTCACAGAATTGATAATCTTAACTGAGATGTTCAAATGATTGTGCCTTATAATCTTTTCAGCTTTTCAGATATCAAGGGTAATTTGTTGAGGGAGTTGAAAAAAAAAACTGTTTTCTAATGGTCATAAAAGTATTACTCATTCATTTATTTCTTAACTGATTTTTTAATCCTCCGCATTTCCTGATAGCCATTTACAGAATGCTTTCTTTCTTTTCTTCTGTTTTTTAAAGGAAAGAAAATGAGAGGCTTACATCACAGCAGGCCTGCATATCCTCCTTTACCGCTGAAGGAAGTCAAGAGGATGCAGTGTTTGGGGGTTTACCTTGCTTTAGTTCCGTTCTCATGTTCTCTGATGTTTTCAAAGCCCATAAACTGCTCTAATCCAGGTTCAGTCTCATAGGCAAGCTGCTACTTCCTTCAGTGTCCCAGCAGGAGCCTTGGGTTCAATGGTGTATCTAGGTCTTTGGGCTGTGAGACACAAGAAGCCCTGCAGAGACAGCACCCTTCAGATTCAAGTGGGAGAAAAATACCTCACATTGCTCAGAAGAAATCCCTCTGGTCCTTTAAGGAGTTGTACTGATTGGCTTTAAGAATCTGATTCATCCCTGGAGTAAATTCACTGACTTCTACCATCTTACACAAGGAACAATTTTGTCTCCAAATGGTAAATTGCTAGCAGGAGACTTGGGAGTGTGCAAGCTTTTCTGAGGAGACAAATGAAATCAGTTGTTATTTTGCTGAGTGTTTCAGCCTGAAGAAGATAGGAGGAATATTTTCCTGTTAAATCAGCCTTGAATTCATGGGTATTTGACTTTTCAAATGTTCTAATCACACGTTCAACTTCAAACTACCATTTTAGGAAAGCTGAGTAAAAATGGACCTGTTAGTGCTTCACTTGCATTCCTGATATCATTGAGCTTGATATGCTAGAGGAGGAGGGAAGAATTTAGGGTTCTCCGTAGTGAGATATGTATTAAGAATAGACCTTTCTGCACATTAAAAGACCTCAGGCATTTCTCTAAAATGCAAGGAAGGGGTATAATTACAATAGGATAAAGACCAAACTTCTGCTTCTGCTGTGCTTCCCTTAGGAAAACTTCATTCACTTTCTGTCTGGCAGGGTGGATGAAAATATCCTCGAAGGGTTAGATCCTACTGAGTAGCTCTCTCAAGGGAGTTCCAAGACCGGGATTAATACAACGTCCAACTGCTGGTTTCACGCACTCGTTGGCCAGTCCCTAAAACTGTGTACTCCCTAAAACTAGCAAATCATGTCTCCATTCATGCTTCATTCCCCTGCCTTCTCTTGGGGCTACTAACAAATGGTTTAGATCTGCAAAGCAGGGCAAGGTCAGCAGTACAAGTGTGTTCCAAACCACAACTTCACAGTTAACTTATGTGGAAGGTTAAGGCAGATGTTAATTTTCAAATGACCTCCTATCTTTGTATCACCTCTCTCCCTTCTCTCCAAGCAAGCAGTGCTATGTTTTTAATTCCCTAATGTGTGACCCAGCAGCCCGTATCATCTTACAGAGAGTGAATAGAAAAGTGAAGGGCAGGCTGTGTGGTCACTGTTTTCAATATCCCTCCTGCTAGCCATTACATCATCCAGCTACTCTCTAAGAGGATTTTCAGCAGGCTTGGCTTCGTTATTAAAATAGTAATTAATTTTTTCCTCTTCACAAAACCCGAGGACCTTCAAATGGAGGCCTCAGGAGTGAGGGCAGTTTCCTTTTGAAAGTCGCCTTTCTAGAAGCCATAATCGGCTCTCCAACTTTACAGTACACATGTTCCCCAGTAAATGTGATTAAAGAGCCACACAAAAAAACCTTGCAGAAAATTAATTCAGTTTCCAGAATAAAAAGTTTGATAAAGTTGTGCAATGCTCCAATGACAACACATAATAGAAGTGCAGAGTTTTATCCTCTTGAAGGATAAATGAGCGGCCAGAAAGGTCTGGTAGTTCCCAGAGTAAAAACATCTGCTACAGCTAATTCACTTTAGCTTTTGATTGTAAAATTCATTAGCCATATCAGGCAGCTGTAGTTTCAAACATGTTGCTAGGAAGTACAGTTTTACAGGCTGGGATGCCGTTTGTTCTCCTCAGCAGTGGTGAGGTAGCACGAGTACCCAGTGAAATGCAACCTCCTCCAGTCCGAAAATAAGGGCTTGAATGGTGGGGGAGGGTGAGTGGACAGGAAGTTTAACACTGAGTACAAAGAAGTGCCAAGCACCATCAGAGCCACGGTGGCTGATCATTTCCATTACCGTATCAATTCCTACGAGCTTGGAGGGAGCTTGCTTTGTGGATCATAAAGTAAACAACATGCACATACATGCTGCAGCAGAATATTTCATTTCTGTATTCTACAGTACTTTTTTTACAGATTGTATTAAGCATACAGACTGAAGTAAATTTTATGGAAAAGTGTTTCCACATGTTGTTTATGTTAAGAGATGAACTCGAACTGGATTTAAAAAAAATAAGTGTATGTGTACGTATATACACACACATATATATAACTAAACTAAACAGGGACAAACCAGCATAAAACTGCCTCTTGTAGGTATTTTATTCTTGCCAGTTATTACTAATCTATGAATCCAAAGATAAAATCAAGATAGCAAATACATCACTTCATGTTTCTGATCCGTATCCTGTCAGCTTTCCTGGTGCACAGGTTTGCTTTCACCTACACACTGCTTGTAAATTGCTTGTTAATACCGAGGATATCCCTTACTATTTAGACTCAGTTTACAAAGGTAGCTACAGAAAAACTGTGTCTTTGTCTCCATCAGACAATGATGACTGTGTCCTGGAGCATAGGTATGGAAAAATATATTTTAATTATTATTTTAAATTATTATATCCCATAAAACTGATGATAGTAAGCGATCACCTGCTGACTGGTAAAATTCAGTGCTAATTTTTGAAGGCCAGAAAATTGTCTGAACACCATCAGTGAGGCTGGATCCTGCTGCAAAGCCATTGTCCCTCAAGAAAGGCAACAACATTGCTTCCTTTTTAGCAGTCACAGTGAGTTATGGATGATTGGCATCTCAGAGATAGGAGAGTTCAGGGACAATCATCCTGATAATGATAAATTCATTTTGATTAAAGTTGATTTCAGCGCAACAATTTTTGTATCTGTATTTGTATTTTCAGCTTTGACCACACAGGGTAGAACTTGTTACTGCCTCCAGTCTAACACAGTTACAGGGGAACTGTTATAATTAATTTGATAAATTCACTCTCTTTTTTTTTTCCTATTACAGCCATTATATTTTGTCACTGTGTATAGCTCTCTACCATATCAATGTAGTGCACAGAACACAAATTACCACTTTCCTCTCATGTTCTGCATGGAGAAGCTGGACACATTTAATTTAATTTCTGAATCATAAATGGCATTAAACCAAAGAACATGTCTACATTGCCTGCATTATGGAGCCAAAGGCATTGGTAGGGGAGCCTGCAATCCTGCCTGCTATGTATACTTGGCAGCACCATACTGCAACCTAACTCCATGCTGGTGTCAGTGGGGTTGTGTCTTCCCCATTTTAGCTCCCTTCCAAAGGAAATCCAGAGACTCAAGTGAAGAAACTGAGTGCTTTGGTGCACTCCAATGGACTCCAGTGGGTACAGGCAGGGGCCATGCTACACAAAGCACGCTTCCCCCACATTATAGTCTCGCAGCTGATTCCTATGGCATACTACCATCACAGTTCCCTAAAATAAACAGAGTTATGCTAAAAAAAAAAGGCCTTACTTTTTCCCTTCATAAATATTCCTCCCTGCTCGAACTGTCTGCTAGCTCTGGCTGATTCTGGACAGAGAGGTATTTGCTCTGTAACACTGACTTTCAATTGTTTTATAACATTCTAGGCTGTCAGCTAAGGATCTTAGCAATAAAAGGCAAAAGTATTTATTTGCTCATGTGGCAAGCAAGTTGGACATTAATCTCCTATAATATTTTTATAATGCAACATGGACATGGGCATTAACCACAAGTGCTTGCTACTGCAGATGCATCCTCTCCCTTTCCTTGTCTTCTTTTACAACCGACAACTGTAAAACTTTAATACTGATTATTTCTTCCTGTCATATTGCACCCGGATTTGATCTCTGTAATATTATACAGCATTCAAATATGTCTGCTAGATACTGCTACTTCAAAAGCTGTTGTATTCATAGGACTGGTAATGTATGTCCAAATGAATTTACAACAGTCTCATCTCTCTCGTGATGAATTAAAACTGAGTCAGAGGAGAAAATTCGCAGCTAATCTACATTGTCATTGCTTCACTGCCATCATTGAAGCTATAGCAATTAATACCTACTGAGTATCTGCCCTAAAGTTTCCAAAAATGTCAGAGATACTTTTTGTTAATTGTGAAACAACAATTAAACATCCAGGATTATATTACATATGCTCTATGCTGAAATATTAACTCTAAACATGGGCATCAGTGACTTTCACATAAATACAGAGGTCTCAAAGTCTTTTAAAATTCCTTCTATCCTCTGGAGAAGCCTATATATAAGCAAATAAATATATATACATATAGAGATAGTTAGGTTAGAGTGACATATTATTTTCTTACATTTCATATTCTCCACTCTGTCCCATGAACAGGCCATGTCCTTTGCAGATCTCTGTCCTTACTTGCAACCAGATGAAATGGGTATCCACAAAAGTTCTGTCACGTGGGAACATGGTTGGAAAAAAGAACAGATGTTGCACAGCACTTCTTTCAAATTATTATTCATATTGCAGTAATTCCAAGAGACCATGTTCCAATGGGGCTAGACACAGTACATCCAGTCACCAAGTACTTCCCTAGGGTGCAACAGAATAGTAGTTAAGTGTCTATGTAAAATGAAGTCTGCTGTATTCGACTCACCTTGAGTATATTTATGTATTCTGGAGCACATCTCTACCTTTGGAAGTGTTAGTAAGACAGATACTAAATCTAGTCCTATTTTCTGTGAATCTTCATTTTAAAAAGTAACATCAGAAAGTGCTCTTGTGACTAGGTGACCAAAGCTGGTTCTACTCAGAGAAATTGCAGTCTCTTGCACAGTATTACAGCTTTTATTAGTTTGTGTGGAGGACAGGACATAGGCTGCATTTCAGTTATTTCTACACAATAATATGGACTCCAAATCCCACTTGGATGTCTCTGTAAATCCATTGGACACAGATATAAGAAGAGGTTCACTCTTCTAGGGATGACATCAGAAGTAAAGTAAATAAATGAGCCTGATCCTTTCTCAAGGATGAATTTAAAAGTTTGTCAGAAACACTTTCTCTTAATTTGTCAACTGAACAAATTTGGAAAGTTCTTTTTGGCACAAAGTTCATTCACTTAAAAGTTAAAAAAATGCTCTAAATAAACCACAGGATGTTATTGATTGGAATTCATTTATGTTGTTCAGGTTCCCCATCTTTGTCTTTTTGGAAACAAATATACTAGCATTCCCCTTTCCTCTAAGTAGGACCAGGTTCTATCCTCAAAACTGAGGATCAGCTTGATAAATGTGGAGCTGTGAGATTGTGGATATGATGGAAAGAGTTCATTGCCACACTTCTTCAGTCTGGTAGGTCCTCTACAATAGCGCAAATGCCTGCATATTTCATGCTATTTTTGAAGTTAATTCTCTTTTTTCCCCTCCCTTGAGCATGACATTTATGCTAAGTAAAACACAGAGAAAAAAAGAAGACTCGCAGTACAAAAGGATTACAAAATGTATAGCCTTTCCAATGTTTATGGTATTTTTGTCTCACACTACTCAAGAACTAGAAATGACATGTAAAATAGGACTCAAATATATAGCTGTGAAGGATATCTGTGTTAATTTTTATCATTTTGATCATTTATTTGAAATTAAAAGCCAATATTTTATTTATCAGAATCAAATTTGTAATACCAGATTTATGTATAACAGTATAACAGTATATAGTATACAACAGTATAACTGTAATCAGATCCTAGTTGCAAGGATATCTTTTCAGAGATAAGCTGCAGAGAGTAAAAAATGAATTTAACAAGATGAAACAGTTTTGATGATAAACAAACCTACCTGGGCTATCAAGAGAATCGAAAAGGCTGTGTTATCAATGACCTGCTATAGAATGTACTGTGAATGTTTACAGGCTCTTGCTATGTCTGTGGCAAACATACTGTGTCAGGCATGCAGTAAAGAAATGCTTGTTAGGTAGAAACAAAAAGCACCTCAGAATCTATGTGCCTTTACTTTGTCATGAGAATATATACATAAATGTGAAAATGACATTACACATAATAATCGAATAATGATTATAAGAACGTCACATATTTTTTCGCTTGGTATTTGACTGAAAATTGTATTTTTTTTTTTAACTTTTCCACAGTGTGCCACAGCAGTATGGCCAAAACACCCGTAGCTTAATTTTACTTGCTGAAAGCAAACAGAAAATCTTCCCCAGCCTGACTGTTTTTGTCCCTAGTGATTTTAAAGAGGTGCACTTTTTCTTCTTAAATACGATATAAAGTCTGTATTATTTACTGTGGAAGTTTCCACTATTGAAGTAATGATTGCTAATATAATTGAGTGAGAACATTCTGTTTCCTAGTAGACAGAGGTCCTGTGCAACCTTGCACATTTAAACAAAATGATTACCAGCAATCACCTACTTGAAATTCCTCCAAGGGTTTTTGTGTAGAGCGTATGAATACACAGGAACAAAGACAAAATACACATTTTGTTCTATTTTAGTAGTTCTACTTAGATTTGAACTGGGAAGCTGCAGAACTGGGAATGATCATTTTGTTCTGTTTTTCTGAGTTTGATTAAATAAGTTAATTGCCCTTAGATGGAGATCTTGGGATTTACTTGCACGAACTGTGGCAACACAGTACGTGAGTTGCACACAGACCTAGCTAAAGAATCTGTTGTGAGACACATGGATAAAATGAAACAACAGTTGGGAATAATTATGCCAGAATATCTAAGCATTTTAAAGATCAATTTTTATCTGGGTGACTAATGCATACCCAGGTGACTGTGGGCCCAATCCCAATACTCACAGGCTTCAGAGAGTGTTGCCTAGGTGGAGACTGCAGAATTTACTCTAGTACATCTTAGTGATCAGAAGTAAGATGAAGAATTAGGGCACTTGCAGAGTATATTGAAAACAGGGGCACAATCCATCAAGTAGATCCCTTTCTATCGCTCCAATTGGGAGGCAGGAGGAGGGCTTAGGATAGCTTTTTAAAAGCACATGTGCCAGGCAGAAGTCAAACTTTGAGGAATAATAGCACCGTGTCTTTAGTTAACATTATTGTATCATTCCTTTGCTTTCACCATGTATTTCCATCAGCAACACATTTAGCAACGATTCAGTTTTGATTAAAGTCACTGGGGTCTGAACACATGCTTAAGCCTGAGAGTTAAGCACATAGTTAAATCCTCCCTTGCCTACAGGGCTTCTGTGAATCCAGGCCTTTCTGTGTAACTTCTCTTGATGGCTCACAGTACTCCTGTTCTCTGTTACTTTAGCCTAAGACAGAAACGTATGGAGCTGCAGGTTTTACCTATGTCAAACATTTTGACTCACAGTATTAAGAATTTGTTGCTTTTTTTTTTCTTTTTTTTATTGGTGTTATATTTTGTCTTTCATATCTGGGGAGGGTAACCACAGTTGCATTATATCCTTTATTCCTGCCTGTGCTTAGTTCTCTGATTCTCCCATAAGTAGCTAGTATTCAGCCTGTCACAGGTACACGAGGCTAATAGTTCAATCACTAGGGAGAAGGGGGAGAGGAAGATGAAAGGGCAGGAAATGGCTGTCATGGCCCCAAAGGAAATATTTGTAGGAAAAGGAGCATAACAGCAAATAAAGTGCTAATTAATGTCCAATTCCAGCACTGATATACGGACCACAGCAGTAGGCAAAACCCAGCCTTCTGTTCCACTGACTGCTCAAGAGCTTTTGTGTCATAGCTCTGTGCAAGTGTGCATCTCTAAGTTTCGAATTTATAAAAATTTCCCATGCAGCCCTGGACATATGTTCTCTCTTTAAGCAACTTTTCATTTTCACTTTAGAATTAGCCTTTTCTCTGGAAATTATTTATACATTTGACCGGGGATAGTTTGTCTGCACTAATGCTAATTTGCTTGGTGTTTCCTGAATTTATAGTAGGAGACACTATAACTGGAAACATTCTGGGAGGTGCAGTGGGAAAAGGGCATATTTGATAAGCTTCAGAACAAAAAAGAGAGAATGAATTAGGAGATCAGGCTCTCCCAGGTCTAACAGCATTTTCAAGGGAAATACTGGAATTCAGAGTCAAGTTCAGCGGATCTGAAAAATACACTGTTACTTAAGGTACTAACTTCCTGGCTTTGTCCAGCAGAATGTATTGAGAGTGAACCTTCTATTGGGGAACTTAATAGCAAAGGCAGCATTGTTTTTATGCAACACAGCAATTGGTACATGTTACTGACTAAATGTGATGTTAAAAGAACAAAAAAAATGAAAGTTGAAATTCACAAAGGAATGTCATGATGATCAATTATTTCTGGTGTTTAGTATCTGAGAATCACATTTTAAGGTACAATGTTATTTGCTGATGACTGAATGCCAGAAATAATAATCTGACATTAAGCTTTTGTGAATCTGACCAAATGAAAGCCTAAAAAGGAATTTTTTTTTAGAGCAGAGTGAATTTGTTTCAGTAATGCACAGCTTTTAGAATATAAATGACTGAAATATTATTCATTACTCCATAATCATAAAGGGAACATAATAGTTATTAAATAAAAAAAAGCATTGAAATATACTTAAAGATATGGCTTCAACCAAGAGGAGACATAAAACTTAAGATTCAGTGTGGAAACATCTTTTTTTGCCAGACAATGTTGCCCAAAGAGTTTGGAGGGATCAAGGTCTCCATGCAAGATGCTTTTCAAAATGGAGATACTTTCACAGCTATAGTCATGGCAAGAGTACAAGATACAGCTATGGAAATAATTTTAATTCCACAAGCCTTTTGGAGGGGTTATGTGTCCCTGATTCACACTATCAAACTTGCCTGAGACTGAATTGTTTGATGCCAGCCAAAATCATGCCTTGCCCTGGCACACCATGTCAGCCTCCTGTGATGAGCAACTGTGTCTCTCCCTTTGATCTCTGGCCTTGCCTGCATGCGCGAAGCGTGGCTCGCTCACCAGCATGCCTTCTTCCTAACGCAAGCAGCTCAGCACATATCCACACTGAATTGCTCCCGGGAACAGCAATATTCCAGTTCATCAGATTACTTTTCTGTGAGCCAGCATTTGCTGGCTCACCTTGCCAAGTGCAGCATCAGTGTAGCTGGAAGTCCCTGCTCTCATCAGGACCACCTCTGTGCTCACAGCCCTGCTCAGGGGGTCTGCTGCAGTCGGATGGATCTCACCTATCCAGGGATTATGATGGGCTGTTGCTCTCAGATGCATCAGATTAGCATAAAACGTAGCAGTTACAGGACACAGCTGCCTGTCTCTTGTCTAGTGTTTAGCGGGCTCCCAAGATGAGGCTTTGACATGCTTTCTGTCTCAAGTGACTGTCTACAGTAAAATGGTAACAAAAGCCTTTCCCTAATTTTGTTGTGATTTGCTCTCGTGCATGCGTATATGTTTGAGACACTGGACAAGCGAAAATTTTGCTGCTCACCTACATGGTATTTTTTATCTTGTTTTGCTCAGGCATGAAGGGCTGCACAACTCTGAACTTCCTGAGGACCACTTGAGATACATGCAATTGACTGTTACCTATCTAAAATCATAGACCAGATTCTGGCCTTTAACCACCATTTGGCAAGTTGCTTTCTGTAAACACTTTCCCACAGCCCTAGATAAAATTGGAACAGAATTCTTGATTCTTTGACTACTTCACCAAAGTCAATATTCACTTGTTTCAGAAAAGTGAGGTTTATGTGGATGTAGCTGATGGGAGAATTTGGACCCTTATTTGTAGTGACATAAAAACCATGTAAACTTGAGTTCATAGTCTGCCCTGCACCTCCTTTCAGAGAAAAATGGTACTAAATATAAGATCAAGACTATAATCAAGAACATTTGATACCTCTCCTTCTCTGAGAGGATGAGTTACTTGCTTTTCTTTTGTTATTTTAATCTTACAGATTACAAAACAAAAACAAAACAAAAACAAAACAAAACAAACAAAAAAAAACAAAAAAAGATAAAAAAGATCTGCTGAATACTTCAGTAAAGCAGATTAGGATTTTTTTTCACCTTTCAGAAGCAATTGCAATTCTGGCTAGGGACCTTTTGAAATTGTCTCCATTTGAGTTATTGCTTTGACACTGGGAGTGGCTTTCCAAAGGATGAATGCAGAGGTTCAATAAACTTCATTTCCCGATGTCAAATGTATTGATGAAATTGAGGTGAAAAGCATATGAGAGATGAATTTTCTTTCCCAGGCTATGGATGTGCCTCTGACTGTTATGATGGTTCCTCCCCTGGCAGGAATTCCCACAAGCTGGATAAACACACGCATTCGAAGCTTAGCCTGGCTGATAAATACGCTGTTCATGGGTATGCTCCCATATCATAGAAAGCATTGGCAAAGTTTTTGGATAAACACATCACTAGACAAGATAGCTGTGAAAGAAAAGAATGCATTTGCTTTTAAAACAGTAAGTACAGTTTACAGGCTTTAATGGATTTAAGCCAATTATGAAACAAAGATCATTTGTTTTTGTGAGTGGAATATGCTGAGAAGGGTGTATTGTACATGAAGTTTATGTTACTTGAACAGACTAAGACGGAATAGGACAATTTCTGTATATTCTATGCAATGTATCATTGAAACTGGTCTCTTTCACAGCAGACTGACTGGACTTTGGCAAACAACATTTCTTTAGTGACTTACATTCTAAATAGTGTACAGGATAGTAAAGGGAAACAGGAGCCTTCCTGTTTTCCCAGTGTGCTTTATATTGTTTCTTTGCTGGCACTGGATTCACTTTTACTTTGGAATTTTTTACCATAAGCTGGGGTCTGTATTTTCACAATAGCTTTGATGAAGTTGAACTTGGCCCCTCATGGCCATTGAAGTATTTTTCAGAGATAAATGACAACATAAAAATTTAGAATAATTCAGGCAGATGAAATTTTGTCATTTTTGCTGCCAACAATAACATAAAATAAAATACAAAATTTCTATTTATGAATCTATAGAAAATATTTGTTTTTCAGATATGATTGATTATTTTGCATTGACTAACCTACTATTAAATCATTTCTACTTGCTATGTTATTACGATATATAATCTTCACATTATTATTCATTAGTTTCATCATAGCAATGAGAGGCTTCAATTAGGTTCAGAGTACCATGTGGCTTAATAGCTCAGCAAGCTTTTAGACTCCCACTATCGGACCTTTTTACAACCTGACAATAAAAGGTAATTTGAAGAACAGGGTCTACAAAAGCCTTTTCAAGTACAGAGAGAAAGCAAGAGATACCGAATCTGAAGATTTAGTCTACGGTTGCTTTATATTTATTTTTAAATTACTTCTGGCTCAGCTCTCTTGTAACAACAACAAAAATTATATTACAATAAGGGGTAGACACTTGATCTAAGACTGAGATATCATTGCCCTAGCCCTTAAAAAAAACCCCAAAAAACAAGAAGATCCTGTATCTCCTCCCCCCAAAATTTACATAGCTATAGAAACAGAGACACAGAAAGATAGACTGAATTCAGATCAAGTGGCAGATGAGAAACAGAGCCAGGAGCAGAATCCATGTCCTTTAGTTCAAGGTCCTATCCATTATGCTTCTGCTATCTCTCCTCTCTGTAGATGCAGATAATATAGTCCTCAACTAACCTGTGTCCCTGAAGTTTCTAAGGAAAGAGCTGTTTCAGGGAACACCAATCCTATTGGCACAAGCACAGCTGAGTGCTATCTGTGGTGGTGTTATCAGGGCTTGCGCACCACAAAGACAGTGACTGGACTAGATAGGATCTTGCCCTTCGAGCCCAGCTAGTGTTCTGCTCAGTGCTGGGACAGAAGACACGTTCTTACTCTGAACAGCTGTTGTTTACTTGAATGTATATGTGTGCACACATAAACTTACAGTAAGATTTGGTAAGGAAATGTTGTTTTGGTTTAATTTCTGAGGGTCGAAGTGCCAAATGGACTTTGGAAGTCAGTGTGAGATGTAATCAAACGGGCCATTGTGGGAAGATGACATTGTGCTCCTTGTTTTAGTGTGGAAGACTGTGTAAAAAAATATATCTTAGGTGATATATAGGCTAGAGCTAGTTTTATACTGTAGAATATTTCTGATGCTTTGAACAAACAAAACATTTTTCATCTAGATTTTTCACTTCTCCTGCCCTTATAAAGGTGTAAATTACCCATTGATTTTCATGCTATTGTCAAAATAGAAATTCACGTTGAAAGGAACATTTTTATACAGCTACATTTCTTTGAGATGTGTCTTCATTGGCATAATCAGATGGCATTTTCATGTCTGGTATCTAAACTGTCCTGTCTCAAGCTCCTCCAAAGAAACAAGAATTCATTTACTTATTTTTATTTTCTGAAGGTAATGCTTTTGAAATATATGTGCGTTTAAACACACACATTCTTACTGGAAATTAAAGCATTTATCTGGGATTTAACCCTCCTCTAATTTGAACTCAGATAAATATATTTCAATTTGCAAAGCTGAAGAGCATAACCTAAAGCAGATTTGAAGTTTTGGGTAAAAACAAAACAGAGGGACCGGGTATCATCAAAACAGAGGAACAAACACAAAGGAACCTGAAGAAGACCGATGCCTAAAGAACCGCAAACATAATATAGAAGCAAAGCAAGGTCTCAGGAATGACTTGTCTTTGGACACATCATAATATGCACAAGGGACAAAACAACTCTGCAAAATTTTTTAGAAGACTTAACATTGCTAAAAAGAAACAAAATATATATCTTCATGCTGAAGAGGGGAAGTCACAGAAACCACTCAAGGACATGAGGTAATGACTGAAATGTCACTTTGAACAAAAAGAGAATCCTAATATTTTGGGGAATAAGTGACAGCTGAAGTTGAATGAAGGGTTTGTAAAGAAACTCTGGCCATAGTTAACATCAACAAGTAAAACTTTAAAACTTACTGGGAAAGTAATTTCCACTCCAAATGGATGTTAGATAAATTAGTAATATTATTATTAAAAAAAAAAAAAGAAAAAGGAGTAAGAAAAAGAAAAAGGAGTGTACTAGTGCATAGTATCTACTTTAGGGCTGAAAGCATGTCAAAAAGTAAGTCTCAATGAGAGACTTTATACTGTAGAATGACAGAAGTCAATAAAGATCCAAAGTCAAACATAGAATAAAAAAACAATTAAGTGAAAATATTTGAGGAGAAAAAATAAAAGTTGCATTTTCAGACAGAAGATATATGCCATAAGTAAAATATTAATAGTAAGAGAAACAGGACAAAAAGAAATTAGAACAAAGACTGAAGTAAGACTTTGTTCTTGCAAATATGCTCAAAAAAAAAAAACCCTTAAAGCCACATTTCTGTGGAAAATGGTCAATAAAAATCTCCATGCAATGACTGAATTACAACATCCCTGAGACATTTTATTGGCTCAAGTGTTAATAAATAGGTGAGACCTAGAGCTTATGCAATATGATGCTAAAAGCAGGGTTGTTACAAGAACGTAGGTGCATTGTGATAAATAAAAGCAGAAAACCTGTGACATAGCTTAAAGTCTTTGAAACCCAGTCAGCAAAAATGGCAAAAAGAAGTTGTTCCTCTCTCCTATAAACTGCTATTCAGAAAGGGTTAATCTGCTGGAGAAGCAAGAGATACTATCTTGCTATTTCCCTAAAAAATGGGAGGAAAAGATGTAGATGCTGCTCTCCCCCGATCAAAACAACAGGTGATAGAGGAGCCAATGTTCCAGGCAGTGTTGCAGGCACAGTGAGCAGGGCAACACAAGTCTAAAACCCATGATACTCTTTGGAGACTTAGAAGACAATATGGACAATTTCAGAAGTTATTCTTGTCTCTATCTTCACAAATTGCTTCTCATTTTAGTTAGCCTACTGGTTGTTACACAGAACTTTCCTTTATCACCATGCAAGCCAGTGATAACATGTTACTTACCCCTTTTCACTGAGTCAGCTACTGCACATACATTACTCTCATAATCAGTAGGATTATTCATATCCGCTTCTTTACAAGAAAGCCATTGTAGAGTCTCACTCCTCTGGTTAGAAAGTTTCTTTTAAATTCCTGCTACTATTTTTTTAAACAACCACCTAATGTCTGTATGTTTGTATGCCAACAATGTCTTTTTGCATAAATAGCTCTTCCCCAACCTCCCATCTTTCCCTTGGTGTGGTTTATGAAAATATTTTTATTTGTTCATTTATTTTTAATGGTGCAACCACTACAAATTATAAAAGAAATAACATAACCATGTAACATCTGCTCCCAGCGCAAAGGTCTTTCCAGACATGCAACTCCAGCTTCAGTTGTGGAGTTGTTAATAGGCAGTGAGATTTTCTGCAACCTTTTATGTTTTTTTTTTTTTTTGTCCTGTAGTAACTGAAAAAAACTTTTTTTTTTTTTTTTTTTTTTTTTTGGTAAGTAGTCTGTATAGCAATAGATGGCATTAATCCTCATACCAGTCAAAAGATTGTTCCAGTATCAACTCACCCACCTAGAACCATTGCCCCATGATATCCCACTATGAAATCAAGCACATTGGCATCTGTAAGTAGATCTGTGCAATAGATCATCTGCTTCCATATAATGGAAGTGATCCTACACTATAATCACGGCAGACAAACGTCTGCTGTGCTGGATGTATAGTATCTGTACCGTATCACTGTACCGTATCACTGACGTAGTGATGATATTTGAACTTATCAGTGTAGCAGGTAGAGAAGACAAATGACTTGGAAGGAATTTTTTTTGATAGCAGCTGGTTGTGGTTAAGTGAATTGCAAATGAAGAAGAAAGGGAATGGTACTAGAAAACGGTACCATTTCTGCCCCCAAATGCCAGTGCCAAGTAATTCCCTAAACTCTCCATTAGAACTGTTTTGTTTGATCACACTGTCATCTGGTATGATGACTTTTTCATAAAACACTCTTCAGTAAGATTTTTTTGTTGTTGTTACTTCTAGAAAGCGCTGACCAGAGATGTCTAGGAGGGGGAACGAGAAGTGCCAATGTTGTCTGCTAAGAAACAGGTCTTCTTTGACAATTCAGAATCTTCCTAGTGGCTTGTCCTCATCTACAGGAAAATTAACTTCTGAAATACTTGTTCCTCCAACTCCTTTAGGGCAGCTTATTATGGTGCTTTTAGCATAAGCGTTACCATGTGCTGGTTTCTTCCAAGATCCATCCTCTATTCTTGTTCTCCTATTTCGGCCACTCCTCAAGATGAGCTCATCTTCAAAAGCGTAGATTGCATTTTAAAAGATAAATAGGAAGCTGTGGGTGTCCAAGGCAGCCTGCTTCATCTATAGGAATGTGATTAGACTCAGCCAGTGGAAAGTGCAGCTACTTAATGCTTCCTAACCTATGAAAGGATAGGGAGCTCCTAGGAGACATCAATCATGTTTAGAGGAGGCAAAAAAAAAATGATTACAATTCAAAGGGTTAAAACAAAGTTGACTTCTGAATCCTCCTTTTTTCTTTTCCCCTGGGTTAATGACAACGGAGACTGTATATGTTATGACTTATGGCATTACTTCAGCTTGTTTTCATAGCCTGCCAGTGGCCAGGAAAGTGTGGAGCAATAATATTGCAGTATTTATTCGAAGACAATAAGCAGTCATTGCTGAGCTGGGGAAGTCAGGCCATGTTTATCTTCATGGATTTAGTCAGCTGGGAGATGAATAAGAGCCAAACTTGAACAAGCAAACATTTGCCTTCTTCTCCACAATGCGGCTATTTCACTTTGCATGGCTGAAGACATAAATCTTTCTTCGGTGGCAAGCAAACAGCTTCAGATACATGGCACTAGCTAGGCGTCACAAGACATCAACTGAATACTTGTGACCCTGAATGTTCAAGAAAACAACCACAATCCATCTTAAAACAAAAAAAAAAATGGCAACAATATTATAACGCTTCAGCAAAAAGCAATAAAAAGCTATAATTCCTTCTGTGAACTGGTCTCTGACTAAATATCAGCTGTAAAAATGACCTCCTCTCTATTGTCCTACTCACAAAAGGAATTATAGGAAATTATTGATTGTAGCAACCAATTGTTGCAGTGCAAATACAGAATTAAGGGTTCCAAGCAGGTATAAAGCAATTTAACTTCTATTGATGTCTTCATGTGGTGACAGGGAATGTTTTTAAAAAAATCTCCCATATAGGCTGAAGACATAATGATTTCATTGATATTTCCCTGGCGCATGAATTAAAAATTCTATACCATCTTGGACAGACAGTCAGTCTGGCGACATAAAGGATGGAGGGAGGGTGGGGATCATATTCTGGGACTTTGGTCTTTTAAGTCCTTGTATGATTCAAAGAGTGTAAAGTTGTTGCATTTCCAGATGCATTTCATTGCTCCTGGAGTCACGACAAGATGCTATTAGCTTTCTTTTAAAAAGACTACTTGTCTGTTTTAGTCCTAATATTCTCTAAATATCTCGCATTCTAAACCCTGAGCATAACTGAACAGTGATGCTGTTCAGTCTGCTCACAGCCTGAATCAATAGAGGAAGCTGAGATAGCCTTTGCTTTACCTTTCATGTTTCATATGTTAGCTCTGGTTAGCGATACACAGGTACCTTGGCATGGTTGGCAGGATAAAAATTGGGCACTCATCTCAGTGACCCAATCCCTGATCTCTGTGAGAAATAAAGTGTATGACTTAGAAGTGTGTGACTTGTAAAGAAATAGTGACCTTGCTGGTCAGTCTCCTAGTGCACATGATCTGCCCTGCAGTACACATTACAAGCTAACCAACCAGTTTACCTAGGAATTCAAACACTGGGTCAGACAACACTGCTGGATTGGAACTGTATGCAAGGACAGGGATTAGGATTTGGCTGTGGGTAAGTCTGAAAAGAAATGTTCCTGGGACAGTTGGCTATATGAAACCCCATTTTTCCCAACTACAAAAAGAGAAAAGGGGGAGACATATAGCCAGCTGCCTTGGGAGCACATCAAGGATCACATTTCATCTTATTTTTTTCCCAAAGTGGGAGGCATTTGGTAGCCACGCAGAAGCATTTTAACTAAGACTCAATTGTTTCTGCTGCTTGCTCCTTTTTAACTTTCACTTATTTACAAGGCATTCTTTGCCAAGGATCAAGCCCTAAGCAGTCAGACCCTCTGTTGCTGTAAATAGTCGGTTACAAAAATGTCCAGGAGGAGAAGGCAGATGGTACGTCCAGGAGTATAATGCAATATATACTGTGATCTGCCTACTGTGTCTTCCCAAACTGTAGGTGAGATATTGTGTGAGCAGCTGTTAGAGATGTGGGAGGGGAGACAGCATGAAATGAAATGGATTAATAAAAACACAGAGAAAAGTACACAGAAATGTTTTCTAGTAATGAGAGTATAAAAACCTCAGCAGCTCCCCTTTACCAAACATAATGTTCCCCCTCACATGCACAGTACATAAAATAGCTCTCCCCTGCCTTTGGGGCTTCCTGCTGCCAAGCACACAAGCTAAAGTGCTGCACTTTCACATCAGGAAAGAACAAGTGGCCCAGAGCCATTACTGGGGTGTTGAATCCGGGACGGCATATATGTGAGGCCATATATTCCTTTAGCATTTTCAAACTGTTTATAGTTGGAGTATTCATCCACTGGAATTCTTTCTGACCTTCGTGCATCTAAACTTTAGTCAGGCATCCACTGGCTCCTCTTACCTCTTGTGGTCACTTTGCTGTCTCTTCAAATGCTTCTTTGGAACCCGCTGGGCTGAAAAAGAGGGATTCTTTTGCGCTGACAGTGATCTTTATGCACAAGTGCATGCAAATTCCCCACTTTTTGCTTTTACAAAACCATGTGCACCTTCTCTGATTTCAGCAGAAAGCTCAGGGACATACAGGATATAGTAAGAGGCAGAGTTAATAGAACAGGGTGAGAAAGGTGTTCCCGATAAAGATAGCTCTTTCTCTCCCACAGTATTTTTAAGGAACTGAAGGTCAGTCTCATCCATTCATTCACCTTCTCTTCTGTAGAGAAAAAAAAGCTGTCCTTCTTTGCACCTTCTTAATGACTTAAGTAGTGTACGCAGCCTTAGCTTTTATGTCTGGAAATGTTATTGTCTCTGATATGAACAAGGTCGCATTCCTCTGAAACAGAAAGAGGTTCTGGGTTAAAATCTTAATATATTATCTCCCAGGCACAATTGTCTGCTGGGAGATTTGACCCATCTGAATGACGGAGCTGAAACCTGTTTGAATCTGGAAGGGAAAAAGTAAAAATAGGAAGCTCTGTGGCTTCACTTTCAGTATAAAATCTACCCCTTATTTTAAAATACAGCTTACTTCTGAAAGGAGATGCTACGAGTGGCATTACAGGATTCCACATACGTTGAGTTTCTTTGATAGTTGGATCATTTGTTTACAGATTTATAAGTTTTGTTATCATTTCTACAGGTAAATTAATGTAGATGCCCATTCACAATATATGCCCGTTCACGGCATTAGTAAATGTGTCTCACAGAGAAAGGGAGGGAAGGAAGGAACTTTCTATGCTAATACTTTTCAGAACCGAGCTGCACCTTTAGACAGACATGAGTAAGCAGACAGATGGAGGGAAATACGAAAGGTTCGGCGGTGTGTGGAACCTTCACCTGGCTGCTCACCGTTGATGAATTATAGTGCAGGCTATGATTAGGTGATTTCTTGCCATTGTTTCCTAGTGCACTCAGAGTGAAGTCAGCAGAGAAATAGGCCCTAATCGCCTATATTTAAATTACAAACAGCTTAATCCCCATTCTCCTATAATTTGTGAAGAAATGGTGCATAATAGCCTGAAAGTTACCTGCCATTATATATGTTACTACATACAATGGGTAAAATTAGATATAAGGTAAAAAGGGCTGGATAATTTATGGTGTATTTGCATCACTAACTTCCATTAATTTCTCACTGAAAAATATACGCATTAAAATATGTCATTTAAAAATATGTCGTTTAAAGTGCTGCTTGCACTTTTGAGGTGAGGTTTTTAGGTCATCTGGAAAATTTCTGCTCATATCTTTGTGTCAATGCACCTTTGATTCTTCACAAAGGAATCTGGTTTGAGCAGAAAGAAGTGCCATTTCAGATGATATGAACTACTTCAACTAGCTGGACACCTCGTCAACTGGACTATGAGCTCAACTATGAGGACATGGTCTTAACTGACTAGCAGCTTAAGTCCATGCAATCTAATAAATGCAATCCTTGACATTAAGAACACAAAGAAAACTCTTAACCGCTTACCCATTACTCCACTGATCTTTACTATCTTGTTACAGATGAGCTGTCCTCATAATTCCTGCTAAAACACATCAGCCTAAAGAAACAGGTGGGATTTGGGTCTTACTTCACCTGTTGTAAGGGCAAAATGCAGAACTGCTTTTTGCAAGAGGTAGACAAAACCATCAGGATAATTTTAGGGAAGAAAAATGCACAGAATATTAAGATACTGTAATTTCATAGATATTTGAAACCCCTATTCAAGGAAAGATTTCATTGCTCCATATGTATGTCCCTCTAATGAGGATCTTCTTGTATTTTTAATTACCTTATCAGCTTTAATGCAGAAGTTCTATCTGACAGTAATTACAAAGGTATGCAACAGATGATAGACAAGATTACCTTTCCTCTCCACACCCTTTCTTAAGCAGGTGTCCTCTCTCATTAGAAACTGCCTGGCCTATTTTATACAAATGGTCAGATTAGGCTATCATAATGACCTCTTCTGAGTTCAAAGTTGCTTACTCTAAACTGTATACAAGAAAACTAGCTTTTATTATACCCAATTCATTATTTTTAACATGCCAACTAAACAAAACCATGGTTACATAAACCAGACACACAGTCTACCCCACCTCAGTGTGCAATTCTGTGACAGTTTAAAGGCCAGATACGGTGGGCTGGATAAGATCTTTGAAAAAAATATAGATTCATTATACATTGGCATAGATTCACTCAAGACACACCAATTAAGACCCAGTAAAGTGATGTTTTTATTCAATATATTTATTTATTTTGTCACTACTATTGAGTAGCTATAGGTGTAGAAAATTAATGAAAATGATTTTTAAAAATCTCCTTATTTCTGGCCAAGCAGCAATTCAATATTTTCCAGGCCACACAGGCACTATGGGGAGTGATGCTAAGCCAATTAATATGCCTGAACTGGCAGCACTGGGGCAGCAGTACCTGAAGAGAGTGCTCAAGTAGAAAGCAGCAACATTCAAACTTAAAACAATGTTAGAAACGATACTGGCGATGGATGGACAGAAATGGGACTGAACACCACAGCAGGCCACTAACTGTAAATTAAAATAATGGAACAGGTATCAAGGTAGGATTAGGAACAAGGAGCACAAGAGATGGGATAATGACCAAAGAGCAGCCATTAATAGGAAAAGAAGACGCAAGAGAAACCATGTTTGTGAGTGCAGTGGGATAAAGGGAAGTATCTGGTTCTCTCTGGTTCTGTTTGGTTCCTCTGAAGGGAAGTATTTGGTGAAATAAAGTTGTACGTGGAGAACGAGATTTTAGCAATATAAGATAAAATATCCAAGTCTGTTAAAAGCAGACAGGGAAGTCCTGAACAGGAGGGGAAAAAAGAATCAGAGAACATCAGCAGATAATCTCACAAGTTAAACAGCTATGCATATTTATCTTATTTTATCATATTAAAATATTTGTCATGGTATTTTGAATAAATTATTAGAAACATTTTAATTGATGCATTTCATCTGTTTTTGAACGTCGGGGTAAAACCATGGCACAATTCCCACCGCTTTCACTTGATCCAGGATTTCTGTCCCTAAGGTTTTCCCATCCACACTTTCAATTCAACAGCTACTTCAGCCACCACACACATTCATGTTACATATATAAAAAGCAGTACAGATAAAGCAGCCTTTCATGAACAGAGAAGTGATACAAAACTCAAAACCTGTAAATATGCAAGTGTATCTTAATTTTAGTTCCATGAGTAGTAAAATCAATGAAATCAATGAATTACTCCTATTAATAAAGTTAAGTATACGCATGCATAAGTGTTTGGAGGATTGAAGTGTAATTACGTAATTGCTATAACTGATGCAGTATCATTGCATACCTTAAGATCAGGCTGCATGTTTTTGTCTGTCTGAATGATCAAAGCTTGCACAATTTAACTCCTAACTTGGATGCAATTCTTGGCAACAGCACTTATACAAATGGCTTTTATCAACTTCCTTGCTTTCTATTTCCCTGTGAAGATTTCTGCTGTGCCATAGGAAACATGTGAGTTATTTCAAATGTAGGATTTCTGCCAGCCAGTGATTTATTCCATTGATTACATTGTCATGTAACGGGAAGAGGCAAGCCATTTTAACTGCTCATATAAACTGCAGTGGTGATCTGGATTCTAATTTAATACAGTAAATTTGGTTGCTGCTTTGTACAAGTTGTCTAGTTCACTCCACACATTACTACTACAGTACATTATATTCGCTTTGATCCCATACAGTATATTAGGACAATAATGGTGACCACTAACTTGCATCTAAATAATTCAAAAGGAGGGTGGTATGTGCAGTTGCTGAGTAATTTTACCCACAACAGTTCGATGTCAACTAGGTATTTTGTATATTTAAAGCAAAAAATCAGTATAATTTTCAATGTCGTGTTATATAAGTCTGTTTTTCTGTTGGTTACTTCTTCACTAGTTAGTTCATTCTGAGATAAATCTTTCTGAACCATTACTATTTAGTAATTAGCACAAGGCTGATAATATGCAATATAATAGTACCCCACAGAATATGCTGAATTCAAAAAGCTTGTGGCAAGTTCTCCTATACCTCTAAATATAGGTTTTGGGATGGACAGCTCCAGGAAGAACAGTGGAGGTGGAATTGTAAGATTCATAACAGAAAAAAAAAGTAGAGGATTTCATTTTGGTTTTCCAAAAGATTCTAAGAGACTCTAGTAAGTTAACAAGTCCTCTGATCAACGTAAACTAGCAGAAATAGGGAAACTATAAACTATCAAACTAGTAACCTGTCAGCCAGCCTTGCACATGAATCATTTTATCCTGTTGCTTTTTCAAAGTAAAATGGCTTAACTGAGGAATGGAAGCTGATTAAGCAATAGTGAAAACTCCACCTGCTGCAAAACAGGAATCCCCAAATAGGCCATAATGTGTGATGCAGAACCTGAAAACCGGAATCATCTTGAAGGTATGGACTTCTACATACATTACTATAAAACAGAGAACTTGAAGGCTTAATTTGCTCCAGGGCAAGGTTGCTGAGCTCTCTGTAAACTGTGTTCTCTCTGTAAGATCTGTAAGCTGCCAAAAGACTTCCTAAAGTCTGGGGTATTTTAACCTGCAGCTTTAGACTAACATTTGCCTTCAAGAAAAGTTCCCAGATACCACGGGGTCAGGAAGGAAGAATTTGCTGCTGGCAGACAAAAGAGAAACCCCTGTGTTTTTGGCAGTCTTCCTTTTGCATGATTTTCTGTAGCCTGCCCCATCCATTTTTGCTGATGCGAAAAAAAAAAGTGTGCTCAGTGAGCACATACATTCTCCTCAAGGGAAAAAAAAAAAAAAAAAAGGTACCTCCTTTATTCATGGGCACCATGGCTAGTCTGGTCCCTACAAAAGTTTGGGACTCTGGAGTCAGGCACTATCCAACCTTCAGAACACTTGAATTCAAGAGCATTTCTTTCTTTTTTTTTTTTTTTTTTTTTTTGATCTAAACAAGGCTGTTTCCCTCCTCCTCCCCTTTGTCTGATAACTTTACTGCACATTACATTATTTAGAAAAATGTCACTGGAGGAACACTCTGTGTGGTCTCATAAAATATTAACGACTCCTGAAAGAAAACTTGAAATCAAGATGCTCTTTCATGCTGGGGTATGTACACTCTTTTGTTGTCTCTTCTCCCCTCCCCATGGAGTCTGAATTGCTTGGCTCTATTACCCTTGATATGAGCTGCCCCTTTCGTTCGTCATATTCCCGGGGAAGGAAAAGTGGCTCAGAGAATAAACGGTACAATGCTGATGGCAGCCAAGAGGTGACCTCTCTGTGCTGCAACAGCTCCTACAGATGCTAAGCTCAAGTCCTGTCTAGTCATTTATTTTTAGGTTAATGTCAATGAACAAGTAATGTGAAAGAGGGGTAGGAAATATAAAGCTAGAACAAGCTGCTTTCTCAGTCAAACACAGATTTCTGGCAATGACTGATTTACTGTTTTAAAGCATATCTGAAGAGACAACAATGGGTTGTAATTCTTTTAAGAACAGGGAAAAAAAGAAAAAAGTACTCACCAAAAAAAAACCCTGCATGTAAATTGAAAAGCAGTCTACATGAGGGAAAAATAATCTGACCGAAAACTAAGGGAAAGTAAATCTTCCCGTAGTAAAGACCTATAAATTTAGAGGTGGACGGCAGTCCTGAGTAAAGAATACCGACATTTTAAGTGAAACATTTGCTGGCAAAGTGGCCGTCGAAAGCGGTTATTGAACGTCTTGCAAGAGAGCAAATTGTGGACTAGAGGTCTTTCTTATATTTTGTAGCAAAGCCAACTTCCATTGATACCACCTCGATGTCAGCCCCTTCTGCAGCCATTTGTAAAAAGGCTTGTGATGTGAGATTGACGACTTAAATACTTCATCAATCAATGCTTTAGCCAATGTGTTGTTCAGTGATTGGTGGAAAATTCAAGTAATCCATCTTACCCCATCACCCTTGTTCTTTATTCTCTTCAGGTATTTTCATTTTTTTTTCTTCTTTATTTGTTCGGTTTCACTACACTCTGAAAGAGAAGCTGGACCTGGAGGTAACGGCCTGCTGCTATCCTCAAAAACCTACTCATTGCAATAAAACTATTAAGTGCAAAGTGTTAGTAAATTAACTGAACTTTTAATGATCCTAGAGGGGATCCTGGTGCATATGCACTAACAAAACCTTGGGTTAGGATGACATTTGTAGCATTTTGTCGAATTAAATATGTCAAATATTTTGAGTCATTGTTATAATCAACAATAAGGCTGTTATTTCTGATGAACTAATCTGCTAAGGAACTTTAAAGAAAGAGATAGGTATGATACAAAACTAAAGAAAAAAGTATAAAGTATAACGATATCCATAGTAATATATATTTCTCTCCAAGGAGCTGAAAGTGTGACAGACATCTTAAAAGCTGCCATTTCAGTGAGAAATTTTAGTAAACTCTTTTAAAACTGTTTTTATTGGACTTTAGTTTTGATACTGAAAAACATCAGGAGAAAGAGCCTTAAGCTTCTAAAGTTGGTGTCTAATTTGTTATGATCTTTTTTCATAGTTTTTGGTCGAGTCTTATCTTAATCACATCAGTTTGTAGCAAGACTGTTTTTACACGGAAGAAAGCAAGCCGTCAAGAATCTAAACAGGCTTCTGCCGAGGCCAGGTAATTAGTCCTTGCTCACTGCAGATTTATTAAACCAACATAAGAAATTCTACAGAGAGAAAAGTGAATTTTATGATTTTATTTATTTGGTTCCCTTTTATGACTCTGTTTACTTGTTTTCTACTTTCAGGAGTTTGGATCTCCAAGACATTTAACTATGGCAGGAAGACATGATTCTTAATTTTCAAAATCCCAGGTAAGACACAATCTGCACAGAATACCCCAAATGTCTGATTTCTGGGAAAGTAAATAGTGAGAAGATGACATGTCGTTATTAAGACTGTGTTTATATCATGTTTCGTTAGTTTTACTAGTAGCTAGACCTAACAGGCAAGTTCAAGATTATTCTGCAAAGACAGCACAGTATTTCTCACAGTGGCATGAGAAATAAGAAATAAAACCTTTTTTTTTTTTCGGATCTACACTAAAGTGTTGTACAGACTCAGTCTATAACAAAACAAGACATTATTGCACTATCAAGCATTCTCATTTCAGTCAATAGAGGTTTTTAGTGTCATAAAAAGGCAGAGTTAGTCCAAAAAGTTCAATGAAAAGTCTTCAGAATAAAATTTTTCATATGACTTTTCTTCACCCATTATCAGGACATAACAGAAAAGGGGCCAAGAGGAAAGTAGCTAGTCCATACATTTCAGCTTTAATTCAAGCTTCTGAGTGCAAGGTATTGCGAAGTTGATATTTAAGAGACATTTGATACTGTTTCACCTGAATAAAGGCAGATTTCTTTGTGTGCATTTGTGTGTTCATAAATGAGCTGCTTGGTGAATCAGTTCTGTCATTAGAAGGTAGATAAACTGCAGGGAGGGAACAAAGTCATCGTTTCTACCTCTGTGAAAATGATGGGGGTTTTTTAATTATTAAAATGCAATTATTTCCATTATTGATGAGCGTGATACTCAGGACAGCATCAATACAAACTGTCCAGGACACACACTCACTTGGATCTCAGGCTGGTCTGGCTGCAATAGAGTATTGATGCCAGTGTTTGTTTCACTTCTAATTCACATAATGGATGAGGACTTAAATACAATCCATGGCAAATTAGTACCTAGGAGATTGGGTTTATTTATTTATTTATTTAATGTGTTTATTTTTGTTACATGTGGGGCCTTCCACAATACCAAAGCAGGAGACTTTCTGTATCAAGGCAATTAAAGAGCACTAGAATTTGAAACATAACAGCTGATTAATATTTGAGGTTCATTATCTTGGCTCTATGAAATTTGCCACCAATGCAGGTGTCAAGTTGCTTGCTAGTCTCTTTATTTTGATCGTTGCTTCAATTTTCCCCTGTAATACATAGATGGATTAATTCACACACCTATGCTTTTTTCAATATATAAATAGGTAAGTAATTATTTTCATTTTTAAAAACTGTTTCGCTGCTAGCGTCATGGGGCTTTTTTCCAACCAGATTGGGAGAATTACACTATTCATGGCCTGGATCTGTGAATGAAGATGTCACTTTATTCATTTGGGCCTGATTCATTAAGACATTTGGCCCTCAAAAGTATTGAGGCATAGGAAGTAAAGCCTTTCTATGTAACCCAAGGTGGGGGCAGAAAAGATGCTCGTGTCCTCAGTGCCTCTTTCTACCTGGCCAAAACATTCATCTAACCTGTCCTGTCTCTGCCATTTCCTGCTTAAACATTAACAGTCAGAAATGAAATGCCCATTAACTCAATTTGCTCCATGAGTCTGCAAATCATTATCTGGACATTGCAGGCTTTGGGGTCTATACAAATACCTCATGTATTTGAAAGTCTTTCTGAAAATGTCTGTATCTAACCCAGCTGAGCAGCAGATGAAGTATGTGCAGAAGGCCTGTGCCTAACCCAGGGGCTCTGGGTCTGTCCTGGAATTACAGTGCCATGTTGGGCAAGACCTAAAACTGGGAGAGTGTCCCTCCTTCAAGTTGCCAGCCCACATTTCTTGGTTTCTGTGGGAATCAAACTCTGGGATTTAAAAAAAAAAAAAAAAAAAACACTCAGACCCACCATTCCAAGGACAGCGAGTGTGCTAAAGGACCCCTCATTTTGTTACAAAACTGAGCGTGCACAGTTACTCTTTCTTAAAACTCCCCCTTCCACATGCCAAAAATTTGATTTATAGCTTCTGACTCTTTCAGCACTCAGCATAATCAATCACATTTACTATTACAAAAAGGGCAAAGACGCATCTCCTAATACAACATATTCTTTTTTTTTTCCAATATTATCTATATTCTAAGTCAAATATAGGTCTATCCTTTTATGCTTTCTGCTACAAGTTGAAAAAATCATCTTAACAAAGCAGTGAAGAAGACCAAGAACTTTATGTAGACAGGTTTTCTTATAGATGGGGATTTGGCTAAATGCAAAATACAACCAGTGTTGTTTTGCAGAACAACCAGTTTTGCAATACAGTATACAATACTGTATATTAAGCGTAATTAAAAGCCATCATTAAAAATGTGATGACCAAATCATTTTATATTAGACAGAGAAACCCCTATCAACACCTTTAAAATAATGAATAAACACTATGTCAATTCACTAACATTTGCTATTTAGCCTTTGATGCATACTCTTAGCTCTAAAATCTGCTCCTGGATACACACAGGAAACTCCTATTGAAGTCAGTTGGAGTTGTTTATGTGTAGTTGGCAGCAAATTTTGGCCCTTAGACATTTTTTAGTCTTCATTTAAGAGAACAACCCTTAGTTAACCCTATATTTGAAGGGAGTGCTCTCACTGGATGCAAACTTTATGTCTGTAGTCCATTCTATTAACGTAGACCAGATCAGTTTGTACACCTAGTCTTGCAAAAATGGCAACACTTTTATACTGCATTTCCTTTCTGTACAGGGACATTTTATTTAAAAAAATGATATGCCAGAAGAGGTTGAATTCTTCCTCTCTGCTATTATTCAATTTAAATTCTGTTGCTTAGAAAAATAAGTTATAATTATTCCAGCTGCCTCTAACGTCCTCTCTACATGATAGAGCACCTTGTCACAGATACAGGACAGACACACATGATCATAAAATTTCACCATGGAGTGGCACAGAGGGGAATAAGGCAGCTGTTCAAAAGTCTGGGGGTAAAAGAAGCAGATCTGAGGAGCAGATTTTTAGTGAGTGTATTCTCTGTACGTCTCATATATTGCCTTTCCCTAAGGACTATCCTTGGGCCCCATCCCTTCTCTTCTCCTCCTCCCAGGGTCCTCCTGTAGCTCCTTTCCCTTGCTCTCACACCAGTGGGGCTCAGCTGTGGTAACATGGGGCAAAGAGTTACCTGTGGTTGCAGCACAGTCACTGCTGCCCTCTTCTCTGTGGATTGCTCTTCCAGGGGGCATGCAAGGAGGACCAGAGAGCCATCAGGATAGCCTGGAAATGATAGGCCCTCAGGGAACAGCTCTCCTTAGCTCTGTGAAATGTTGGAGGAAGAATGGAGGCTTTTTAGGTGCTCCAGGATCTCAGGTGCAGGTCCTCTCCTAGGAAAGCTACTCCTCTTGGTGAAGCTGGATGGTTTCATCTCCCCAGATGGAGGGGTATCTAGGAAGCAGTGGTAATGCTTGCAGGTTAGAAGGACTCTCCTACTTCTGCAAATAATAAATGCAGTGCATAGAAATAGAGTTGCAGTGCACCGTTTACATAGGAGCAGGGACACCAACAGTTGGTGTTTTTTTTATCATTGCCTCTCTTCAGTGCTTCCATCAGTTGAAATAGTGTTTCTGTTTTTTTCCACCATGCAGTTGGCAAGCACTTGAATGCATTTTCTATTGCGTGTTTTCCTTTACACTTCTCCCTGCTGTATTTCCAATGAACACAGCTGCACTACGGTTTACAGTGTGAGGAGCTAGGGAACCAGCTGAGCAGTTTTGTGCACCATCAGCAATCATAACTTTTCCTTATGAAGCAACAGGGATTTTCCCAGCCATGAAATCCATAGATATTTTTTCTGCGCTTGGAAGCCCAAGTTTATCTAAGCCTCCCAAGTCTGATATTCGATGCTGATGAGCCATAGCAGGTTTAAACATATGTCCATGGTTCATGGCTTGCCTGAACATCAATGCAGTGTAAAGTGCTGTAGCACTTGGAGCACCGTTGAATATGAAAGATCTAAAAAGAGAGTGAAGGCCAATTTTTGATTACTCATACAGCAGCATCCTGCACGCTTTTCCTGCTTACTCAGTCTGGACTATATTTCGATTATAAGGTTTTACACATATGAGAGAATAATGCTTTGCACATCAAAATCAGTGTCTTGCCTGTTAAGGTAGGAAGAAGCATGGAAGTATGTTTTTAATTCTAGCCTCATTTTTAGACACAAGGAGATGCTCAGTTGCTCTCTATGTTGGCTTCCAAATATTAGGAATTTATTTCAAATAAATCTCTGATGCAAAATCATATCATTTTAATGGCAGCACTTTCACTGTTGTTAATTACTATTCACTTAAAGCAATCCCTAAAGTACAACTTATATGCCAATTTTTTATTTCTTCCCCCCCTTTCTTTCTAATTTTTAAATCCTTCATTTTAACAAGGACTAGCCAGTCTTGCTATTAGATTTAACGGTAAAATTTACAGTTTTAAACTGTTTTTATGACATCTATCTACATCAAGGTGACAAGTCTACTGGTAAAACAACAATTTAAGTACCGCATTTACACTCAAAAACATTTTTTTTTTCACTTCTAAATTGACAAATTTCAATTGCTCTTTATTGTTAAAAACAATTTTTAAAATTACATAGGGAGAACATAACAATCTCTGTCACTGTGTAATTAAGTCTCCTGAACTGTTTGCTATATATAGAAATACTGTATTATAAAGTGTTAGTTACCGTTAAAAATTACCAATTACATTTATAGTGAAAACCATTAAATTGATTTACAGCAAAACAGTTAATTCACTATGTTTGTGCATAAAACTGCTGGTAATGTGACACAAAATGTAGTTTTCATTTTGAACTCTGCAAACTTAGTAAAATTATAAACAGGAAGATACAATGCAGTCAATGAACATCCAGAATACTTATATTCAATCAACAGGCTTTACCACTGAAAAGAATTTCTGATGGAGAAAGACTTTTCTGGTTTATATCACAGTGAGATTCTCTCATTTAATGAGGAATTCTGAAAAGCATTAAGAAGGATCTGACTCCTCCTGCAAGGCTCCAGTTTAATTATGGGGTGAAATACATCTTAATTTCCAGCTTAATTTTAAGCATATTCCAGTGCTTTGCTGTTGTTGGTCACACATATGTGGAAGGTAGGCAGTGTTTATTAGTCCACAATACTTTACCATCAGCTGATTTTATTTTTTTAAACATGTTTTTCCTCTATAGTTAATAATGAATATGTACATTTCTCAATGTACATTATTTCTGATGTTGAATAGTTTTACTTATCTGTACTAAAGGCACAAATGTTATTTTGAGGTTCAAATGAAATGCAAAAAAAAAAAAAAAAAACATTTTATCCTATCTTAAATAGACTATAATAAACCAGTAGTTATCTACCAGTATATGTAGACTGCATACACCCAAACAAAACAAAGCGACCAGGCATATAAATTTTACTCATAATAAAATGAATTATATTTTGACCCAAGGAATATGATAACATAACAAAGCAAAACTATACATCTCTTTCGTCATTAGCATTTTGTTTTCTTTTAGCCATCTTCATTGATTGGATAACAATGGATAACTGAATAATATTTGGTGGTTGCACTCACTGGATAACAAATGATATCATTTTTTTTTTTGAGAATTTTAGAGGGGAGCACACCTAAATCCTGTAGGTGAAATCAAGCCCTTGCTACACTCAAAGGGAAAGACAAATTTATTCTGGTCTGACCTAGAATTATTTGGAATCTTTATATTCCTGAAATGTATAATTTTGTAACTCCTGTTTTATAAAATAGAAACAGGAATGGATGTACTAGCAGGAAAGAATATGTGAATTTACATTGGCATGAGATAGTACATTTATTATTAATGGAAATTCTGCCCATTGTTTACAATGCTGACTTCCTACTTCCTTGCAAGTAGGAAAAAGAATGTCCTCTATCATCCAACCAAAATATAGTACGACTCAGTTTTCATTGCCCAAGTAGCTGAAGACTTAATATTCAGATAACAGAATAATATGTCAAAAATAAATATTTGGCTATCTTTATACAAACTGAGAAGTAATGAAGAGATATTATCAGTGTACTTGCTTCCTACCTTTTAGAAGGGGCATTTTTGTTTTTTTTTTAAAGCATTTGCTCACTATAAACTCTAACTTGCAAAAGACAATCAAGTCATTTGCTAAATACTTAAGGTTCTCCACCTCTTCAAATCACTTATAAGAATGAGAGAAAAATCTTGACAATTTACTGGTTTTCTTCTTCTTTTTTTTTTTTCAAATCCAGTATTGTTGGTCCTGCTTAACAATAGCTGCAAGTTAATAAAATCCAATTAAAGACCGGATTGTAACATTGTAGATACAATGTCTACTTGTGAATGATTAGTATAAAGAGCATTAATGAGCAGGGCAGAATTCCTACACTGCTAATGTACATAACAAACAGTAAAACCCAAGGCATAGCCATCTTTAGAGCTAAGGTAGAGGCTGCCCACTACTGTGGGATGCTGCTGTCCTACAGGCAATTTGAAACAAGGATGAACAATTCATCTGGAATCCATATTATTTTTAAGCAAAACCTTCAATTCTCTGAGACAGAATGGGTAATTACTGTGAGAGTGATAGGGGCTGATGAGACCAATATTATATCTACTTTGGCAATCTCCAGCTTTCAAAATTCAGCACCATTATGCTGGATTATTCCAATTGAAGAAAACAGGTTGTGATAAATGTTGGCTTTATACTGTAATTTTTTTATGCTGCTGTAGGTTTTTTTCATTAAAATATTTCATATATTCTGTGATTGGTATGTCAAAATGATCAATAAATGAAGTTGATTTAAGATATCTGTACTAAGGTGGAAAAAAATACCACACAGTTTTAAGAGGAGGTTGATCACCCATGGAAAATGTAAATTCATATTTTTGATAAGTATTTAGAATAAATTTTACTAGCTCTGGAATAATGCTGTATTCCATTTTTTAATGAAAATGAAACAAAGCAATCTCAACTACTTTAAAACATTGAAATTGGCACTAACTATAATGCCAATAGAGTTGATCTCATTTTAAACTGTGCTTATTTTAAAGTGTAAAAATTAATAGTGATTCATGAGACATGCTCATTTGCTCATGTTTGCTACACATATCAGCCTGTGACTGAAGAATATAAAGCTACTTAATATTTTCTGAATTCAGATCATAGTTTCACAGATTATTTTTAGCATAAGAGAAATCAAACTCCAAACTCCTAATATTCTGTTTTATTGGAAGCATAAAAGTAGGACCTGGCATTTTTCACATCGTTTCAACTTTAATGTAGGACATGCAAAACATACACTGATTTAAACAATGCAGGTAGTTTTGAAATTTCATAACGTAAAAAACATTGCCTCTGTGTGTATGAATTATATTAACTGGCTACGTTTTGTTGAACTTTATCGTATCAATTAATGATCCTTTTCATGCCTTCTTAAGTCTTATTTTACTATAAAGTTTGAAATCAGAAATCACTGTGACAAGTTAATGACCTTGAGTTTAATGTTTAAACTAGGACGTTACTTAGGTCACAGCATGACTGAAAACAAAAATCTTTTTATATACTTCCTCCCTTTTGGTGCACACAGCCTTTCCCATTCTGCGGCTCCGTGGGTGTCAGCTGGTCCTTGGCAGTAGAAGACATGTTCTTGCATTCTCGGACTCCATGGTTGTCACCTATAGTGAACAATTAATAAAGGGCAACAGCGCTGAGTTCTTCACTATTTTTTCCAAATTTGTTGATATCCTGTCCTGACAGGCTTGCGATTTCACTCATTAGTTATAGAGTGAAAAAAAAAAAAAAGAAAAAAAAAATAATCCTTTCAAGCCCTACAAATGCCAGTTTGTGGATCAAAGCTAACTTTTCTGGCTCCTAGTCCCCCTCACAAAATTCCTGATTTGTGTATGTATGAATGAACACAAAATGGGAAGACATAAAATTGAACAAGAGGAATTAACCCTTTGCTTTCAAATAGACAAAAAAAAAAAAAAAAAAAAACAGCTGAGAAGTTAGGGTCCATCCCATGCAGATCAACAATCCATAGTATCAGAGTCCCGCTAATTCTAAAATTTTATCTGCACGCATAACTTAATTCTAAATATAATGAAGTCGTTACATATATATATATATACAGGAATAATTGGGATGACAAGAGCTTTTTGTCTCCCTAATATCTGAATTTTCCAAGAATACTATGGGTTTAAAATGAGCTTGTTAACCAGTTGTCTTTTTTTTTTTCTAGTTATGATTCCAAACAGCGCCTTAGTGACACAGTATCCCATAAAGATTCTGCTGTGTTTATTAGCTTTGGCTTGTGCTGTTGAAACTTGGATGATATCTCCTGTATGCTCCGAGCTGTAGCTGTTAGCTGCTGACCCTTGGCAGGGAGCGTGTGGTGGTGTGAGAGGCAGCGCTGAAGCCTTCTACGAGTCCCCTCATTGAATCCGTGTGAATGGAGTATGTAGGGGAAGGGGCCTGCATAGCATCACTTCTGAGAAATCACCTCCTCCCACGCTTTCCGAGACGGAGCACAAATGAGGGGGATGCTCCAGTCACACCGATTTCTACACGTCAATGCCTTTTCCTTTGCCAGCGCTGACTAGCTCCTTTTTGATCTCCGTGCATTTTACTTGCAATCTAATATGTCACATAATATTAACAGAGATAATTAACTGAGGAGTTGATCCTGCTCCCATTCAAGTCAAGAGGAATTCGGCTTTGAGTGAAAAGGGGAGGGATAAGACTAGGTAGGGTCAAAGGTCGCCCAGTTTAAAGAAATTTATCTAGGTTCACTTTAAAAACCACATAAATCTTCCTCTCTTTGCATTGGGGATAGACAGCTACAGGAAGTAAAAAGCGTGGCAAAAGATTTACAGACAGCTTGTCATTTGGAAGCAGATTTCCAAAGAAGGCAAACTACCCCCACCTCAAGATTTTAAGGTTTGGCTTGTACCTATCACGTGCTGTTTAGTCTTCCCGCTGCAAGGTGAGGAAGGGAAAGACAGCAGCCGGCATTCAGACTGAGCTAACTACAAGCTTGAAAAAATTGGAGGTGCCCAGCAGACTGTGTGGAGACCCCGTTGTGCTGTGTACTGCAACACATCATATCGTGACATCGTGCATGGGATTCACATTCATCATGTGGCCTAAATACAGGTGCTGCAGGCCACATGGCAAAGGCATGCCCGAATTTCAGAGTGGTTGTTGTGACAGATGTATTCCCACCACTGCCACCAGCAGAGCACCAGCGTGGATGCTCATGCCACTTCTGTCACACAAGTGCAAGTGCAACTGTCTCACACCGGTCATGGGGCTCTTCTTTATCATACGATGGATGTACGTGTGGCCACATGAAGATGGGAACAGACCATGAAACCACCCACCAAAAAATCCACTAGCAGGGAGTGTACTTCCAAAAGCATTTCCTTTCTTATCACCTGTATCTTTCTAAATTGTATGATTTATCAAGGATGAAGTCATTATTCATTCAAAATGTTCATCCTATTTTGCCCTTGTCTGTAATAGTCTTCCTACAAAGACTATAAGAAAGACTATAAGAAAGCCAAAAAACAGCAACAGCAGAGATACAGTCTATGGCTGTGAACAACAAGGCACTTTGACTATTGAACCCAATTTACTATGCAGTATTTGGCATTTAAAAAACGTTTTGGCATATTACTCATTGCAAAAACATAGACACTTGAGAGATAGAAGCTAGAAAATATGATAAAAGACCTTCTTTTATGCCACAGGCTGAATGTTGTACAATTTATATGTATTTAGTGTTTTATTTAATAGCTGTGACTAAAATAATAATACAGAATAACTACAGAAGATTAAAATAAATTTTGTCAGGTAGCTCTCCAGGGATACCCTCCTAGAAAGCAGTAAAAACTATCAGTTTACTGTGACTTTAATGTTTGTGTGATTAGGAAATGGCTGCTGTAATTTTATAGATTGAAGTTTGGTTTTAGAACTTCACAAAAAGTGCACTCCGTTCTTTTGTAATGCTCCCCTATTTGCACAAACTGTATTTATGTTCGTGGGCATCCGGTAGCTCCGGTGGTCAAGGAACTGTGGAAACTGCTGCTGTCTGTGGAATTTTTCTTCAGAATTTCTTGACACTTAAAAAAAAGTTTCAGCCTTGCTACATGTTTTCAAGGCTACTGTAAGAAGTATGTACTGATACTGTCCTAAGTCTGCCAGAGGAAGATGCTGATTAGTGTGAAAGGGAAATGTTTCCTTTTGAGTGGGAGTGATGCAGAGGGAAGAGGGAGCTAAGGGTCATGGTTTAACACTAAAATGGCTGCCAAACTTACAGGGGCAAGTGCTAAGCAGCTCCTGGGTGGATATATATCTTTCTTTTTCTACCAGGACATGTATGATACAATTACATTGGCTTGTCCTTAGCCCTGTGGAAAGATGGGATGTTTCCTCTTTCTGGGAATTTAACAGGGATTTAACTGGGATTTTTTTCTTCCTGAAAATATTTTAAATTCTTTCTAAAGGAAATATTAGGCAATGCAAAAATAAAAGAGAGAAGAAGATGCCTGCACATGCTGTTTCATCATTTTCTACCACTGCTCTCATTTGCTGACAGAAAAGTAAGCGGTGTGTGGGAGAGAAAAGAAAAACCCCAGCCCAAACAGAAAAAGGAAATGTTTTTGCAAATAAAAATACATACTGAGATACACAGTGCTGTTTCATTTTGAAAAAAAAAACTGTCAACAAATAATTATGAAGAAAAAATAACTCATCTGCTTTATCCCTAGTCCACTAGGTTCAACTTCTAGCCAGTAGCAACAGTAACCCAAAACAGTAGCTGGTGACACTGTCTTGATCTAATAAGCATTCAAAATGCTAAAAACATCTTTTTTACTTGTCCAAAGGGCGTTGGGGTTTCTGTCTCATGGATATACCTATTGGAGCTGGAGTAAGGAAAACTGATCTCATGGCAAACCTGACAGCAGGGAAGAGTCTCCGGCGCAAAGGAAGCACCACAGCTCTGCAAGGTCTGACCAAGGTCTGACTTTTGACCTTTACTTGTTTGAAAAAAAATATCTGATGCAGTTTCTAGGATGTGGCGTGTGAAAATTCATAATCTAAACTACATGTTACACTTGTTTCTCTAATTTCTTAACTTTGCTTTCTACTTCCTTGTTTTCCTTCCTTGCGCCAAATTGTTCAAGCAGCTACAGCTAGGTTTATGTATTTAATTATTTATAAATAAAAAGTAAGGCATTTTTCAGCCTGTACTTGCTGAACAGTGACTCAGCCTGCTCACAACACAAATTAATGGAATATATTTCTGTTCCAAAACACTGCTAGACTGTGTTTCTCTCCCCTCCTCCCAGGAACATCAAATCACAAGCAGAGGCTGAAACCACAGGGCAGGACTTTCCTTATTGCTATTGTAGCGTTCCTCTCTGCTCCAAATAGAAGGAAAACCTCTCCCAAACTTGTTGGGATATGCTTCAGAAGTAACTGCGCTTTTGGTGAAAGAGACTTCCTTCCTCCTCAGCTGAGACCTCACCTGTACAGTCTTGGTGAGAGCCTGTGGCAGAAATTTTGCCGGGAAAGAAGACCAGAAGCCTAAGCGTGCAGGAAAAAAAAAAAAAAAAAAAAAAAAAAAAAAAAAAGGAAGAAGTGTCTATCGCACGCTTAATAAACAACAGCACTTTTGTCATTTTCCCTGTGCCCTAAATAGACTGGATTCAGTAGCTTTGAATTCATGACATTCCTTCTCACACTGCTCTCCAGCTCATAATAAGCTAGTAGCTTAGCAGTCTTTTTCCCCCCCCTCTTTTTTTTTTTTCTTTTTTTAAATTGGCTAGGAAGGCAGGCAAGCTTTACAACCAAAACAATCAATTTCAAGCTGCCGAACCCAATCAGGCCAGTTTGAGAGTGACCCTTTAAATTGAGTGTGAAATTGGGAGATGGAGCTCCCCTTTCCTACTCCAGAGCCGGTGGAGAAACCATCACTTCCTTTTGTATGTGGGTGCATTAATAGTTGTGCTGTTCTTGCAGACATTATGTGCTAACAAAACTATGTGTGCCTGGTTCTGTAGCAGGTTACAGGGGAAAAACAAAGCGAAGGCCATCTGGCTCCACGAGTTTGTATGTATAATGTCCAGATACTAATGCTTAATGCACTTGTAAATGTAAGTTGTCTCTCTCTCAGGGTCTGATTTTAATTTGGGTAATATTCCCGTTAATAATAACATCTAATTACAACATCCATTAAAAGTTAGTAACATTAATTTAACAGGGAGAAAATCTAATAGAGTTCTTAGAACGGTATTGGCATTTTTCCATTAAATTAATGTTACAAACTTTTAAAAGGATGTCTTAAATAGGCATCGTTAGTGGTGGGAATATTAAACAAATTAAACTCAGGCCTTTAATATGAGGTGGGAGCCTATTTATGAATCCAAGCAAAGGTGTCTGCTATGCCTTTCAACCCATTTAAAATGTTCAACAGGAAGCATAAGGTTGTGCAAAATTCACAGTACCTAAGTTCCCTGTTGTAAATGTTCGAGTGAATGACTTTTTTTTTTTTTTTTTTTTTTTACAGTATCTCTTTTGCTGGCCGTGTGGTCCACACATTCTTTGCTAGGCTGCTGCTGCTGTTTTTCTTTTCAACAGTAATGCCCTTCTAGGCTATTAACTTTTCTCTGCTTGGTTATTATTGTTTTTGCTTACAGAGGGTGGCAGGGAAGCCAAACTCTGGAGCGTTACCCCAAATGTGACACAAGCATCTTGCAGTTTTGAAACAAACACACAAGTTTGATCAAGGAGAGGCAAATTGTAGCAGGGATGCATAGGTTTTTACAAGCATGACCTAAGCTAAATCTATATCCCATCTGCCATAAAATAGTGTATATACATTTTAAACATTGACCTGCTTGAACAGGCCAACCAAACTGTTAAGAGATTAATTTTTTAACGACGATTCTTGGTTTACAGGCTGGCTACAGACAGAACTTTTTCTAACATAAACACTGGATTACACAGACTATTTTCCCCTTGGGGTGAGGATGAAAGGAAGAGCTACATATGACAGAAGTTAGTCAGATGCTTAATGTAATACTCAAAGAGGGTCAGCAAGGGACTCTGTGTTGTGCCCTGCGTACAGTACAAGTTTCTAACTCAGTCTGTTGTTAGACACTTCAAGACAAATAAAACAAGATTTAATAAAGTGGCAGCATGGGTGAAACGGGAAGAAAGCAGAGCAGTGAGGACAGACTGGCAACAAGCTTTAATAATGCACGACCTCAATTTTTTTAACCACCACTTTGCTGTTCCCAAGGTTTTCTAAGCTGACAGCAGAAAATACATGGCGTTCAGAGCACCCAGAAGAGAGATCAGGATAGCACCGTGACGCAACCCGCTAATGTTGGCATTCACTGAGCTTACTCAGCCTTGCCGACTATATTCTGCAGGGAGCTTATTACATCCCTATTTAGAGAGGTCTGATCTGCTACAAGTAATGAAATACACATGGATTCAAGTTTACAAATCATCAGGACTCTCTGCATTGTTCACTGGGCAAAAGGCAATCTATGCCATCCAGATTTCAGCCTGTGAGTTGTGCAGCTATTTCTGATGTGTAATTGTTGGACAGACCACACCAAGTTGTCTCCTGTTTGGGCATCAGAAACATTTTAACACGTTAAACTAACACATGCAGCTAATGAAGTAATGAATGAAGAGCTGAATCCCAAATAGCTTCCGTGCCAGTTATCAGCCTTGCCTCTAAGATGGCACGGGCAGGAGGGCGTAATCCATCCCCAGGGCTGGGGTTATGGACCCCAGAGCCAGCACAGGAAGCTGCCTGCTCTAGTTTCAGGGGTCTTCAAGGATCATTAATGCTACAAAACTGTGTATCTGCATTCTCTCTGTTGGGCATTTCCTGCCAGTCCAAGCATGATCTCTTGGCCTGCATATGGCTGGCACACAGGGCCGCCTTGGGGGGTCCCCAGGTGCTTCACACCTGGACACTTGGTGCCTTATGGAGCCGATACACCTCTGCATTCTGAAAGCATTTTGCTCATGAAGTGCAGCAGAAAAAAAAAAAAACTTGTGCAAAAAAAAAAAAAAATCACCAGCAGCCACCTAACCCTGTTGACTCCAGTGTTTATTAATAATAAATACTTGGAGGTAGGAGAGGTGTCTGGGATTTGAATGGCTATTCCCATGAGCCAAAAGTTATTCACATCTCAAACTCCAACAGTGCTGGACAAGTCTTATTAAAAAAAAAAAAGAAAAGAAAAAAAAAAAAGGAAAATCAGTATGTTATTTAAGAAGTAGTGAATGTTACTTTGCTAAATGCTAAATATTATGCTAAAATATTTATGATAACAGCTAGGAAAAAGAATAGTAGCAAATAAATAAGAAGGCCTAAAATATTTGCAAATTGAATTACAAGATGTGATATCTACTGAGCTTGTAAATGATTTTTAAAATCCTTTGGTATCTACTTAGTTACACTTTGAGCTAAGATGCAAAAAGAGGTTTTACATTACCCAAATACTTAAACACTTTAGTGTCCAAGTAGTTTAGTGATACTATTTGAAAGAGGAAAAAAGCCTAGTATGCCATTAAGAAGATTGGTTTTTCTCTTTTGTTCTCCAGTAGGCTGCTGTTTCTTGGGAATATATACAGTTATTTGTGCCATCATACAGCCAGAAGTATAAGCAGGAATAATATAACATAAATTTATAACAAGTACAATACCACAAAAAAAATGTGGACGCTTATGCCACTTCGAGCAAGTACATTATTATTGTAGTGATATTAGAACAAAGTCATTAACAGTGTTAAGATATTTTTTTAAACACGAGCATTTTGCCTCTATGTTTTCTCCTGATATTCTCCAGTATATTTTTCTTAAAATATATTAGTAAAACTAAATCATCAGCTGATATTTATACCAGTAATTTTAAGTATTTAAAATGAAAAAAAAAGAAAATAGAGCCACAAAGAGGGTTGTTGTTTGCTTTTGCATTGCCCCCTGTTATATGCAGACATTAACTATAAATGTTTCAGCATGGGATACTTCTATGTGCATGTTAACCCACCCTCACGTAAGACTTCACCATGCTTATGAGACATAATGAATAACACACATAATCCGTAAGAGCAACCAGTAAGCAACCCACTATATTGTTTCCCTTAATGCAGCCTTTTTTTTTTCCCTCGCAGCAAAGTAAAGGCATTCTTACGACACCTCCACAACAGGGATTGGTTCAATCAATAGGGATAAGCTACTGTTAATTAGTCTGATCTACTTTAATAACTTTATTCAGAAGGAATGGGAGGGGGGCAGGGGAAACTTTTCCCTGCTGTCAGTGTTATACACCCTGTAGAGGGGCCTTATATCAGCAGTGCAGCGGGAGGAAGCCATGTGGAAGCGTTTCTGCATTGTTCCCACGAGCATTCGTCTCCTCATTTGCATCAGGCTGGTAGGGAGTTGACGTGGGTTTGGATCCATACCTGTAAATCTTCTGCTATAAGATGAAAGCGCTGAAGTGCTGCTCGCAAACAAACTTGCTTCCTCCCCAGGTTGAGCAAAGCAGATCTCTAAGGCAAATTAGATTAGCCGTAGTGCGTGGTGGGGGCTTCTTATTTTGGACTGGGGGTGGGAGGGGGGAGGGCGTTGTTTTGGAAGGGGAAATTTGTCTTATGTAAAATTACCCATCAACCTCCGCTCTATACCTAAAGACTTCAGCCCACCCCATCCATTTTGAAAAACAACAACAACAACAAAAAAACAAAACAAGGCAGGAGCTCACACCTAAAAGCAAAAACAACTGAGTCAGCATTCCACAGCAATGCCAATTAGATAAAGAAAAGGAAAATACAAACAAACCATTTCAAATGGTAAATTCTCCAACGTTGCAACTCCATGCCCTTTTGATTTCAGTAGGATTATTCACATTTATTTCACATGTGGTCCTGGCCCAAAATGCTTTCTTGTTAAGAAAGTTCTTAGGTTATATGGCTGGATTTATACCTATTCCTCAGAAATTGACAAGTCAGACCAAATCAATTAATCTTTCTCTCTCTTTCTTGTGGTGCTATCTCCATATGTGTATGTGCATTTTCTATCTCTCCATCTATCTATAATTATACAACTAGCGCTTGGCTGGGAGGGCAATAGCAGTAAACTATTGTTCAAAGGAGATTGCAAATTGCTTGGAGCGGGGAACTGTCTTCTTAATTAGTCTGGAAAACATCACACACACTTATGGCACTATAGGAATAATAAATAATAATAAAAATAGTTCCTGAAAGTGGGTTCCTACTGCCCAAAGGCAAAGGCTGGGCAGCTGTTGCAAAGATGATGGTTCCCAGCAGTAAATATGAGTGGATAAAGCAGCAGTTCCAGGAAGGATCCTGTCAAACAGCAGATTCTTTCTAAACCTGATACCTGACACTGCATCTATTTCAGGTATATTAACTGGAGATATTTTCTCTGATAGGGTATAGAGTTCACCCTGCTTTTAAATGACAAGGTAAAAAGTGAGAGGTAATAAGGTAACTTCACAGACTGAGCACAACCAAGTAGCCTGCTGCAGGAGCGTCCTTGGGCTGACCTTTATAGGGATTTTTTTTTACAGGGAGGACGAGTGCAAAGGCAAGTGAGACCATTCTTAAGGCCTAGCAATATAGTGACAGCCTTTGGAAACAGCCGTGCAAGGAGACTGACAGATTCATCAGGTACGGTGTGGCCCTGCTGCAGGTCTGCCTTGCTGAAATTGTTTAAGCTTTTTTACAGCTGCTTAACCTAGGGAAGAAAGGGAGGGGGCAGAGAGAGGCTGGGAATTTTGCTATCGGAGAATGCAACACTCTGCACTCCCATGAGAATACTCCTAGAGTCCGAACTGTTTAGTAATGCAAGAGATAGCTTGCCTATTAAGGCCAAACAAAGGGTATAGAAAAAAAAATAACCTGCCTGAATACAGCTTATTTGGTGGAATTTACACATTTCTGTAAATGAATTAAATTGCTAGATACTGAGGTGATGTATCTCAGCAAAACTCATTCACTGGAAACCAGCAACAAACATAAACTTCGAGCCAAAACCCTGCAGTCCTTATTTAGTGATTACGCAAGCTTCCAGAAACTTAAATGCAAGTTTTGCTTGAGTAAAGGCCGTTAGATTTTGTTCATGATGAGATGTTAAAGTCTGTGTACAAATATATCTTCACAGTTCCTCTTCTTTTCCTCTTTGCATCTAAAAATATTCCATGGACATTTTTAATAGCTCATTTTATTTTTTAACTGAGACAAAATCACGTAGGATACTACCTTAGACTGTTGCATCTGCTCCTGAAAACCTGAATATTTCAGATGAAGCTCTAGTTCCATAGCTTTCAATAGCTATTCACTATTTCAATTTCAATCTTATATCTGAAGTGTATCAGATAACTAAACTCTGCACTAGGCAAAGGAGGAGAAGTTGCAGCTAACTGCTGTTTGTTTGATGCCATGAGCCTCTGATGCTGCTGATGGGCACAAAACAGAACAATTTCAGACTGCTTTCAGGTAAACACCTCAAATGCCTCCTACGTTACTGTCTGCATTGCCTTTTGACAGAGGGCATTACACCACACTCCCTAGATGTGGGCTCCTATTCATCTGGGATATAGACACATCACAGAACATTTTTATGGTTTCACATTTTACCTGCAACAACCGCAAGTCAGACCCAGCTGAGTGTCCGCCTGCCTCGCTGAGCTGACAAGACTCACTCTCCTCACTTCATTTCTGAAAGGTACCATGGCAGCTAGCAGTAACCAAGCTCCTGGTGTGCACATTACTGCAAAGTGGAACCAGGCCAGGCACAATATTGTGCTGTAACCCGCCCAGGATGGTAGCAATTATATTATTATTTTTTTTTCCCCAGTGTTATAGGAAATACACTGCCTTTATGGCAACTAAGTTTACCTTTTGAGAGCAAATACAAGTTCCCTGTCATGAGTCAGGGCATCCTCCTTAGTAGTACCAGCTAGCTACAAGGACTTTCAAGGACACATCCTAATGCACATTTCAACAGTTCAGTATTTCTTCATCTGTGCCTTAATTGCTGCAGATGCTCGCACAAGTCAAAAAGTTTGAAAAACTGAAGGGCATAGAAGACATATATACCTCTTCAATAGTTATTCTCTGGGAGATGTAACCTTATATTTGTTCTTTTTGCTTTCTTCTATTTATTTATTAGAAAGCATTAAACAAGACCAAGAAGATGCCTATTGCACTCAAAGAAATTAGAGGCAATTTCAATTGACTGCACATTTGTATTAACAGTTATATTAACCTAGCTGAAAAATGTTTTTAAGTGTTTTATAAGAAGGCATACAAGTGGCTGCCCATGGAGGACTGGGACAAAGCTACAACTTCTTAAATTATGACTTTCTTGATAGCAGAAAATAATACTTTATGGAAGATGAACCTTTGGTCAAAAGCACTTTACCTTTCAGAGTTATGACAGCAGTTTGTATATATTTTAAAGCGAAAATCATGAAGCTGCATAAGCCCATCACTCCTGTGCAAAACTCTTGAAAAATGTGAGAAGTGATGGGTAAAAATTCCGAACTCCTCTATGAGGCATGTCATTTGTTCAAGCTGCTATAAACTGAATTATAATACTGAACAACATATAACTTAAACAGTAATTAATACAGTTATCATGCTTATTATTTTGACTGTAGCTTTTTTTCTGTATAGAAAACACTAATTGTTTATCCTTTCTCATATTAAGCAACCAAGAAAGCATTGTCAATCTCACTGTCATTGTTAAGGGATCATTTCTGACAGCAGGTTCTATGTGATATTTTAACAGGTAAATGACTGGCAATAACTTAGTTTTTGTGGAGAAAAAAAAAACAACTATTAGATATCCTAATTAAAACCATATAAGTGTAATAAATACACCACATTGCTGGTAAAGAGAAGAAGCAAGCAGCTGATTGGAGAATGATTTTCTTGTTTACTGCTTTAATATTTAAAAATGTGTTTCTAAAGTAACCACATTGAATGACAGAGGGAAAAATTCAGGTCCTCACTGAGCTAGAACTGCAGATCATAAATCATAAGAAGTTACAGATAAACTAAGATATTTGACATCTGTGTTGTGAAATTCAATATATTCAGAGTGTTCTTTGAAAGGATAACTCTTGCTCTATCTATCTGGAGAGTAAGAAAGAGAATAGGGAAGCAATAGTAAGCTCCTGAATTAGTATTAGAAAGCAATACCATGGATGTGAAGAAATGCTAAATGTGAGCTACACTGTACCAATACCTTATACTCAGTGATGGCTAAATTTTCTTTTCTGCACAGCCAGATTGTCACTTACTTGTTGAAAATCAAGAATATAAGTAAATACTTGGCCCATTGTTATCATGCTCCCTCTCCTACAAATACTGCACATTTTAAATGAAAAGGCATGATTCCAGATTTTAATGCTTTGTCTTTAAAAAGAAAAGAAATACAGATTTCATAATTCAGATAAATATTTCTTATCTTTTATGCTAGAAGCTATATACTGTTTGCTTTATTGTACTTTTAGGTAACACTCCTCTAATCCACCATCTCTAAAGCTGAAGAGAAGCTACTGAGTCAATCTCCGCCAACTGAGACTGGCTTTTGCAAGAAATAATACTGAACATGGTCAGTTTAGCAACAATCATTAGAATTTCCCTTCTTTTATATATGTGTATAGACTGAAGTGTTCTGATGAAAGGTCTCAGAAAGGTCATTGGGGGCAAGGGATGATATAAACAGTCATCTAAGAGCATGACAAATCAATCATAATTAACACTCAGAGTTACTTCCTGCATATAAAGCCCCTGGAGGGAAAGGTCATTGGAAAGGATCACCAGACAATGTGCAGATATGGGAGCAAAAATGTTTCCTCACTCCAGGCCTGTCTCTAGGTTGATCAGTTCCTGCTCTCATTTTCAGCACCATCCAATACTAGAGCTGCTTGGGGTGCAGTTGGAAAGGGAGTGGAGCAGTACAAATGGGAAATTGCACAACCAATGAACTGCCAAAACCTTCATATTTCTGTCGTGTCAAAACGTATGCTGAATATTGTGTGCACTTATCCTGGAGGTAATGAAACAGCTATGTAAAACCCTGTTCCCCTCCCTCCCAATCTATTGGCAATCTATTTCAAGAATTGATGGATGCTAAAGGTATCATAGGAAGCACAGATCTCCACAAGGAGCTACACAGCACAGAGAACCTTAGGCTTTGATTCTAGGAGGCATGAATACGAATGGGAAGCTGAATTCTTAGTGTCCTCAAGAATCTGGACTTAGCAACCAAACTCTCTCCTTATGTCCTAGCAGAGGTTGCACTCCTTAGACAAGACTCTAGGCCAAAATAGCAGGGAGTGTTCTTATGGTTCAATCCCCACTGTTGCAGAAAATAAGTCAAACAATCCACTAATGGCTTGAACATCTAAGGTGAGATAGAGAGTTTTAACTTGTAAATCCCCAAGAGTTTAGGCCTGAGGCCGAACTGTGAAGGTGCAGTGAACACACATTCAGAGAATCTGAATTTTCCTATCTTCTACATTAGTAAGAGTTATTTAACAAAAGAAGAGGAGGTAGGCAATACATTCTCTGTTCTTAGATCCATATCAGCTAGCACAATACTACAGTATCTTCTGGAATAAGCGTACTGGTGAAATGCTTACTTTGTCATCTACTTGGGTCTTACGTGACAGAGAAACATGCACCTGGCAAGACTGTCAAGATCCAAAGAGTTCTGGATATTTCTAGAGACAAATCCTTCAGCATGTCATGTGTATTACTGACATCTTCAAGGCCCTATGACAGTCAAACTTGGAGTAATGTAAAGTTTGAGCTTCAAACAAGCATTTGTGTACATGACGGGTGCAACCAAAGCACCTGAAATGTAAGAGTGTGAATACACATATGAACCATTATTACTGGTCATCAGTGGAGATTTATCACAGGATCAAAAAACCACAAACTTGATCTATTTATTAGATCACATCTGTGGTTTCTACGTAGATTAGTCACGAGAAAAAAATATAGCACAGACAATGCAATTGAGATACTTTGAAACTTGTTGTCACATTACATCATTTATTTAAGTCTCCTCCTTCTAGAGGACAAATTCTTTTGTTTCTGAAAATAAACAGTTAAATCCAGAACATATAATAAACTATGTGCTAGTATAACTACAGCCAGAAGTCCAGGCTCCTACTGTGGTAGGTGTCCACCATATGCATAGTAATATTTAGTCTTTTCCTAATGGATCTAACAGTCCAAACTATTTAAATGCTACTAAATGCAGAACACCTGAGCATGAAACATTGCTTAGATCTTCATGAAACTAGGATAAGAGCAGATGGCCTCAAGCTGTGCCAGGGCAGGTTCAAGTTAGATATTAGGAAAGATTTCTACATGGAAAGAGTGCTGACCCACTGGAACAGGCTGCCCAGTGAAGTGGTGGAGTCACCGTCTCTGGCAGTGTTCAGAAAATGTGTAGATGAGGCACTTGCAGACATGGTTTGACAGGCATGGTGTTGAAGGAGTTATGGTTGGACTAGATCTTGAAGATCTCTTCCAGCCATAATGATTCTGTGATTCACTCTCCTCAAGCCAAACCTTCCCTTGTTTCACATCACCCAGGATGCAAATCTACGAGGTGGTTATAACATGCATGCTTGCCCTTTAATGGAGGCATCAGGACTGGTGGTTTTCACCTTCACTAGTAGAAAAGTAGCTAGGTAGATAGTGGGAGTATCTCTATTGCAGCAGAAGATAATCATTGAACCAGTGGAAAGTTAGAGTTTCTTCTTCACTAGTCTATTGCAAAGATGCAAGAATCTTATTTCATAACTGTGGTTTTCCACAGGCTAATGCAATATCACATCTAGAAAGATCATAGCCTGAAACAAGGTATTTTGCTTCAGCAAAATTTACCCTGAACCCAATTTGCTTTAAATACTTTGTAGCAGCAATGCAGCATAGACATTAAAGAAGAAAAAGTGTACAACAAAAAATTAATGTTCTTCTAACAACAGTTATCATGTTATATGCTTTCGATTTTTCTGGCATTTCGTTTTAGGAGCTTCATATTGAACTCAGTGATCACACTAAGTGTATTTTACAAATCAAGCCTAGCTCCACTTAAATTCTGAACAAAAATGCATTTACTATGTAGCAAACCCAATGCTTGCCTAACCAATTTAAATGCAATTTAAATACTATTATGGGGGTGAAGCATAATTAATTTTAAAATCATATTTAAGTGTTTTTTAGTTTGTGATCTCCTGCCTCATTTAACGTGAAGAGAACATCACTAAATCATTTACTTTGCACATACAGGAGGCTTACTTTCTGCTCAAGTGTTTAGCATTTTTATTTCTTTTTGTTTTGTTTTTTAAACCAGAAGATTTTCCACTGCTGCCGTGATTACATCGTAAACTGTTTAAAAGCCTCTGTTCACAAAAGAATCTTGCAGGAATGCTGAAGCTCTGACTCACTTCCATCTAGCAGCTTTGTCAAATTTCTCTAGCTTGAAACATGATGAAACGAATTAGTGAAAAACATTCAGTGTTCTGCTCTTATAAGGCCTATAAACATTTTGGTTTTGCAGAGATAATAGCAAATCTCAGGCATCTGAAATAAATCCAGTCAGCCAGTTTAAAAGAGCAGATTTTCCAGCGATGAAAAGATCATGATACGCAATGGCCTCAGGTATGGGATAGTGTAGCACTATAAACACAACCACATAAATGGAATCAGCAAATATGAGCAAATATGAGTTGAAAGGTTAAAACTACAGGAAAGAAATCTTAGACAACATGTTTTGGCCAGTGCATACTCAGCAGCACAGTGAACCACCAAATATAAGCCTTGATGCAAAGCACAATAAGCCTGTATTCAATTTGCCATTGAAGCTACTGTTTGGCTGTGTTCAAATGAAAGCACAAAGTATTTTGAAGATTTTCTCAGACCACGATAAGCAGTTTTCTGGGTTAGGTTCACTTTGAGTCTTTCTCAAAGTATAAAGACAATGGGACAGGTTAATAAACAAACAATACACATGACTGCTATTTGCTAGCTTTTGTCATGTGGTTCAACTCTCTTCCAAAATTTATCATATAAGATGGTTGTCATTAAAGTCCCCAACAAATATACTAAAGGTTCCAGTTTAGTCTTTGGGCACACTCCTACTGATTTCAATAGAAACAGGATCCCTTTCTTGCTCAACAGCATTCACTATACTCAATGAATTGTATTTTTTACCTTATATCCTTAAGAACACAAACAAAATAACACCTACATGCAGATTAGAAGTGATATGAAGGGGTTTATCCTGCAGTTCTTGCTATCTTGGCCTATGTTCCCAGAATTTCATTCACTAAGTATGTTTAAACTCTCTTAGTACTTTGGTCAAACTGCCAAGGAAAGCCTTGTTGCAGGAAGTAGGGCTGATGATTCATTAGGCAGCTTTCTTTCCTTTGAGCAGGTCTGAGTGACAGGGCTGCAGAAGTCTGCTATTTTCCAGATGAAATCCAAGTTTAAAGAAGATTCATTCCCAAGGCCCTTATAGCATGCCTCAGAGTGTTAATCCTGGTGTCCTGGCCAAACTCCAGTCAGGATGATTACACTGTGCCTGTTGAAATTCTCTCTGTAGTTTCAGTTGGACAGCACACTCTTCCAGTTCCTAAAAATTGCTGTGTAATGCCATTAATATATTTTACTTAGAGTGGGTGCACTTCATTGGCTCTGTTTCTGGAAAGCAAATACTTGGAGTCCAGAATGACCAGAGAAGTTAAAGAACGTTTTGAAATGCTACTTTAATGGCTGAATACATAGCATCTTTTTAATGGGCCTCCACATTTATTCAGGCTATGGTTACACATTTGGTTGCAATACTACTTTGCTTTATTTAAGAAATCTGCAGTCACTAGCACTAAGAGATCTTCACTGCTACCCACTGGCTGCTCTGGGCCACATCCTGTGCTACATGGTGAAGTAGATCAGGGTACGCGCCTGGTCAAAAAGTGATGCTTTTCTCTTCTGTAGATTGTTTGATGGGCAAGGATGGCCCCAGCCAACAACTGTGCTTCCACAACACAGAGACAATATGGAGCTAATGGGATGGAGAATGATGGAGAATGCTTAGGTCAGCCTTGCTACACAAGAGAAAAGAAAAAAAGTGCAAAAATAGTGAGTACACTAATTAGTGAAAGATCAGGTTGGTGCTCTAATGAAGATATCATGAGAAGCTGTAATCTTGCAGAAAGGACAGAATTTGATCACATCATTAAGAAAAGTATTAAAACATTCATTATTTTAGCTTTTCGGCCTTAGCCTTCTGCATGTTTATTTTAAAGACAAAATTACATAAACTCAGTCAATCAGTAATTTTTACACTGATTGGCGACACATGAAATCTTTCCTTGACCCTGCACCAGAGAAATGACAATGTTAGGCTGTTTTCTCACCTTTTTGCCACCAGATTCCTTACCTCATACCCTATTCCAGAGGAAACAACTAATCTACTAAGCTTCATAATTAAACTGATGGTGGCATGCTTGCAACATCACGGGATTTGAACAGATAATCCAGGAAGTCTCTAGTCTTGTGTCTGAAGGCCAAAAAACTTCATCTCTGCTTCCACAATTGGGTTGCTGGACAATTGTTGTCTTGTTGGATACTAGGAGAATCCCAGTGACTGGTGTGACATGAGCTTTTACGCACCAGCCAGAGAACACATTTCACACAGGCCTCTGACCTGTCACAAGGTGTCAGAAATGAAAAAATCAGGAGCACCTGCTCCCTAAATAACTTCCCCAAACTGATACTCCATATAAAATCCTGCTAATGAATCAGCAATGAGATTCCTAAAAAAAGCCACTTTTTTGTCTGCCAGGTAACTAGTTAGCACTTGTTGCCATTTCAGGCTGGACTAAATTTAAACCAATAAATAAGATAAGAAATGAGAGCATATACAAAACCAACAGGAACATCTTTACTGTTTGTATCATGTTCGTTGTTTGAAGTTCAACACAACAAACACATGAGCATTTTCATTTGCAAATCATCATATGGTTTGGGCCTTTGGGCCCTGATTATCTAAAAGACAAATGCTTTTTTTAACAATAGATGTCCACAAATACACACAATCTGTTATGCTGGGCTTCATGACAAGCATAATAAACTTTCACTCATTTTGGTAACTACACTCAGAATTTTCTAGCAGCAGAAGTTATCCAGCCTGCAATGCTAGAGATTTTTAGGACACCTACAGATTAAATAATTACATCTTCCATGCAGTAGCACACTGACTTGAAGTATTGCCTTAGATTTTTATATCACAAAGCATATTGCTGTCTTTTAGAGTTAGATTTAAATGTTAAATGGTCTCAGGAACTCATCCTGTACTCATTCCTTTTCAATTCAAGATGGATTATCCAAATTGATCATATGACAAACATACCCATTAAAAAAGTTCAATGTTTATGATACATCATGTCAAACAAGGTCTTGATTTAATGTGAGTTGATACATCATAAATTAAGAAGTCAAGGAAACAAGCTCCTGAAGGCCAAGGAAAGCATATATTTAAAAAATAGTCTGTAGTGGACAAAATATAGCACTTGTCCAAATGGATATGTGTATGTAAATATAATTTAAAAATAGGAGTAGATGTGTTGGGTGCTTTAAGAAAGGACAATTTTGGGAGAAGAAAAATAGATATGTAATGATACTATATCTGGAAAGTATTTGACTATGCAGCATTGGACTTTTCAAATCACACAGTTCTGTAGACTTGCAGGAAATCTACTTGAGCCAAAATTATTCTCGATAAGTGCAAAAGTAACCCTTTAATAATATTAGAAAAGGGAAAAGGGACAGAAAAATGAGGAAATCAAATGTTAATGAAGCACAGTATTTCAATATTATCTTGAAAACAACAGGGGAATACACTATAATTGGAAGCAATGGGAAGAGTTTCTCAGAATGCAGAAAAGGCAGAAATCTGAAATGCAAATTTGTTTTCCTGGAGTTCTGTTTGTTTGTTTTTTGCAGAAGTAGCAATATAATAACAACTTGTGGAATAAAATGATATTTTCTATTTCCTTTTCTAGCTACCAAGGGTGTTAACAAGTACTAATTGTAAGTAAATATTTTAAATATTGAGGCACTGCATAAGATTTACCAAGAGCCTTCCAAGATTTGGCTAAAATAATCTTATGAACTACTAATTCTGACTTGATAAATTTTGAGCCACTAGGGAACAATCATATCATTTTTTTTCATTTTTCTTAAAAACAACAACAATAAGGTAAACCTGGAAGAACAAACAAAATACTGAAAAGGATCTAAAGATCATATTCGACAATAGTAAGCCATAACAGAGATATTCTCTATTCAGCTGTGGGTCTCAGATTATAAATGAAATACTTGATGTAAAACAAGGAGGAAGGGAGGGGCGGAGGATGGAAAACTTTAAGTACAAGCAGGAAGGTGACATTACTTATGTTTTGGCAGGCCATTACCAGAATATTCTGCTAAATCCACTTCAGAAGTGGGCTGATCAGTTTGAAAGGGTTCAGAAAACAGTCATAAAAATGACTTAAGGTCTGGAAAACAAATTCAGGCTATCCAGTGCAGATTTTAAACGACAAAGATGGTTAACTAATAAAATAACCATAATCCTTATGATGCAAATGGACCCTTGAATGATGAAATGGACCCAACTCAGACTGAAAGCCCTTCCCTAAATTAGTATAAAGTTAATTGCTGGCACAGAAGCCACTTCTATAATGTTCTGCATATGAGTGGACCACCCTTGGCAGCCAGATGGAAGGCTCAGTGCGGGGAGGGATATATGTTGCTAAGTCAGATACAGAATCCTGCATGAGACAGGGATGAAATTCAACCATAACACTACTTGTATTTCCACAAATAACGCTACCAATAACATTGGAATTCTTCACAGAATGAGGCTATTACACAGGAATCCTGTGCTTGCTCTGGTTTCCTTAACGTTTTGTTTGAGGAAGGGGAGGAGGGGGGAGTTGTGTATGCAACATTTGCGTGTTAATTATCTCACATCAATTCTATGTATGCGGGTTAAACACCTAGGCATACACACTCTATAGAAAGTAAAACTGTTTTCTCTTTCACATACACCATATTAAAATGTATGCGAGAGTGTAGCTTACATAATAGAGGTAGCATTCTATTTATTCTTAGTCATAAGATGAGTTCTCTTAGAAAAAAAGCCTCTGCAAAATTATATAGTGAAACATATGCTATTACTAAAATGCATTTTTGTATAAACATATGTTTTCACTTACTGAGATCTAAGAGATTCTCTTCAAACATTAAACAGAAAAATAAATGTGAATAAATTTAGGGATATTTAAGAACTCATGCTTATATGCTAAGTGTATTTATGTAGGAAATCATTCAGAAAATTCAGATTATTTGTATTTCAATACCAATGCTTGGAAATTTATAGGCACGAATTTATTCACATCAGAAAACACATGATATTTTCACATGATCCTCTTTGTTTCCATTATGAATCATTTCCATATCACATACATTGATACAACAGAATTTTGGAAGACACAACAGAATTTTGGAAGAGAAGTGTCAATTAGATAAGAAATGCATGAAAATTTCCTAATTCCTCCCTTATTTTCCTCCTTCAGGTGCGGGGCGGGCAGGAGAGGGGACCAAGGGAAACTAAGAGGCCTCTATTATTTAATCTGCTCTGTATGAAGTTTTAGAAAGTGATTTTTTTTTCCCTGTTCTGACTAACTACTGGCTACCTCAGTGCTCTGTTGAGTCAGGTTACAGTGTGGAATAGCCATTTCTCAGGAAACCCCCATTCCTCCATCAAAAGGGGCCACTCACTGAAAATCCCTTCACAGGCTGCTACAAAAGCTTTTCTGCTATTCTTCTTCACAATAATATATATTTTACCCTTGTGAGATGAAAAGACGAAGGAGCTCAAGCTAAGAAAAGTTGACCAGGAGGCTGGTGACAGCAGTCACTTGAGATCCTTTCAGAGATGCTCTCAAGCATAAATATTTAATCTCCTTCGTTCCCCCTAGTGTGAATAATTTTTTTCCCCTTCAAGTATCAAAACAAAGTTATTGAAATGCATATAACCCTGATATTTGATCCATGGCCTCTAAGGGTCAAATACACACTGACCAGGCTCTTAAAGCCTGCAGAACTTTCAGGTGGTCACTTTGCACACACCAACTCATCAATCAAGCAATAATCAGCAGGACAAATGGGGGAAGACGCTGGTACAGACTACTTAAAAGGCCTGGACAGCTGGTCCACTTCAAGAGTCTCCTTTATAAGTTTCAGCTTTTAGCCCTCCATGTTTTAAAGGGAATTAAATACACTTGTTAGTTCCAATAGTTTATCCCCACATCTATTTGCATTAGCAAACAAAACTGTGTGCTCTTGCCTCAGCATCCCTGTTCTAACATTAAGGTCACTTCTCCTCAATTAAGGAGCACCCTGAAAACAATTTAGCAATTGTAGTTTTCATTTAAGGCATTCCCCATATGCCTCATCCCCTTGTCTTTGTAATAACTGATTTAGGAGAAGCTTAGGACAGAGGACGACACAATTCTTTACCCTAAATAATTTGCCCATCACAGAAACAAAAATTGACAAAACTCATCGAGTTCCCCCCAAATGTAAAAACATGGTTGTGCACATATCTTGAACTGGGCTAGCACTTTGCTTTGGCTGTTGGTCGGTAATGTTGGTGATTAAGCTGGTAGCAATTTTGAGTTGATCACATCTGCTTATCAAGTAATATATAGTGATTATTCTTAGCTTTGCAGTAGAATAGGATGAATTGGTTGGCAGCATAAAGTATGAAATCATTCTGTCTCTCACCAAGGAACAAGCAAAATTGACAACCTCCTCCACTCCCAGTATGTCATAATTAGAAATTAGAGCTGCATCAAACTGTTCACTACAGCTGTAAACTCTGGCAAAAGAAAAAAACCTTAAAAACTATCTGTCATTTACTTAATAGGCTTCCTATTTACTGTGAGCATGCTGAAATTAAGGATGGGGCTTTGGAGCGGACAGAAAGCATGATATTTTCAAGACTTTCTGAGGGTTTTGGCTTTAGAAGACTCTCTCCCTCTCTCTCTCTCTCTCCTCTTGCCATATTTAAGAGTGAAATTCTAAAAGGCTTGGAATTCTCCAAAAACAGAAATGGAAACACAGTGGATTCCTCTGTTTCTAACTTTAAAAGCACAGAATGAAAAAGTAGCAGAAAAAAGCAATATGATAAAAAGGGGAGAATAAATTGAATGGGAGGATTCAAATATATATGCCAAGAAGAGCTTTAAAAGTCAATTTGCTTTTGGAATGAAGTGTTATGTTATGGCTGAGTTTTATGTTTAGGGTTTTTGAAGAAAGCTGGAAGGGAAGAAAAAAAGATTGTGTCCTAAGATATCTGTCTCCAAGTGCTTTCTTTCCAAGTGCCAGAATCAGGGAAAACAACTTAGCAGATACCATATTAAACAAAACGCAATAATCTGAAAAAGGAAAAATACTCAAGAGGCATTCAAGTCATAGAGCTGCCAGCCCAGCTTCTCCCATCACCACTGGCATCAATACAGAAAGAAGAATCTGTATCGAAAACTGAACTCCGATCACTTTTTAAAAGTATCCAGTTTCAGAGTCTATCCCCCTTTAGATTTGTCTTTATGGTCAGGGCACAGAGACAGACATGGCCACGGCATGACCTGGAACACTTGTGGAACTGCTTGTGGAACTGGAACTGCTCTGGGGAGGTACCAATTCCCTGCACTGAGTGTCTGATGGACTTAGGGGAACCACAAGGCTACTTCCAGCAAATGCAGTTAGAAAGATTAATATATAGTTATAAGATTGCCAAAAAGGCCTTGAAACACAGGGGCCTCATCTTCCCTTAGCAACTGACAAAGCAGCAAGGGAGATTAGGCATTAGATCTTAGGCATATTATCCCTTTTTTTTGGGACATTCCTAACAGGCTTTTGGTCCAGGCTGACAAGCCAATTCAAAAAAAAAACCTACTCTTTGACGTGGTTTGTGGATTCCTTGGGCTTGGAACCATTCACAATAGGCAGACTGCAAGGGCCCAACCTGTCCCGAAAATAAAGCAAGTTTAATAATAAGGACATAGATTGGTCTGGGACTCTTGTCATAAATGTCAAAGAATAGATTGGGGCTCGTTTAAATTAATAGCATACATGTAGTCATCGCATCCAAACATGGCTCCCAATAGTCACTTATGACATCAAGAAATACTTTTATGTCACTATTCAAGGATTGTATTTTTTTGTTATTGTTGTTATTTTTTAATGCTCAGAGAGGCAGCTAGGGAAATCTTAATCATTTTTATAGATCTATTGCAGGTATGTTGAATACATATTCATCTAAGGTAAGAGACCTACTAATAGCCTACAGGGATTTTATTTGCTATTTATAAAACACAAACTTTGTGGCATAGCATCCTAGTGCAAGAAAGAATAAGCTGCATTACCAATAATACAACCGTTGAGGTAAATTTTTAAGAGAGTGATTTCCTGTAGTGTGTAAGATTTAGTTGGATAGATGAATATGTCAATTAGATAAGGAAATGTGTGAAGGGCATTAAAGTTTTCCCCAGGACAAATATTTATTTCTTTTGTCATCAAGTTGTCATGTTGTACTAAGTCTTACGAACGATAAGCAAAAAACCCTGAAGTGTTCACAGAATCTTCAATTTGATAATAAAGGGTATTAACCCATGACCGAGTTTCCCCTGAAGTTAACTGAAATATGCTAACAGCCAGTAAAAGTAGCAAGTGCTTAGCTGGGCCCTATTTCATCTTGTTGAACAGGATGTCTAAGAACTTGCTTAGGCAAGGTATGAAGTGACCAGTAATTTGATGACCTGTCATGAGACTGTGGTCACATAAAGCAGTTTTGTCACTGTTTTACTAGCCTTTTCTGGCCCAGGAAGGGGGAAATAGTTTTATAACTTGTACTGAGACTCTTTCACATTGTGAATTTTTATGGGGAGGTTAGTCAGAAGTATTTTGAACTTGAGCATAGCGAAAAAAAGGAATGCTCTCAGGTGGTCTATAGGAAAGTTTCAACCTTTAGATGACAATCTCAAGAACTGTGCCCTTCCGTACTTCACTAGTAGTCCATTTCTTTTGTGCAACCGTTAACCCATGATCCCTCGAAAGAAGAATATGCTAAAAAAATGCTTGCAAAACAACTAGATAAAACTGGTGATCTTAGAGACACAGGATGAGGTGTCAGAAGTACTAAATTAATGTCACCACCAAGCTGTTTTTAAGGCAAGCTGACAACCCAGGGCCCCTGCTTTGGAAACAAGCACACTATCAAATGGGAAATGGTAGCAGGAAGCCCTCTTCTCCTATCAAGTCTATCATGGATCCTCAGCAACTGCTCTGCTGCTAGCTGACTAGAAAAATAAGAATCCAACACCTGCTGTATATAAGGTTATAAGGTAAAGCTCTATAAGGTGCCATGCTGTGCAAGATGCAGAGAATGCCAAGTGCCAGCTGCTTTACTTCAGGTGAGGTAGGAAATGCCATTAAAAAGAGATGATCCAAAGCACAATGAATCAGGTGGCGAAAATTCAGCATAGTGTTGTTGGGCATTAGCCATGCAGCACAAAACATCACTAGGTTATTTCCACTGTGTTCCTGGGCCCAATCTTTCAGGGAACAGAGCTTGTCCTTCAAGACTCATTATTTACCAGTTTTTATTGTTGTGGTCAATTCTGAGACCACACTTAAATGCTTACCCTTATCCAAGTTAAGCACCTTTCTTGTGATAACAAAGCAAATTGTGAGAGGGCAGACTGCCTTATGATATCTCTGAACACCAGAAAAAGAATAATAAAAAGCAGTATGTAATTTGCTTAAAGAAGCATTGAAAGCCCTAACTTTGAACTCTGAAAGTTAGCAGAATTCCAGGTCTTATACACACATGAAACATTTTAGTTAAGGGAACAGAACATGATCCATAACCATAAATATCAATGACAATACTGTTGTGCCAGTTTATGGCAAGAGATGCCGCAAACTTAAGAGCAGGTTTAATCTTTGTTTGCCACGATACAAGCCATTTTATAGGCCTTCCTCTACCTTGCGGTATTAACTCCCCCAGTAATATAGTTTAGGAATATTTGCCTCATGCTCAACCTCAATCCACCTCACCTGTCTCTCTTACTTATCTATTTTTTAAAGTTGTTTCTGAAAAGTTTAGTCTTGAGAATTTCAGTGATGCAAGATAAAATTTGCAGCTTACTCAGAAGATGCAAGCATTAAACAAACGGCTGTTTTTTTTTTAATGTTTTTTCCATATAGCTCTTCAGAAACATGCATTTTTCCTTCCCCTCCTTGTATGTTTTACTGATCTCACCTTCATTGCCTTCATGGACACAGAAACTCGCTCTGGTGTCAGAAATGCCGTCGGGACGACATTTCCTATTAGGCTTTGTTCCCTCCCCTTCCCACCTCCCAGACTCCAGTAAAATACCCTTCAGTGCTTGGGATTTCCTATTCATCCCCCTTAAAACAAAGCCGGTAAAGTTTCCCCCATCCAACCGTGCGCCCGTTTGGAAGCGGTGGCCGTCACCGGCTCCGGTTTTGTTGCGGATTGAAAGGGGGCATCGCAGCTGTACGGCAGCGCGTACGTGTGAAATGGGTTTCACACGCTGCTCAGCTACCAGTGGGGTGGCCGTGTATGATTCAGCCTGCCTCCAGTCAAGAAAAGGAAAAGCCTTCAAAGCCACGCCAGCCATCACCCCTCGCAAACCCCTAAGTACCCCTTTTGACTGCCACTGCTTTGCTGAAAATAACACATTTAGTCATTTGTCATAATTATAAGAGTCCCGATGACATGGAATGCAGGCCCGCCTTTTGACGCTGCCAAGGCTGTTATAATACAGCCAGCGGGGGACTGCTGCTGCGAGCAAATCGCAGCCGCCGTGCCAGCCAAATTCTAGCCGAAAGGTCATACGTGACCTTTGTGAGCAGTTCATCGCAGATGATTGATCTGCGAGCAACAAAACTAATAATTACACAGCTCTTCATTTCCATTCATCCTGGTAATGTGAAATTTATCCCAGTGTGAAGGATCCAGGTCGCGGAGGAGTAAATTGGTGAACCAGAAGCCAGCTAAATCCCCACAGGTGCAGCTCCTGCCTTCTTCGACAGGCAACCTCTTTAACTTCTCGCTCTCTGCAGGTATTTCCCAAAGACGAATGGTCAGCCTATTCCTCTGGGCTCGTACGATATTTTAATATTCCCACCTTGCATATTTTTTTTAAGCGTAATCCGCAAAACCTCAACGAATCTTAGTGCTGTTTTCCCTCTCCAGCCATTGCCAGGGGTGTACTTGCGAGCTTTCTAACACATTTCTGTGATGCACAAACCTCTGATATTATTGGAAATAACATAAGCAATTCACATAAGTATCTTTTCAAGATGAGAAGCATATATGCCTTTTTTTCCCCTCTCAGTTACCTAGACTCCTGAAGATGTTTGCGCGAAACAAACATTGTTTTCTCACACATGGAAAAGACCTTCTGCCCCACAAATGAATTTAGAAACCTTCAGAAGTAGAAGTGCAGAACTCCTGCAGGGATTTCTGTATTTGCCAGAAAGCCTCAGCAGGAAAACATATGCCCCGTGCTTGCACCACTTAAATGTGGACATTTCAGGTTGACAGAAGTTAATACATTATACTGAGGGAAGGGCAAAGGATAACCACATAATTTGGTCATTTTTTCTCCTAGTAGGCAAAAAAAGGATGTAACAACCAAAGTTTTATTTGCAAATGGAATATCATAAAACCTCTTGAAAAAGGGGTGGTGGAGCAGTGGGGGAAGGAATTTTCTCAAAGTCTGTGAAAGTTTTGGCTGGGAAAAATTTGTGTGTATGTGTGTGTGTACATACATATGTCCTACATGACCTACATGATCTTTAATACTTGGATAAGTTTCTTTTTCCTAAGGTGATATATATAATGTATTATAATACATAATATTTTATACACGCACACACATATATGCATGCATACGTACACACACACACACAAGGTGTCAGCTAAGCAAAAGCTTCAGGACATGGCGGCCACACGCCCTCTTGTATTTAAGCTGATGTTCCTGATCCTCTCAAGCTGATTTAGCAGTTGGCTACCAAGGCACGCCGCTCACCAAGCCATTGGGAGAAGGTGTACATCTGAACTGAGGATGAAATTGTCTTTAACAACTACTTTCTTTGTGCTGTTCACACACAAATTACATATACCTTGACATGCCTTATAGAGTGCCAAAAATGGTGTGAACCTTTGTACACTTTTGACAGCCTAATACTTCTTAGGAATCACCTCTGAATTTCATACTAAAACATCGAGACAAGCCATTTAGCAATAAGCCGAAAATCACAACAACATTTGAAACTTTTCTGTTTACCAAAATTGAAGCAAAGGAGAATGCTCCAACACTTGCTTTATTACTCTAGAAGAGAGTCTTCAATTCTATTTACAAATCTTCAGCTAATGAAATTTTGTCAGTAATAGCCTAACACTAAGTATGTTCTCCCGAACAACTCAGTAATGCTAGTTTATTTGTGCTAAGCAGGGCTCTTCTTTACAAGTAGACATTTCAGATTAGAAATTACATTACCAAAAATCATGATGGCTAAATCTTAGTGGCTCTACTCAGTTTTAATTTTGCACCTTTTTTTTTTTTTTTTTTTTTTTTTGTCCAAACTGCCGTTGAGTTCACAGGTAGCATCCATAAAATGGCTGAGGTCAGGACCTCGAGATTTTGCCAAATGCTACGAGTATCTCATAAGACGTTACGAGACCAGAAGTACTGCAGGTGAGAAGAAACACGCAGAGACTGCAGAAGAAGCTCAGTCTTCCTTTATGTCAGCAAAAATGCACTGTGAATTTCTGTCAGTCTTTCAAAACATGAGGCTTTTCCCTCTCAACTTTGTTTCTGCTTTGCTAGTTGCATGGCTTTCTTTTAGCTCATCCATAGTCAGTAAAACTTTCTTTTAATTAGAAAGAGGTCCCGTGCTCTACTTTTTACTGCAAGGAAAACAACCAACCCTCCCTCCCCCCAGCAAAAAACAATAGTGCAGGAACCCAGTCCCTGGCAGCTGCTGCTGACTTTAAGCACCATATATAAGGTATTAAACCACCCACTTTATGTTCTAATAACATTAACAGTCTCACATGAACCAGGACATTCAGAGTTAAAGCTGAAATTCTCTCCTTAAGTCACCACATTGTGTCTAGGTACAGTATTGCAGCACTTAATCAGGGGGCCTCAGAGCAGTGGGGGGTTCATACCATATGTGCTATAATACCTAAGCACAGCGGGGTGAGCTAAGGACAGAGTTTTAGACTTAACTCTGAATTTCTTAGGTTCTACCAGCCTCATGCTTAATGTTTTTGAATACATTGCATTATGTGTGTCTGGAGGGTTACTTTCCTGTTAAAAAAGGGGAAAAAAAAAAGTAATCGGCAGTGGGGGAGGAAAGAGTATGATTTCTCATGAGAAGATGAAAGTAGGTATCTAATGCCAATCACCTATAGTATAAATACTGGATATACTGATATACTACAAACATTTATATAGTTTTCAAAAACATATTAACTCGATCCAGATCACCAAAATGAAGTTCTATTAAAAGTATTATTTCAACATCATTTATAGTTTTTAAGCCATTTGGTCAAATGTTGTTGTATTTGATTTTCTTAGTATCTTCCAGGCCCCAGTCTGCAGTCTGGCAAGCACTGCAAAATACAATCTGGAAAGAGATACTTATATATTTTTTTTAAATCAGTGCTCTTTGTGTTTGTAACTATTTCAGTTTCTTTTTGACCACCCTGTGAGCAAATTTTATTATAATTATTAGCTATGTATAAAACAAGTTATATATTCAAAATTTGTCTTCAAAGAAATCTCATTAAACCCTCTGCAAGAAGGTCAAAAGACTAAATTCACCAGTGTAATGGTGAGCTAACAAGTCATCTTCCAAAGACAGCAAATTCGTATTTCTCTGTGTAGGTTCTAGGAATATCCAGGGATGAAAGAAAAAAATATATGTGTAGGTCTTCCTAAAGAAACAGGGAAAAAATATATTTAAGCAAACAGTACCTATGCATCCTTTAATCTAGAAAAGGATCAACAGTAAAAGTTAAAGCAAACCTATACAGCTAGCATTAGCTTCTGGAAATAATACTGCATTATACAAGGAATATTTTGCTCGTGGTAAAGGTGAGATGATTGTTTACTTGCAGTTTCACCCAGAAAGTTCCTATTGCTAGGGCAAAATAAACTTCCAGAGCACACCTCTTCCTCCAAAGCAGTCCAGTGGTTCTTGAGTCAAAAACCTTTGTCTCAACTATGGGCACTTGTTAGGGCTTCATTATCCACAGGAGAAATCAATTGAACAGAAAATGAGCACCACCCAAAGAGTGTTCCTTCCTCGCTCTATGGTAGGTTCAGTGTAGGTCTAATATGATACGTTGTGCCTCTTTGGCTGGTAATCATCAACTTCCCTGAGGATTTTTAATGCGGGGGAAAAGAGTAAGGTCTACAAGGAATGTTTGAGACAGACTTGTGAAACACCCTCAAGAACAACTCCCGGTGCAAATGCGTGTTCACCTCTTCAGAGAAAAGCTCATTAAAAACTAGCAGTTCTCAGTGGTTTTATTGCAAACCAATCAACCTGAACCTGTAAAGGAGCCTGACCTCACCCAGATTCATGGGTCCTCTATTTTTGACTTTACCTGCTAGTTATAAGAATTGATTTCAAAGGTTCTAAAATTAGCTCTGTACATCAAAGTATTGTTATAACATGTCTCAGTAATGTTGCAGTTTTACACGTTTTGCTGTTCTGTGTGTGTTCTCTAATTGGAAAAGTGTAACCCTTAAATCCAGGAATTGGTGACTGAGTTAACTTTTCTCCTGGAGGAGTGCTTGAAAATTGACTTCCTCATAAGTGAGGCTGTTTCCCTGGGATGCAGGTGGAAACTGAAGTGTAGTTCTCATAAAGTTAACAAGGTCACTTTGCTATGTTCAGGCCTCATGTAATTTAAGTCACCTATTGCCAATGAAGGCAGGTAACATTCTCCACCATTACAGATCAGCCTTCCCAAACCAGAATCAGAGATCTTTTGCAGTTTTTAACTGTCCCGAATCATCAGAAACAGAAAAGATAAAAAAAAAAAAATCTAAATCCTCATACAATTGAATGATACAATGACTGTGTGGGTATGGTGGAGGAAAAAAAAAGTGAAAATAATTCTGTGCTTTTCCATTTAAAAGTGTTTTATACAGAACGATCTAATCATATTTGTAACCACATCTATATCAATACAGGCGGGCAACACCAAACTCATATACACCATGCCAGGTTACTAATCGATAAAGAAGGCACCTCTATGTCTTGTTTTAATCTTTAACACCTTTTAGCGTCTTTTCCTCACACTTCTGCTCTCTCTGCTTTTAGGCTGGAAGAAACTGTGAAGTGGTAAAAAGAGTTTGTGCTCATAAAGCTTTGATGACTCGACCATCTGGCTGGGAACTCTCATAAAGGAAGCCCTGCAGAGGTTAGGAAGGTCAGAAACTATACAAGCCAGGGGCTGAAGTGGGTCCCGAGTGTGCTCTGCCTGGAACCCAACTTCTGCCCCATCGGACGTCAGCTGCACTCATCAGCCTCCAAGGAAATGCATTCGCATGGGCTGCTGACAAACATGACTTCTCTCTCCTGCTCGCTTTCATAAATCTATGAAAACATAAAGAAAATCTCTCTGCCCATATCCCGTTGTAATCGCTTCCATCCTCTCCCAGTGCTCAGCTCATTAACAAGTGACCTGAAGGCAGGAAAAAAAACCCTTTTGTATAATGGTGCCTTGCTGTTTAGAGACTATAAAAGTAAGCAGGTCTGGTTCACTTAAAAAAAAAAAAAGAAAAAAAAAAAAGAAAAAGTACAAAAATGCTCTGGCACACACTTAAGACTATCTGATTATAAAAGTAAGCTAAATGATGGGTGGCTGAGTGAGACAATCTTGCATTTGCGAATTATTCTTCCCTTGCTGAAATGTTATCTGGAGACACAACTGTTTACACTGCAGTTTTGTTCTACATAGCCACAGAGCAACATATTTGCATACAATTTATGTACACATACGCACACACAAAGTTATGTTTTTCTGCTGCACTGATCGCCCTGGCGGCAGATAAGTGCCCAGCATCAGGTTTATGAATTGCAGGCTTCGTTAGTCTTAAAAGGGTAACAAAGGAAGATGTGTCCTAAAAAGTGTCATCCTTCATCTGAGAGGGTAGTGCCTGACACATTAGGAATCTATATGCTCAATTAACCACTGGCAGGCTCATTTTTTCTGAGCCTCTCACTCACCCTTTCCTCCCACCTCTCCTACCCCCTCCACCCTTCTTTCTGACCAAAGCCCTCACTACATGCAAACGCTCAATTACGGGACGGCTTGGGGGATTACTTTTGGCTGCTACTTGTTCTCTCTCTACCAGTTTCCAGAAAATAGCCAAAGAATATTATTACAGTATTTTGCTTTTGGTTGCCAAAAACGAATAAGTTCAGATCCTTTGCCATTAGAAGTTAGTTCACAAATTAAAAATCTATCTCCAGAATTAACATATTCTGGTGATTATACTGTAGTTCGGATTCATAGCCCTTCTTCTGATCAGGACTAGTTTTTGAGGAAGCACAGTTATGTATTTTTCTTTTCCACAAAAACATATTTTTATCGGTTTGAGATTCATTTGTGAATTCAGCATTAGAATCTGTCTACGCTTTTTTTTTTCCTTTATTTAAAATCTATCTTTAATTACACAGGCAGCCTTCCAGAAGCACTTTCAACAGTGACTATTTTGGATGGAAGGAACAAATAGGGGGAAAAAACATAAAAGGAGAGAGGGAAAGTTAACAGGTAGGAAACGTAACCAATCAGAACACAAAGCTAGCGTCCTAAATGGTTAATCCCCCATAACTATTAGCATACACATGATTAACTGTATAGTAGACCTGATTAAGTGTGTCTGTACATTATGCTAATCCCTGTGCTGTGATTGGCTGACCTGATTAATGGTACACTAGACTCTGTTCAGCGATGGAAGGATGATCTGCCAGGTCTCATATCCTCTATGCAAAGAAAGCAGGGGAAAATAAGAGAGCAGTGTACAGCTAGTCCTCCAAATAGGGGTAAAGAAAAGGAATGAGAGAGAGGTCATATTCCTCCTGTCTGAATGCTAAATTTGAGATATGACGTTTAAGAGATTGTATTTTTGATTCCTAAAATTTAAATGTTCCCTCAAAGTTGGTTTTGGGTGCAAGTCAGACACTTATTTATTCTAGAGTTTGTCCATGTTTCTTTTTGGGCATTTCCCAGCACCCATACATGTGGTGGCACCTAACACAGAAAAAAAAGCAATCAGTCTCTATTAGCTGCCTTTAAAAATCTGTCCAAGAGGCTACATCATCATTAGTCTTGTGTTTACATATCTTTGTCTCTCCAAATACATACAGGGTACTGTTTTCAACTATACTTTTAAGGCAATTAATCCTAGTTATCTTTTAAATGCTGATCCAAAGTATTTCTAAAGTCTTCAAAAAAAGACCACATCGGTCTTTTTCTGGATCAGATGCTCAAGTGCTCTAATGATCGGAGCATGAAAATGCAATTCATTGATGCCCCACCCTGTCTGTCTGTAAAAACAGATGATGCATATTTGGCTCTACACTCCAGTCTGTTATTGAGTTATTGACACTGAAAGCCAGCACTCTTATTAAGCTGAAAGGACTTGCTAAATGCCTTCAATAGAAGCTTAATTTTTAGACAAAGAAGTTAAAATAAACCCATGGCTCATCTTTTTCTCCCTCAGACATATCCTGGTCTATGTGTATTAGGTAGGCTTCTATCATCTAAAGAATAAAATTCACACTGATTTTCACATATCAGTGTGAAAATATGAAGTGCCTAGAAACTGTATATTATTGATACACACCATCTGTTCTAGGTCAGGTGCCTAAACTCTTTTAGCCATGTACATTTATCCAGAGCAACTTAAAGGGATTAAACCTCTGGCCTTTAAAGTATTGAATAGCTTTTCTTGAGTTGCTTGAATGAGGTATTCACGTGAGGTCAATCTAGTTATAACGGGTCAAATTTACCTTGTGTTCACATCAGCTGCTCTTGGCACAAGTTTACTCTATGGTAAAAACTCTAGAATCTGCTCCCGTAATCAAGGTCCCCACAGACACCTTAGGCACAGAGGTCTGGCAGTGCAGAGTGGCGAGCTTGGACTGGGGCATCACACCAATTAGACTGGTAAAGAACTGTGACACAGTGCACAGAAACTGAAAAATTCACAAGAGCTGGGTTGTTAGAGCTCTTCTTGTCCACCCTCAGATGAATCCTTTTACAGTCCATGGTTCAGGATCTGTGGAAATGAATTCATTGAACAATGGCAGTACAGGTGTAAGAGACTGACTCATCTCTGATATTTATATCTTCATCATGATGCTAGTCATGCTCTAATGCAACCTTTCTAAACAATCAAGAGAGAATCAAAAAACAGATGAGAAAATATGTCACACCAAAACTATGTGACAATGACACTGATTAGATATTAGTTAAATTAGTTAATTTTTATTGAATAAGTGAAACTGCTATTCTTAATCACTTACTTAGTTCTGATAGTTAATTATCATCACTGAAATAATTCCAATGATATTTATTTACTATATAATGCATGGGAATCGTAACTGCTTCAGATAAATCATTCCAAAAAATCCATACACCAAGAACAAAGCTGTCTAGAGCCAGCCAATCTGAAATGCTTCAGAATAAGGTGTATCTTAAACACTTCTGTCCTGGGAAGCAGTCTTAACTCGAGTGGAAGCCATGTTTTTCTCTTCTGGCAGTCCACAGCCCAAAAGGTCCTCTTGAGGACCTTGCTGTTGATTGAATGGAACAAGCTCATTCTTTAAAGTGTGGTAGTGTTGGAAGTGTGGATGGTGGTAGCAGCATTCTCACTTGTATGCATAATTGGTCCTTTAAAAATGTAAAATATAACGTGACATCCTTGAAACAGTTTTGTTTAAACCCATAATTGTTTCTTAAGAGCTTGGCAAGCAGCAACAGAGGAAAGACAGAAAGACAGGAAGTAGATCCTCTTTTATGCGTATATTCCCTACTTACGCCTTTTCCTTTCCACTGTTTTATTAAAGACTCATCTCAGTTAATTGCTGTGATTCAGACAACATATTACTACCTCTGATACCACAGGTTCTTACCTAGAATGTGGTAGAGACAGGTTCAATTTCCACCAAAGCCTGACAAGTTTAAAGCATACACTCCTCATCTCTTAAAGATGTTTGTGGAATAGTAAAAAAAAAAAAAAAAAACTAAGTATCTTCCCTGTGATTCCTGTGTGACCGCACAGCAAATAAGAATCATTCTTCTTGAATCATTCTTCAAGAAAGATCAAAGTTGCAGACAACAGCTTCTGTTTAAGTGTATGACTGCGTGACCTTATGGGTGACCCAGGGACCAAGAAGCTCAAGGTGCTGACACCTGGGCTGCACCTAAACTCCAGGCAGGTGAGAAGCTTCTTAAACTTCTCATGTTCCTGTGAGTTCTCATGTCCCTGTGTTGGCAGCAGTGGAAGGTCTTTTCACCCATATCCTTATCTTGCTTTGGGTGCAAGTCACTGCTGTTTCTGTTAACAGAAATTTATTTAGGTCATAAAATTAACCAAAAACGTATCCTTATATCTCTAAGGAATTCTCTTACAATGACAGGGAAGATCACAATTTAATATAACGTCATATGGGATGAAGCTACTCACTGGAGCATGCTGCCAGTAAAATTTGATTCCTGTGAATTTCCAACTTCTGTTAAGTGACCTAATTGCCAGTGTCTTACAAAAAATGTTTAGGCTGATTAGTAGAAATATTTAATAAACATGAACTTAAGAGAACAGTAGTGTGGGCTAACATCCAATGAGATGCGAAGTCTATTTGTGTTGCAGTTTTCTGCTAAAAAGGCTTAACAGTTTGTGACCCTGCTGTTTGTCAGATAAAGGCGCAAAAGTGATATTTTGCAGTGTAAATTTTTGAGGATAGAGTTGATTTATGCCAAAGAAAACAAGCAGATTACTTCTTAATGTGCTTCTGACATGTCTCTGCTTCTGGTTATAGAAGTCAAGCCATAATTTCCTCCAAATCTGTGGCACAGAACAGGTGTAACTTGATTTTGAGCACGATATTTTGCTTTTTGACATAGAGGAGGAGTTCATGTGACAGGAATATATATATGATTTACCTTTATTAAAAGTTTCTATGAAGAGGCCAATGCTTTTTTGTGTGACTTGCAGTTTTTGCCTGTGTTCAAGTGGGAATGTGGTTTTGTATGGACATAACGAGTATCTCAGTTGCAAATACGAGCAAACAATCCTCAGGAAGTAATTTAGTAGAGAAATCTCTCTCTCCACTTGAGAGTGCTGTAAATAGCTTGACACTCTTCACTGAAGGAAGAGACAACAGCATAGTTCTACTACAAATACCTCAAGCAACTGTAAATGTGCATTGAACAAATGCACAGCTAATTCTGCAAGGAATTTTCTGTTACTGCCGTTGCTGGGAAAATATGATAAACTAGATTTTCAGCTTTTAATTGTGTTTTTATTTTTGCCTAGAAGGTGTATGAAGTTTAAAATCATATATTAAGTAAAAATACCAAAACAATTGCTCAATCAGTCAACTATGTATATTTGCAAAATTCCACTAGTCCTCAAAAAAGGTAAGGCCACCACCCCAAAGCTCATCCTAAAGCAATTTTCTGCTTTTGTATTTATGATGTGGTTTATCACCTACCTATCTCCACTTTGAGGGAAAATTGGAAGAACTGTATTTTCAGCTACCTAGTCTTTTGTGAACCAAGGGATGGAAATTCCAAAGCCAAGGACATCTCAAAAAGAATGCCTTCAAGCCAGTGCCAATGTTTAAACTTGGGATTCATTTGCACAAATGTTTCAGATAACTGAGCTGTTGAAATGTCACAGACAGTGAGAACTGGGCTTTATTTAAAACAGCTAAAACCTACGTAACATCAGGATATGGAAAATATGAGAAAGAAGCATGAGATCAACCAGAAGATATTATCATGTAAGGGAATATTCATGGGTTTCTTTTGGTAAAATATGGTCTATACACCCCAAATTATCATGGTAATTTCTACCTGACTTCAGAGTCTATTTAAGACTTCGAAAAAACGTTTATAGAAAAGGCTGTTCCTAAGGAACTGAAGAGGAAGAATTGAAAAGAAAATAAGCTGCCATTAAACTGGTAGCATTTACTAACACTTGCATCTGAGATATCAGACTTTTCCTCAAAGCCTCAAATGGAGCACATTTATTGTTAGGTTTGGACACCCATAGTTAATAATTTCATTTTGTAAATGTTTTTAAATAGATCATTTGAACAGATATATTTTAAAACCATTGCCGTTAAATTCAGAATTTACAGAAGAATAGAGCGTGTATCGCAGAAGTCCAAAAGGAGCAGATCAAAAGTCTCTGGAATTCCACACATTTTCTCTTAATAATGATCTAAGCTCAAAAGCTTACATTTTTACATTTTAAAAACTTTACTTTTTTTTTTCTTTTCACATCTAATAAATCTCCATCATCCTTAGAATGACACTGTTGACATTTTTTAATTGCCACAGAATAAAAATAATCTGCATTTATTCAGGCTGTGAACACATCTGATATATTTTGATCACAAAGAAGAATTTATGTGAAAAAGTGAATAGTTGCATTGTGACTAATTCAGGGTAACTCTACTGCAACCAGTAGAGTTACTCTGGAAACATCAAACAGAGCCGAGAACCAAATTTGCCAATAGGATGGTACAAGTTGCCTGAACAGAAGGTTTTTGATAGCCTCCTAGAACAAAATGTGTAATCGCCTATAATTATGTGCACTTTGGTCTGGAAAGTACAAGGGGTATGTCATTCACTTTGTAACTTACACACCTAACCTCCTGACACAAAATCCCCCATTTCAGCCCTACAGTATTCTTGCTCTTCCTCTCCCATGTGTACTATAGAAACAGAACAGCTGTTCATCTCCTTTCATCTGGGATTCTCCTTTTGTTTGGCCTTGACTACCACAAATCACATCATTACAATGGCCATTCTAATTGTACGAAAGGCTTACAGAAAAACAGATCCACTTCAAGACTTCCATTCAAAAACCCCTAAAACGAATGGGAGACTAGTGTTTTGCTGGTTCTTAGGCCAGATTATAGTCTGTAATCCACTTTTTTTGCTCATACTTGACAAGATGCTGCCCTGAAACTGGAGCGTGTGTCTTGCCTTCCAGTCATGGCTAACGGGCTATATAGGATAAAGGGCAGAGGCAGGTGGTGATAGAGGTGTAAGAACAGAGTCAGTAGTCATTGGAATTGTCTCTGTGCTAATTGGCAGGAAAAGGGCACTGATAGGCATGGATTGTCAAGATGGCTCCTCTGACCCTTCTGCTTAATCCAAATGAGTAATTAATGAGTGTGTTATGATTAGCACTGCAGTAAACTCCTCACTAGACAAATACTTTAAAGCTCTCAGGCTTTAGCTCACCAGCTGATTGCCATTTGGCTAGCAGATTTGTTTCCCTCTGAGAGGCTGAACACACCCGTTAGCTGTGCAGGGGGAGAATACAGCTAAAAATAAAAATGAAAAATCCTACCAAAATGACACCACAGTGAAGGTGGGAGCAAACCTTCTCTCAGCAGACCTGACAAAACAGTTCATAATGTATGGGACTGCTGTGTATCAGGAGCAGTTAGCAACTGATGAAGCGAAGCAGAAATTGTGTACCAATCACCCCAAAAAGAAGCATAAAACATATACTTAAAGGCTTCTTTTCTCTCTCTCTCTCTCTTTTTTTTTTTTTTTTTTCTGGAAGAATCTGCAAAACAGGAGACAGGAGCCATTAGCTTCCCTTTTCCACTAGAAGGTATCAAATGGATTTGTAATGGAAAAGGGTTTGTGTCCAACCACTTTACTGCCAGTTCTGCCAAAAATACCAAGAGCTTGAACACACAGATTTGTTCTGATACCTGCATATTACTTAATGAGGATTCCCCTCTAGCTTCTCATAGGTTTCTTGAAATAGGACTCATAGGAGTGTTGAAATTTCACAGAAGAGGCTGGCGCATTTGAAAGTTGCTCCTGAGGTGAGATATTCTTTGCTACCTCCTCAGCGCAATGTCAGATGAGGCTGAGGTTGCACAAGACTTACGGGAGGGCCTGTGTACAAACACGAGATGCTCTCAGTTCAGTCCTAGGTAACTTGGAAGTAGACAATGCTGGGCCAGGTGGCTCATGAGAAAACTCAGTTGAAGATGCAGAGAAATCCTGGCAGCCTGTGGATCCAGGACCAGCCGCATTTCATCCAGATGTTGATCCCACTGTGGAAAGGCTGGGGGAAGGAAGAGTGTCCTACACAGCTTACTGGCTCATACCTTTCAGGAAAAGGGCCAATTTCTGTTTCCTCACTTAGCAGTCAGGTCACCTCTTGCCAACTCTGATTCGTGCAAATTGAGCAGGAAATAAACACAACTGAAATAAAATAAGAACCTCCTTGCAAAGCGCATTTCAGGCTTCCTCCAGCAAGCCTAACTCCACTTCACATGCTAATTACAAAGATTATAAAGAACAGGGCCATGCAAGAGCTACCTACCTCTGCCACTGCCCTTAAAACAAATGTGAAGGACAATTAACAACAGATTAGCTCCATGTCCTAGTTTGCCATGTGAGGATGATCACTGACCTTCTCATTTCATCCTCATTAGCGTCTCAGGCCAGCAGAACCATTGCTCTTTAATCATCACCCATCATCCTTAGCGTAGGCACATGGAAACAAATGATGTGTTGCCAGGAAGGTCAGGGGTCAAATATGAGTTTTGTTGTTGCTGGAGTGCAAACTACAGGCAGTGGGGTCAACTTTGGGGCAAATCTTTGCGGCAATCTGCTTGAGCAGAGAAACTATTTTGAATGCATGAAGCATGACACCCACTGTGTTTTTGTTTTCTCCTTGCAGCTGGAATTTATTCAAAGTTTGCTTTTTTTTTAAAAAAAAATCTATTGTTTTTTTAGTGGCATGCACAAACATGCAGGGAAAAGCAATTGGTGATTTCCTTCTCTTACCAGGAATGAAATGTTAACTTGCAATGGGATAGAATAAGTGCACACAGGGTGTCACATGATTTTTTTTTTTTCTTTCCCCCCCCCCCCCCCTTTCAAAGCTGCGTGTTGTTCATAAAGTTATGAATGCTGGAAGCTTTTCAGGCTGCTTCTCCTTACGCTGCTGCTACTACGGTGCTACTTTCCAATTTGCCATGGATAGCCTCTGAAGACTGACAGGGCTGAAGGCACCCAGTGCCAGTGTAAATGAGCCCCATTCATTTCTTGCCATGGGCATATGGCATGTCATTGTCCTCGGCCACCGAGGCAGAAGTGATGCAATTTGTTGGCATGTCCTGTCACAGCACAAACTATCTATCCCACTGAGCCCCTAGAAAACAACAGAAGCCAGAAAAGGGCAGCCAAAAACTTCACAGCTTTATCACAAGAACACACATGCACACACCACCCTGTTTAAAAAAAAATCCCTACTCCTTTTTGGATTTCTGTGGGATTTACATTTTTTTCCTTCTTCAAGGTCTCAAAAGTTATTGTCTAAACTAACACAAAGCCTGATCCTGTTTTTGTCTGTTACAAATAAGAATTAGGTCTTCTATTTCCATCTTTTTTTTTTCTAAGTTTAAAATCTAACTTTAGCTTAAAAAAAGCAAACTGCAGAAGTTCAGGTTCAGCATGGTATCTGTGCAGCACACTTAGTGAGAAGTCATCAGTTAAAATATGACACTTTAAAATAGGAGATATGATAGTAGGTACTCCCATAAGTTATTAAAAGTAATTATATTCACTGGCTAAGAAAAAAACAACTGTTTCCTTTTTGAAACTTAAAACTTGGAGTGGCTCAGGATTCTTAGCAGAACTTTAGGATTACTTTATGTTCCAGTTAAGTGAAACTGAAGAGAAGAAAAAAAAATCCAGTCACAATACAAAGCAACAATAAAGAAAAGGCTGAGCACAGAGAAATTTAAATGTGGGGAAAAGAGAGGGGGAAGAGAGGTAAGAAAAAAGCAGGGGGGTGACGGGGTGACCAAAGAACCAGTAAGAATTAAAAACTCCTCACTGTCCTCATTTGCACCTGGCAAGCACAGTTGTCAAATTCTACACTGAAAGCAAGGCAAATTACAAAAGCCAGAAAACTATAAATTTGAGATCGTTTGGGTATTAAAAAAAAAAAAAAAAAGCATTGAACCCATCTTCCTGTTGAAAAGCCATCCACCTGCATCCATCCATTTTCTGGAGAAATATCCATGCTTTGTGTCTAATTCAGCATTTCCTCCAATGAGAAAAATATGCTTCTAATTTAGATCTGCCTTGAAGAAAATGTTGGTTTAAATTACGCAAGAAAAATGTTTTTGACATTGAACAAATTTCCAAAACTACAAAATAGTCTGGAGGCTTTCCAAAAGTCCAAATTCTAGCATGTTTTCTGAATAAAGATATTTTGCATCTGTAAGGTTTACAACCCATTTTTGCCCTTCAGTAATAAACTGTGCAGCAAATAAGTTGTGTGCAATAAGTAGTGCTGCAAATCAGATAATTAGAGGTGACTTTGATCAGATTTCCACTGTAAATTAAGTATGTGATAGAATGAGAGTGTGAGTTTTACAAGGGCAAATTTGTACCCATAAAATGAAGTCACATATACTACAGTTTACTGAGAGTTGGGACCAAGGTGAAAAGTTCAAATACAGATCCAAACTTCTCCGAAGTTTGTGGTATGCAATATTCAATTCAAGCAATTCTATGTGAGCCCACTTCTAATTATATTACTGTATTCCTATAAACCAAATCAAATGCAACATTTAAACTGGGATATTCAGGCTGGTTAGATTTAGAAAACAAACCCATGTAAGACGTCAGAACTAATTTTTGTAGAGACAGAAGTATCATGCGCCATATGGTTCACATTTCTAAGCATTGGCTTTTGTGCACTAACTAGGCCAAATATAAGCATGTGTGATATACATAACTACATGGGCTTTAATTGTTCATATTTCTATTGTAAAAACCTCTGATGCACTGGTTTCTTAGTTTTATTTGCCTAACTTGTTGCTACCTTCCTTCAGAAATGAAAGAAAAAAATAGATCTGCCTGATATCTATTTAAAGTTTTAAACTGAGCCAGTACCACTATCATGAAGCTTAATAATTCAGCAGTTTGTATGCTTATTCCCGTAAATGCCTGGTAGATCAATATTGTTACAGTGAAAATGCAGTATTCATTTTAAAAGCACATTTTCATAACTTTCTGAAAACTCTCACCTTCGAAGTTGAAATTTTCCATGATTGGTCTGTGAAAAAACAGATGTCTAATTTTCAAATACTTCCCCCAAAAGTCTGAAAGATCAGAATACAATACTCACATTAAAAGATAAGCCTTTCGATCTTTTAGCAAATAGAAACACAAGTAAAAGGGTGTAACAGTAAAAGTAGCAGTTGAATATGGAATGAGTTTCAGTGAGCAGAAGTCTGCAACTTTTTTCAGGACAGTAAATGAAATGAAAGCATGAAAAGCAGGTCAATTTGAATTGGTCAATAATAAATCTAATTGTCTTACAACAGGGCTCCAGTAAACTTGACTTTTAATTTTCAAATGCTCAGACCAAGGAGTATCTCTACCTGCCTGAGAGGGAATTGCAGTAGACAAAATTAGAACAAGGTCCACCCATCAACTATGAATGACCATATTTCTTTTAAAACCAAACAATTAGTTCAAGTAAAAATAAAAGTTTATAAGAAGCTTTCTGGCTTCTTATGTGAATGGCATGTAACAAAAAGTATCACTAGTGGTCATAAGCAAGTCAACAAAGACCATTACAGAAAGCATGGATTTTGTCATGGAAGTGAGATTAACATAAAACATATAAATTAGCAGCCTGGCAAGAATGGACTGGCCCTGTTTGGCCAGTACATCGATCATTAATACTACAAAGCACACGCACATTCATGCATGCACGCGCACGCGCACGTGCACACCCACCCACCCTCACCCACCCACCCTCACGCACTCCCACTCACACAGAGCAAGGCAAGAAAATAGAAACCTTCCCTTCCAAAGATACTCTTAAAACATTTTAAAACTGTTTTATACTAGCAATAACAAACTCACTGCAGTACATTTCCTTCACATTAATGGCCCGCTGGGGTTTCCAGCCTACAGCTGCACCTCAGGCCGTAGAGTCCCTCCCAGCTGGTCACTAATCTAGAGGAAGTGTCCTGCACTGAAGTCGTTATTCCTCAATTAATGTTGACTGTGTAATACAATGGGTAGAAAGTGTAAGAAAAAGTGGGTAGGTGAATGTAGTAAGAAGAGCATGGGAAGCAGTTATGGTGAATCAACATAGCATCTGCGAAGGTGTTATGTCAAAACTCATCAGTTTACTTCTTTTGATCTACACCCCATCCAAACCATGTCTGGAATATTTTGAGGAATATTGACGGAGAGGAAGTAGATCCTTCCATCACTGTTGCAAAGCTTTCTTTTACCACAGTAGTGATATGTGAGGGTCCTGATAGAGACGTGTAACTTCTTTTAGAGAGTTAAGATTGACATTACCTTTAAAGAGAAAAAAGGGGATTTAAAATATAGATGAAAAAAAAAAATGAATGCAATTTGAGGAATCTTTAAGAACAGTCTTACTTAGATGGCCAGAAGTCCCCCAGGTTCCACAGTCATCAGCATGGGAAAAGTCTGTCTTAGTTTAATGGCGGAGAGAAAGCACACACTAAAACTGGGTATAAACAGTGGCAAAAACAGAAATACCGTAACAGCTGATGTAAAGAATTAGTAGAATATAAACATTAGTACAGAAAATAAGTATAATGGAGACTAAACCATAGGCGAAATGGTGAACAGGCTCAGACCAGTAAGAATGAATAGTTAATGCCTCACCAGAAACAAAAGAAAGCATAGCAGAGAAATGCAGTTTCTGTTCATTGGAAGTGGCACCATTTTGCATATTGATGCAGAAAAGGCAGAAGAACTGTCCTAATGGTGCTGTTTGTAAAAACATCAAGATGAAGTAATTGTATCACACGAGTTTAATCACATTTGGGGATGCAAACTGATGGAAAGACTAAGAAAGAATTTGCTATATAAAATTAAAAACAGGAAGAGCTGGGCTTATAAGCAATATTTGTTGTGAATAGGACTTCACAGGGGGTGAATCTTGCAAAAAAAAAGAACTTCAAACTGTCCTGATTTTATCCTTTAATAAAATCAGAAAGTTAATTTAAAAAATCACATTTGGTTGTATTTTGCTTTTTGTATGGAGCCAAACTCTCACTTATATGCCATCCTAATTTAGTATTTGGCCAAATACCTTCAATAAAGTGCACAATGAATGCATGAGTAATTAGCCAGGTGCCTTGTCTGGAACCCAAGTGAAATCCTTGGCTTTCTTTGAAGGGTCGCAAAAATGCAGCAGAATCCTGGATATAATAAATAGTAGTTAAGATTTGGGGTTAGCACAATTTGGCAAAACAGTAATCAAGGAGAATGAATGAGCTGAATCCATTGGTATTGTGGATCTAGCATTTAGTATGGTCATTGCCAAGTAACATATCTAGCAAACAGAAATGTGAGACTATGTGTTTGTTTTTTTGTTTATTTGTCTGTTTGCTTTTTTAAGGAGCTGATCTAAAAAGGGTACTGATAGTATAGTGAATAGACAACTCGATAAGCTCCTGGTGTCTTGCTGTGGAAAAAAAAATAATGCAACCATTGGTGAATAAACAGGAAAGACATGAGTGCAAGTAGGTCTATTTCTCTACAAGACAAGCTATTTCACACATAGCTTATGCCCACATTCTAAAAGAATAGTGAAAAATTGGAGAAGTGCGGTAAAGAGCCACTAAACTTATCTGAGGCCCGAAGGAATGTTTTACAGAACTCCATCCCTTTGGCTTATCAAAAAGAAAATTGAGAGGTGGTTTGATTACAGTACATAAATGCCTTGCTTCACAGAAGGAAAATATGAGGTACTAGAGGCCTCTTTAATAAAAAAAAAAAAAAGAAAGAAAGAAATAACAAGAACCAATGGCTAACAGCTGAAGTCAGACAAATTCCAATTGGAAATAAGCCACAGTGAGAATGATTAACTGTTGGAACAAACTATCAAGGAAATGGTGGATTATCCATCTCCAGACTGCTTCAAATCAAGACTGGATGTCGTGATGGGTATATCCAAGCACAAGGTAGATTTTAGTCTAAATAAATTTTCTGGGGAAAACAAAATAGCTTCAGATATCCAAGAGAGAAAACCAGAAGAACTAGTTGTTCCTCCTTCCCTTAAAAGTATTAGTGTGTAAATAAATCTACTCATTGAATTAAAAAAAACCCCACTTTTTCTAAAATAACTTTTAAAACAAAAGTAAACAAAACAAAATCTGCTGCTGCTGCAATTAGGTCTGTATTAGGTGAACTTCACCTCTTTATACCTCGATTTTGGAGGTTAGTACCAGCTCTATGACATCAGGGGAACATTTCAAGTATCTGTTCTTTCAAATTGCTGACAAACCTGGAAATACGCAGAGGGAAACATGGCACAATTCTGGAAGATAGTGTTCAAAAGGCAAAGCACAATAACCTCCTCTCTGCCAAAAAAAAAAAAAAAAATGTTAGCAGCTAAGCCTACCTGGTGTCTACAATGTGAAATATCCTTCAGAGGCTGAATTTTATTAGATTTTCCAGGTCTGCCTGGCTTGGATGCTCAGCAGAATTGTCTAAAAGTAAAATCAGACATGTCACTTCCACTTCCTCTTTGTTTCATGGGAACAACTTTTCTTCTTTCTCTTTGTATTTTCCTTACATACCAGCAAGTCAAGTCTACTTTTATTCTTTTTTTTCAGAGGTGCATATCACACTGCCATGTATGTAGGCACTTTAAGAGTTTTCATCAAACTGTGCAGCCTGTTTTTGCTCTACTCTATCCCATGTGAAGGAACAAGAAAAAAGAAACTAAAATCAATATCCCCTTCTCTTATGCCCGTTGTCCCATGACACACAGTCACACATCCTGGAAAGTCTATACAGAGACTGTAACTAATTTCAGTGACAAACTCTGCAATGCTATAGTATTCTGAGTATCTCCTTTACTTGAAGGCACACCAAATGTTCAGCCCATGCATCTGTCCATGAAACTCAAGTCTTTCTGTACTTTCCCGTTACTCAAGAGACAGCAGAAGCCCACCATACTAGCCGGAAATTAGGACTCCTTTAAAACCAGCCACGATGTGTTTGCCAATGCATCACAAGAAAAGTGGATGCCGTGTTCCCTCTGGGTCCCTCTCTGCTCGCCTGATCTGAAATAGGTTGGAGAGAGGAAGAACTACATTATACCTGACTGTACAAACATCACATTCTTCCAGTCAGGCTTAGACATATAATGTGAGTCACTGCTTGGCTGTGTGTTTTAAGGTGCTTGTAGCAAATATGATGGTGATCCAAGTAGTCTTTTAAGGTGTGCCTTTCATTCCATGGAATTTCCTAATCTTGCCTGAATAGGGACATACAGGTTAAAACATTTTTAAACTTTTGTAGAAGTAAAGTTTCTCGGGTTTATAAATACAGACTTTCTGCCCAGCTGAAGAAAATTTAAAAAATATACTGCAAATCTGTTTATCCTTACAGGCTTCTACATGTCTTTAAAGTCTGTAAACAACATAAAGTAAAACAATACAAAGACATGGCTCAGAAATAAAGTCTTAAAATGTTTTTATAGCAAAAAATAGTTTTGCTTTACCTCTTCAGAAAGATTATATATAGGGCAGAGTTCAGATGTGTCACAAACAAAGCAAAGATTAGTTTGAAATATCAATGCAGCATGTATACAGGGTGTGCTAGGTAGACCTGCGTTGAAAGAGTGGAGAGGAGAAAAAGAAAGCCGAAGTTAATTACTCAGGTATTATCCCCCTTATTTTCTAAAGCACAGTGAAAATTATGGACTTTCAACTCCAAGTCTTGATACATGAGCCAGAGTACTAATTCAGGAACTCTGGCCATTTGAGAGGCATGTCCTTGATCCAAGAAACAGTGACTTCAGTGTACACCAAGACTGAATGCTGTGGGAAAAACCTGACTTGTTCCAAAGTTTCGGTCAGGGGTAAAAGCACATTGACTATATTAAAAATGAGCCAGAGTTTCAAGAAGCTCAGGGTTAGATTTTGAAAGGGCTCCATCTTCCTTTTAAGTACTACTGGCTCAGGATCCAAGTCAACATACAGGTCCCTTTGACCACTTAGCAGTATAGGCAGCAAATTCAGCAGCTAAATGGAGGCTTTATTTTCTAATATCATTATAGTACCTACATAAATAAGGAATATTTTTTGAAACTTAGATTTAGATTCTATTCATAGGAACCTAAAGCTGTGGGCCAAGAAATTACGTTTTAAAGAATGAAAGTTGAATTACTCCAAATTTGTAACTGCAATGAACTAGAATCAGGAAAAATCTGCAGGTTAACTGTGCTCCCTAAAGACGAAATAGTCCTTCAAGTATAGCTGCTACCACTTGCTTCCAGCTGCAATGATCTCTCCCTCTTTCTTTCCCCCGTAGCAGTAGGAATTAATGAAGACTTTATGGATAGGGCCAAAGGTAGGGGGAAGGAGTGGAAGCCTGCCGTATGTCACTAGAATTGTGACTGTGCATGTCACCAATGACATAGGTGGTTTAAAAATGTACATATGAGTTTATGAGAAAATGAAGTAATCAGCTATAAACACATTTATACATAATCTTGCTTCAGCATTTATTTTTAATGAACCAGGAAAGTCTACACTCATCTTGAGGTCAACAAGAAAGTAGTCCTCACTGGAAGAGAACGTTTTTGTTATTACACTGCAACTGGAATAAGTTGTATATTAAATGACATACAGTGAATCCGTCTCCTTTGAGTGCTGAAGATTTAGTAGGTTCTGCCTTCCTTTTTCCATTACAGTGATGTATCAAGAGGGTTCAGTAAAATGCCCTTCTTTTAGAATTACTGAAAACACATAAAGGGAAAGTGTTGCTTATTGCAAATTATTTTAACTGGTTATTCTTGTTGAGATGAAAGCTTTAATTTCTATGAGATTTCTAGAAATTAGGTGAGAGTGGCAGCAGGTAATCAATCACAATTACATTTAATCAGAAAATTCAGAAGTCAGAGCGATTTAAAGTGTGTTTAAGCATACAAAGGTGATACCCTGAAATGATTGCGTTTTGTGTAGTACAAAGAGGAGGGGAAAGTAGTTTTATTTATTTTAAATAAGACTTGTTATTATAGTGATGAAAATCAGTCTAGATAAGCTAGAAACTCTGCTTCTAGTGACAGATTTCCTAATAAATTTTCAGAGAAAGTAGTTATTCTGAGAGACAGTCCACTGTAGAGGGTATTTTTCTTCTCTTTTTCCTCCCCAAGAGGAATTGTATAGCCTTTTACTGCTATTGCTCAGGCCTAGAGCAGTCCTATGCATTATATAAAATTTCATCTCAGCTTCACTGTCTACTCAGGGAACTGAAACCTGCTCCCACCTGAGGGACCTCGAGGTTCTCTGATTGGTCTGCTGTGGAGTTGGACACGTATGGAGGGAAAGCTTCTTCTCAGTCTCCTTGTTGAAGCAGTTTTATGCGTAGAAATAAAATAATCATTGGAGTAAGACAACTGAGGTGCTTTCAGCATGACTGCCCCACTAACAGGCCCCCAGCTCTTATTTTCATTTCCCAAACTTAATGTGTATCCAACATACAAAAGCTTTTCCCTGGCGGCAGGACACTAACATTCAAGGCAGAGAATGTAACTTATATCTCTTCCCAGCTTGAATTACAGAAAACTTTGAACAAAGTTCTACGTCTATCTGGTGAAGCGGAATTTAAAAATGCACTGAGTTCATGAGGGGAAAATGATTCCTCTTCTGAAGTGTCCTGGGAGTTGGGAGAGATGGACACTGATGAATGTTTGGTTACTTGTACAAACTCAACTGACATCAAAGGTAAAGACTGAGAGGTCTCAGTCCACAAAACTGTTGATCATAAGTATCTATTTATGGAAAATTAGATCCAGGTGCAGTAAAAGCGCAGTGTCTCAAAACCTTTTTAAATGAATGTCATGTTAAAAATTCTGGGGTTTAGTTGCAGCTTTGGTATAATAGAATGTATACACTTTATCATAGAATGTTCTCACTGGGACTTGATTTACCTGGAATCTTCAGGTTAAGATCATTATCTAAGCAAGATTTCTAGGGTAGGATTTCTAAAAAGAAGTGGACTAGTTCACCTAGAGCCGTAGGACATTCTTTGTCACTCAAATGAGTGACTTGACTGCACTTTCTCTGAGGCAATGAGAGTATTCTCATTGACTGTAACAGGGTAGGAACTTCGATGTGTGATTTACTTAGTGAGATACTTAGTGGTCAGAAGAAATCATAGAATCATAATGGAAATGATTCTATGGAAAAGGCCTTCAAGATCATTGAGTCCAACTGATGATCATAATGATCCTTTTTGGCTGTAAAAATCTTATGAATAGTTATCAATACCTACCTAAGGCTGCTTCTCCTATCCAAAGAGTAGAGCCAGGGATGAACAGTTTTGAACTGCTATTTTTGTAAAGAGTGATTTTAACAAAAAATGAATTGCACTGGAGATAATGTGTTAGGTGAAACAGGTTAACACACAGGAATCATGGTAACAAGAGGGTGGTGGTCAGGTGTTTAGATTCATCTGCCCCTCTACTCAGCCCTGGTGAGGCCGCATCTGGAGTATTGTGTCCAGCTCTGGGCCCCACAGTACAAGAGGGATGTGGAGCTGCTGGAGAGAGTCCAGCACAGGGCCACAAGGATGATCAGGGGCCTGGAACATCTGCCCTACAAGGAGAGGCTGAGGGATCTGGACCTTTTCAGCCTGGAGAAGAGAAGGCTGAGAGGGGATCTGATCAGTGTCAATAAGTACCTCAAGGGAGGCAGTGAGGAGGATGGTGCTGGTCTCTTTTCAGTGGTGGCCACTGACAGAACTAGAGGTAATGGCCACAAACTGAAGCACCAAAAGTTCCACAGGAACTTAAGGAAAAATTTCTTAACAGTGAGGGTGATTGATAGAGCACTGGAACAGGCTGCCCAGAGAGGTTGTGGAGTCTCCTTCTCTGGAGATCTTCAAAACCCGCTTGGATGCAGTCCTGTGCCACGTGCTCTAGGTGACCCTGTGTGTGCAGGGGGGTTGGACTAGATGATCTCTAGAGGTCCCTTCCAACCTTAAGCATTCTATGATTCTATGATTCTATGAGTGGCTGTTATCATTTGTTATCAACTTTGAAAGTCAATGCTCTCCAGTCAGGTTCTCTAGACAACAAGAAAAGTAACTGGCTAGTAAGCCAGTTACTTTAGCATAAGAGAGAAAGTGACATAGATGCTCTGACCTAGATGAACCCTATATCATTCTAATCACTTGAATTAGGCGTCGAGGTTGAGACTCCATTTGCCATATACTCTTTATGCAGCGTCAACAGAGAAAAAGAGCTGGATATCTGTTACAGGCAGTTCAGATCTTATTTTGACTGATGCGTCCTTGTATAGTGTGAATCTCTCTCTGTGGACACAGGCTAGGCAAAATAACTTCTTTTCTCTGTTGCCTCAGTTAAGTGGGTTATAGTTATAGTTAGGATTAATCTAGGATTATTTGTCAAAGCATAATACACAGCACTCTGGAGAAGAGTAAAACTCACTATCTCTGTAGTTATTAGTCACTAATCTCAGAAAGAAAAAAACTATTCTTAGAAATACCAACATTTTTTCCAGCTAATCAGTATTCAGTAGCTGAACTGACACCTACTAGATCACTAATAGAGTGATCTATTACCTACATCTTAACATCCTTAAACTACTCGGAAGCCACATGAATGTAAAGTAATATAGGCTAAAATTCTTCTCAGGAGGATTTGGCTATCAACTCCTATAAGCTGTTTTGAAAATCCTCCCTACCATTTGCCCAAAAATATTAAAGCATTTTATTAAACATCTCCACAGGTTTAAAGTTCATTAAAGAGGAAAGTACTGTCCTATGATGAGTTTATTGAGATTCAAAAAGAGAAAAGAAACAAAAGGTGCTAGAAGTCAGACTTCATTTCCATTATTCCTATTAGTGATTCTGAGACAAAGCTACAGAACATAAGATTAGCAGGGACCATTTGCATCATTGAGTCTAGTACTTTATTTTGAATTATTCTACCATTTTTGATTCATTCTTCTGCTCTTTATGAATATACATGCATTTCTTTAGGCTTCCAAGTCAAGTATGCGTCATCCATAAGATTGAGCACATTATCTTTCAACCTTCTACTTTCTTTGGCGTAAGGTAAGAACTATTAGCAAAGTTTGCAGCGTATCTCAGCTTTTGAATCCTTCAAACTATGAATTGACATCCCTGAGAATAGGGTCTTGTATGTCCGAGACTACGTCTAGCTACCTCAAATCTCAAGATTCTTTCAGAGCCACTGAAAGAAGCCATAATTCTTTAAAAAATGACAGTGCCTCTTATAAATGTAATTTGAGGATGAGAATTTATAATTTCATTGAGATGGAAGCTCCTTATGCTTGATGAGTTTTCGTGCCTAAACAGTTTATAAACATACAACCAAGCAAGACAAAGCAAATACTGCTATTTCTCATGCTGAATGAGTTCATGCTCTGCAAACAGTATTTGTTTCTCTCTCAAGTATGATCATGAAAGAAAGCCTGAAAAATGCTAGTGAGAAGTGAACCAAGAAATGTAGGTTTTTTTTATGAAGTTCTCATAATAAAGCAAAGCTTAAATCATTAAGTGTGAGGTAAATACTCTTGAAAAGTCATAAAGCCAAACTTTGCTAGATGTGTAGTATTACTATACTACAATTTTGCTGAACAAACTTTTGCAGTAGCTAAGGCATTATTTATGTACCATTATGAAAACAAGGTGTTGAAGGTGTGTATATATTTGGAAAAAACATACAGAAAAATGAGGTCTATTTTTAAAGCTTAATAATTCCCCCGTTGTGATTAGAGTTTGGAACATTTGGCTATCATTTTATCAGAACTGGTGATACTTTTCTAGGTTTAAGTGGGAATGATCTCAATATTGTAAAGCAGCCCTCACGTCAAATCCAACATTGTAGTACTCAGAAAGCGGAATAAAAGCCTCCTAAATAACTGGTCTTTGAGGAAACTCCTAGGCTATTCTTTGAGAAGTTGTCTAGATTTTCTTATTATGATACAATTTTATTTTATTACTATGAGACATCTTTACTTTAAAAAGACAACCATATTTTTGTGAGGATAAATATATACATATATTTAGTGTACTGTTTTACTGGAATTGGTTTCTTTATGTTCCTTATTTTCATATGGAGGGTCAGGTTCAAGGAAGCAACAGAATTTCAAAGTAGAAGTATCACATTTCACCGAGTTCTATATCAAAGCCATGCATAAAGCATCCCATGATTTTTATGTTGCAGCATAAATCAACTAAGTTTACTCATAACCACACTGAACACTATATGATACTAGTTTTGTGTGATTCAGGGTTTTGTTATTTGTATGTTACTTAAACACTTCATAAAATGACTTCAGTACCTGTTTAGTCTGTATATTTTTTGAACTCCTTCTCAGAAGATATAATATTTTTCCCCATCTCTGCTATGAAAGAATCAGTTTGCAGTATTTAAGGAACTCTCATCAAAAAACCTTCTTGTGCTATTTATTCTCAGTAGCTTCTGATTCTCCATCCTGTTAATCATTAAATACTGAAAGCAACTTATTAATTGTCTGTCTCTCTTTCCTTTGATCAGTGATTCTTGGAATTGAAAGGGTATGGAAACCTGATTTATTTTTAAGTCCAGAATCATAATCCTCAAGAGATTTCTCATGAGACAGAGCTCTCCCTCCACTTTGGAGAAATGTGTGGGAAAGTTTACTTTAACATGATATATATCTACTCTATATAGACTTAAGATATGGCACAATTAAAAAGTAAATTTAAATAAAATGTTTGGTTTAAATATCATGTTTGTTTTCAACCAAAGACCACTACATTTTATCCTATTTCTTTTCATATTTCTTAATGAGAAATGTCATCTTTTGGTGAAAATATTCACTTCTGGTAAACATTTTCATCATATCATTTACTGTTCATCAAGCATAGAAGTCCTGTGAAAATGGGTAGGAGTACTGTTGTGTATCAGTTGCCAACCAGGAGAGAACTTCTAACTAGGATCAACGGGGATGCATGAAAAAAGCTGAAATATAAAGTATTGTCACTTGAGAAGGGCTGAATAACACTGTAAGGACAAACTTAATCATAATATAGAGAGGAACAAAAATGTAGGGAGCAGGACAATCCCATGGAACAGTTCAGATGTCCATGTACTGTTATGAGAATGGGGCACACAAATGAAGGGCTCTGGATGTTTTCATAAATGATGAAAATATTGGTACAATGGAAAGCTGGTAAGGTTTTTCAGGAGGGATACGTAAAAAAAAAAAAATCCATAATGTAGATAGAAATTGTTGCTGAAAGTCTGTGGGTAGTGATTGCAAAGGATAAGAGAATGGAGCACTGCTGGGACCAGGAATATAGCACAGACCACCCAGAGAGGGTGGTCTACTAGACAAAGCTTTTTGGGAGTATCAACCAATATAATCAAAAGCTAAGTGATAACGGGGAATTTCAACCATCCACTTTTCCACCAGGAAAACAGTTGATGAGTAAGATAATTTTCTTCCTTATCTTTCTTCCTTTGGTGCTAATTTTTAGATTCATAAGGAGGATTCAAAGCAATTGGAGGGGATGCTCTTCTAAAATTGATTTTAAAGGATTGGGAAGAAAAAGCTGTGAATATGGAGAGAGGCTAAGAATGTTCTTTGTGATTTTTAAAATGAAAGGAGAAAAATAAATAAAATAAAAATGACAATTTTCAGGAACAGAGACTTAAAAATGGATGGTAAAGAGTTTAAGAAAGGAGATTTTTAAAAAAGAACAACATGAGCATTACCAGTAAAACTATTTGAGTCTAAAGGAATGATAGAAAATACAAGAAAACACCTGCTTAGCTAAAACTTCATTGGCTTCAAACACAAAAAGGAAGCAAACCAGATTACTAACAACATTAATAGCATCAGCAAAGGGGCTTCAGAGTGAGAGAGAAAAATCACAAACTACTGTGAATGTAGGGTACCCTGTAACATTACTTTTAGCCTGATCAAAAGGTAGGCTGAGATCTAGGAGCTGCGACACTGCAGGTGTCAGATCAGCTCATTGATTTGATAAAAAAAGGAAAAGAAATTCCTCCCCCCAAAAAAACCCCTTTTTTTGATCTGACTTGCCGCACAGTTGCTAGATGCAGCACAGGAGTACATGCCTCTGGGGATAAGGGCCAGGTAGCAGGACTGGCAGTAATAACTTACACTTAGACTGAATTAAATTAACATAACTGTACTCTTATTTAAGTCTAAGTATTCAGATCAATTACATTTAGAAAAACTCATCCCTGGATACCTCACAAAATGATGGAAGTCCTCTCCCCAGGGTTTATTCTGAGAATTTGCAGATGAGGGATGAGATTGCAAACTGGAACAGAGCAATAGGGTATGGTGCAGAAATTGTGACAGCGAGGAGCAACAGAATTACACAGCATTAGAACAAGTGATCACACAACATGCAGAAAGACTGCAGGGAACAGGAAATAGGAAAAATAAAAGAGGGAAAAGTAAAAGGAAAAAAGGAGGCAGTTGTTTGTATGAATAGACACTCCTACGGAGGAGAATCAACAAATGTCAAATATCAGGACTTCAGTAAAACTTTAGACAGACATCACCTCAAATGATATTTTATGATCCATCTAGAAGGTGACTGCAAAGCTGTTTTTGCACTCTTACGGAAACTCTGATAAAATGATTTCTGATACTATCTACCACTATACAAGATTTTGTATGCATTTTTGAACCACATAATAAAGAATTTAAATCTACTAACTTGGGCACAAAGGAAAAGGTGACAAGCTAATCATCTCAGATCGTTTATCCTTCTGACCTTCTGTCTCTCAGTAAGAGTTCTTTGTAAAATGAACAGGAGTACAGCTGAACTTGGGTAATGGAAGGATTAATCCATAAAATACTACCCTTCTTTTATGAATTTGTATCTTTTGGTTAAAGCAGAGGAAATAAAAAGCCAAGCCCGATGAACATTTCTAAATCAAAGTATTCAGGTTGTGGATATATTTATCAAATGAAAGTATAAATCAGAAAAAAAAACTTAGGTTAAATCCAAAATTGCAGCCAGACCAAGGTATTCCAAATGTGCCTGTTTAATATTCACTGCAGATTAATGGGTATTACACATTGATTCTAGCTGTACTTTTAGAGGAGATGGAGATGGAGGAGGAGGCAAGATACTGAGACAAAAAAAACAGTCTTTGTTTCAGAAACAAAAACGAGATCGTAAAATTGAAAACACGAAAGTGGAAGAGAACCACTAATAACTATATTCTTTATCTTCAAAAAAAAAAATCAACAAAACCTTGCTTCACTCTATGTTCCAGTGTACTACAGGCAGGCATTATCCAGCCCCTTTCTAAATGTTGGCAGGAGAGTTTGGTTTCCCAACTCTGTGAGATTCTGAAATATAATGAAAATGCAGCTACCCTACTTTCTAAGCTCTTGGTAGATATTTTCACTTACTTTGTCATTTTCAAGGGGGAAACAATGGTGGCATCTGTGCCCTGGTGCTAAGTGCTCATTTGCATGCAGAGGCAGAGAGATATCCGTTTATTATCAATTTTATGCATTACTTCATTTCATGGTGTTAAAACAATTACATTCAAAGGGTTCAGCAGTCCACAGCCAAGCTATTCAGGGCTCCAGCAGCATCATATAATAACGTTATTCAGGGAGAGACACATACATCATAGTATACAGACTTAGAAGTAAAAAAGAGAGAGAGAGAGAGAGAGAGAGAGAAGCAACTTCTATAGAGCTGGATACAGAATTTGTAAAACATCGGAGATATTAATTACAATAAACAGACAAACTCAGGGCAGATGGACCCCAAATTTATTAACTTCTGAATTACTTTCTTAGAAAGTTGGGCAAATCTTCTACAGAAAAGAGTTTCCCTGTCAAATCCTCTGCCGTATATGGTCTTAACAACTTTTACACAGCACTCTTCATAACCCATACTGCAAAGCCGCACTTGAGCAAAAGAAGTAGAGGCTGTGTACATCCCTTCAAAGATTTTAGAATACGTACCTTGAAATAGCAAACAAATGGTTTGGTGTGAAGAGACTCTTGTGTTGAGAGTGCTCTCTACATGCAGTGGATTTGCAATCTGATTATCTGGTTACTCATGTCAAGGCTCAGCAGTGAACAAGTTAAAAAAGCTCATCCACCTTCAGGGTTTTCCTTACCGAGTTTTGCAAAATGTTTGTTTCAGCAGAAAGAAACAATTTAAATGATCATTTGCTGAAATTTTTAAAAGTGCAAGAAAAAATCAAATCAAACAACTTTTAATAATACTTTACTGCTAGAAGAAAATAAAATCAAAGCTGTCACTATAAAATAAAAAAAGGCAATTACGAACTTTTTGATTGTTATTTCTTTAGGCATCTACCTCAAGAAAGGGACTGGCATGCAGCACAAGAGGAGGCAAAGAGAAGCCTTTTTGAAGTATTTCAACACAGAGGACGTGAAATTAAGTAAACAAGAAGAGGAGTTGTACTACCTATCTGGGATATCACGGATGACAGTTTGTGGAAGTACTTAGGAATTTCCTCTCAGTTTTGACTGGGGATAATTCATGAGTACTCAGAGCAGTGGGAAGGTACGGGTCTGCTCATGCTGCGCAGAAATGCAAACTCTGAACAACCGAGCTTGGCAACTTTAAGAAACGGCTGTTTCTTGCTAGAGATGTCAGGGCAATGTAGCATCTCTGGCAGCTCTTGAGGTATAGGCCACTCTCTCGAAAAGGCATGGATGCATTGCCAGATTGCTGTTAGAGGTAGAGAAGAGGATGTGGCTGATGCAGGAATAGATCTGGTGGCCAGAGTGGTGGTGTGGAGTGAAGACACAGAGTAGATGCCTACAATTGCTGGGATGGAAGAGCCAGGCCATACGCTTTCACCCTTTCCTCACAGAGAGTGTTTCAGATACCAAAGTCCCAGTGAAGAACTGAAGGCAGCGGATTTCTCAGCAACTCCTGGCATTGGAGCTTTGCCCTGTTTCTGCTGAGTGTCCCAGAAGCCAGAACCTCTTCCTGATCTATGTGGCCATGGCCCTGCCATAGTCACCCTCTTTCATTAAATAATCATGCTGCCAACAACAACCCACTGTGGTCTGCAAAACCACAATACCTGTGTGGTCTGCAAAAGCCACCTAAGAAAGAAAGTAAATGCATACTTAATTGGCCCACGTTGATTTCTCATTAGATTGCAAGCAATGTCTTGTCTAGTCAGTTTAAAGCTAGCTTGGCTATCTTTACACTTACATTGCAGTCACAACACAACATATACCTTAGGGGCAAGGAGAATGTCTACTACCAGTTTTATTAGGCTATACAAATTAAGCAACTTTTAGAACTAAAAAATTGGGTCTAAGTTTTATGTCAGTAGCTGCTAGTTTATTTCATTTTGCAGGGCTCATTAGCTCAGACACAGCTCTGTGGCATGCCTCTATACCTCTTGCTGTTCAGCAACTGGCTTCTGCAGAGGTCTATACACTGAGATGTGTGCAGTAGACATACTTCAGGCACTAACAGTGGAAGACAGACTCATACACACAAGGTTCTTCAACCAAATGAAGAACCTCCTACTATACAAGACTAGACAGTGACCGTCATATTTTGGCAGACATTTATAACACAAATTCTAATCATTTCACTGTTACTTGACTATTCTTGTTGTTACTCAATTTACAGTCTAAACTCTTTGTAGAAAGGATTGTCTTTTTGTCATTATGCCTGTCTGATATAGTCCCAATCATGGGTCATGGGTCTGAAGATACAAATATTACCCTAATAATAAAATTATCTTAAAATATAACTAATAAATAATATCCTTTTAAATAAACCTGTTAATCAACTAGTGGAGAAGAAAGAGAATGACAGCCAACAGGAAGAAGTCCTGGCAAGACATTTTTCATAGACATGAAAAAAACAGGGCTAGCAAAATGTAATACAAATGGGTGTACAGATGATCTGTAAAAACAGAAAGAAAAAAAAAAAAAAAGAAAAGATCTTACAGGAAAAGAAGATCCATTTTACTGAAGGAACTGAGATTTGCAAGCCCTGTTTTAGTCTCCTCTTTTAAAAATCATATCTCTAAATATTAGGCTCAGTTCGTCATTACTAGAATTCAGTAATCTCTTTCCTTCCCAACAGAAAACACACACAAATTAATCAGTTTGTATATGCTAGTATCAACTAATTCATGAATTTTAGTTTAAGAGGCTCACATAATTAAAAAAGAATGCTGTATACATATTTCTTAGACTTCTTTTTATGAATTCTCAAGAGAAATGTCTTAATTTTTCTATATTTAATAGATATGACTGAAAAATGGACTGATTTAGTCCACTCTAAGAATGTGTGCACAGAGGACTCTGCTCTAATTGGTCATCCAGTCTTTTGCTACTGCTTTCGGCAGACACTAAAATGCTGGAGGGCTTCAAAAGCTGTAGCAGCTGATTTTACTTCAATTCAATTAGAAAATTTAACCATTCACAATGTATTAGAGATATGTGTGAAGAATTAGGTAAGCATTTTATCTGACCGTCTTGCTGGAGAAAAAAACTGCATTGCACAGAGTTCATTTGTTTGTTGATAGCTCAGGAATCAGTGCTGGTGGTTTCAAGGTGTGAAGAAAGGGTCTAGAATTTGTAGATGAAATGGAGTTATACTACTCTGAAGCACAGAATGTACTCCCAAACTGGGAGCAAATAAGAAGTTCAGAAGATAGATACTTTAATTATGCTTTAGCCTTCTTTATCTCTTATATTTAAATAAAGACAGTATTTTGGTCAAATGTAAAATATGGTTAGTGTTCAGTTAGTTAGTGTCTGAACCTAACATCACATCTATAGCTAGAAGCAAGTTAAGTAATATTATAATTATAATTATAATATTATTATAATTATTATAATTATAATTATAATAGAAGAATTTTACTCCCTTTAAAAGAAACGGTAAGTTAACCATTTTATATAAAGGATCAGATCCATAAAATGCTATGAAATACTACCCACATATAAAGAGATTTATATTTATATATACGCAGATATGACTACTGGATATAGTAATTGTTAGAATAAGTCCCTGCAACTCCACCTAAAAACTGCAGATCAAGAGAGACATTAAAAGCACAGATTATATTACTTAAGTATGCAACATGTAAAGTATTTTTAAGCAAGAATTGTAGAACAATGAACCATATAAAAATGAAAACCAAAATTGTCTCTTATGTGCCAGAGTATTGATTGAACAGTGATGGTACTGGCTCACTGTCTGTCAAAAAAAAAAAAAAAGAAAAAGAAACAAGAAGAAACAAGTCCACCATGACTGCCAAAGGAAAACATGCACCTGGATCTGAGGAAATTTCAGTAAGAAAACAGAATTCGTATAAACAAGCTGACAGTCAAAGCCTCAGTGGTGATAAACATCTGCAGCTTTCGTTATGATCCATGGTAACTATAGGTACATAGCAAGTGTTCAAACAATTTCTGGGTTTTACCCTTACGCAGTAAAGATATATTGCTCATAAATGCACCATGAGTCCATAGCAAACACACAGCTAAACACACAACATCCTTTCTCTGCTTCCTATTTTTTTTTTCTTGTTGTGGCTTTTGATGTTCCTCTTTGGTTTGTTGTAGGTGCTAAATAATCTAGCCAACTGGTCACTAATATATTCAAGGAAATCTTGGGTGGGTTCATCTCCTTCCAAATATCTCCAAAGCCACGGTATATTCCTTTTCTGGGTCTGTTAACAGGAAGTCAGTTTTCAAACTGGCCTGCCACTTCTTTTCATAAGGTAGTCAGAGTAGGCAGGTGGCAGGTTGTTAATTCACCCCCTGCTCGTTCTTAGAGGTTGCCTGATAAAATGAGCCACATGCTTACGATTTTAATGTGCTTGGTGTTCAAAGACAAGATGATTTCAGGACAAAACAGCATCCTTGCTAGCAGTTGGCTGAGACATCAAGAACAAGAAGAAGAATTTCTAAGACCTTATTGGTGAACATATGGCAGACTCTGATTTCCTTACTAAATCAGATGATATTACTAGAACTGGGTCATTATGCACACATTGTAATCTATCGTTAAGCCCAACAAAGTAATATTTAGCTAGTGTTTTAATTGTACTACTGGGATTTATCTCTGCTTTTCAAAGAAAAAAAAAGTAAAAGAAGGGAGGAAGGGGTGGCAAATTTTCAATTTTAATAACAGGAGATTGCCAGTTTTGACAAATGATGCTAACAGTTTATTCAGATAATGTTTGTATATAGACATAGTTGCACATGTTTTTGGTGTTATTTAGGAGATAGGAAAGCGTAAATTAGTCATTCCTTTTCATCCCTTCTCTAAAAAGTACATTTCTCCTCTCTGTACATGCTTTTAAAATGCGACTTGGCAATATATATTTCAAGTAAACTCCCAGTTTGTTCTACAAAGCCTAAAGCCAGGCCATCACTACCAAACTGCCGAGAGGACAGTTGCTCTGACAGTGTTCAATACATCTGCACATGCTGTAGGACTGATAGAATACAGGGAGGAAATTAACCTCTTGGCCTGGAAATCAAATGGTCCCTCACAATATTAATCCATACGGCTGCAGTCAATTAAAGCAAAGACGCGTCTTTCCAATCTCTGCTGCAGAGTGATCCTAAAGCAAGAGTTGCAGGATGGTAGGAACTGAGGTGTATGGGGTTTGTTGCTGCTGCTTTTTTTTTTTTTTTTTAACACTTCTTCTCACATGGTTTGTGAGACGCACACAGGCTGCTGATATAGGTGCTGTTTAGTAAGGATACAGAGCAGAAGGGAGAAGTGTGCAACTCCACTGCAGGCCAGTCACCTCAAACCTGTTAAATGCACTTATTTTGCAATGCGTTAAGAGAAACTGCTCAGACAAATCCCATATCTGTCTCCAACAGCTGGAGATAAAGAACCCTGTTTTCTTTTCTGTCAGGGTTAATAAAACAAGCAACTTATTAAATAGCATTTTGGCAAACACAATAGATAATGAATCCCATACTATAGTTAAAAGCTCTTAACAATTAAAAAGATTTATGAGACGGGCACTGCAACACATGAGCACCGAAGGAGTGAAGCAGTTCTTGCAGGCAATCGCCGTGAACACAGAGCCACTAACATGCACGTGCAGCTCGTCGAAGCCAGAATGCGTTGAGCGCAACAGGAAAGAAGGTGTCCGAGGGCAGAGGAGAAGGAGGAGCGAGGAGCTTCTGGCAGGTAGACGTGCAGCCCGGGCCCACAAGCACAGACAGGCTGATGCTTCAGAAGCCCAGCTCTTTGATGAGGCTGCCGCGGCCGGGCATGGCAGATACCGCGGCCCCACGGCCCATTGTTCCTCATCAGCTACAGTACATGTCCAGTGTCTGGTTTGTCAATCATCTGATTCAATGGCTGTTTGCCTGGGAAGCTGCTGACAGGGGGCTAGGGGGGCTTGCCAGAGCTTAATTACCGTACCTCATTAAAGGGCTTCTCATTCATATTCAGTAAGGAATCATTCAAGCAGACAGATATGTCTTTGTTAGATGAACTGAAAAACATACTTTTAAAAAAATCCCTACCACTTACGTATTTACATTTGTTTGGTTAAAGAACTCTTTTCATTCTGCTTAAGAGAGAGACGGAAAAAAAAAAAAGAAGAAAAAGAACAGGAAAGAAAAAAATGCAAGGAAAATTAACTAAAAGAGTTAGCATTTGTAAACTGACAGGCTTTTATTGAGCAAAAAAATAGATTTCATTATATAGAGAGAATCAAATTCAGCTTTCATTTGTGCTTAGTTCACAGGGGAGTAATCTGTTTCTGCAAATGCAAGGCTGGAGGGGTTAAAAACTGTCTACTTTACTCCTGGCAAAGGCTTGGTTAAAAATGTCAATACTATTTTTCCTTAAAGGAAACATGCAAATTTTGCATTCAGTTTGCCTAACTTTTTCATGCAGTTTTTTTGTTATCGTTAAAGTAAAAAGCACAGGGCTAGAGCCTTCTAGCTGATACAGCTGAAGCTGTGCTGATACAGGTCAGCACAGCTTCCTTGCCCATAGAACACTGGCTTGGCAGTGGTAAAGATATGACTTACGGCTTCGTTCCAGCTGCTGATGACCTTCCAGCAAAGATAGCATCAGTTCATATTCATCGACAAACCTAACAATAAACCTATCTTTCTGTGAACAAATGCCCTGCAGAGGAAAAAAGTTTCTTTGCAATCTGTTCAAAAGCTTCCACCTGAAAGCTCAGTGATATTTTTATAGTTATTACTTTTTAGTACCTATTTTCATTAAAATAAGCGTCCTGCCCAGAATGGAGATCTCAGTCCCTGAGGACTAGAGAACTTCTGACCATGAAAGTATAGCATTGCTGTTCTTCTGATTTTTTATTAATAATGATCTTGATTGAGTTATTGCCTCTGAGAGGGCAGAGAAATCTCTGAGATAGGCTGGTTCTAAGAAAATTTCCCCTTTAACATTTGTTTTTAAAAAAATCACACAACTTATTTGTGTGAGCGTTTTCACGATTAGGACTTTATATGTGTTATTTATTTTATATATATGTATGCATGTATGTATATGCTTAACTTCCAAGTTGTAAGTCATCTGATGCAGCCATGTGTGTGGTACTGACATCCCAGGAACAAAAGCAACGTGTTTAAAGGCATTTGATCTTGCACAGGAGCGAGTTCTTAGTCCTGTTTACACATGGCTGATCTGAGATGAGAAGAAGAAGAAAGAAAGCTGAGAAAAGAAGAGAAAGCATATACCGTCTCTTGTCCCACATTGCTGAAATGCAATCCAGGTTTTCAGTGCCTGATAATTTAGGTTGACTTTTTCTTGCCTTTGACTTTACATTTTTGGAAATAAAGCAAGACATGAAGAGAGGGCTGTGAAGAGCCTTTGTGCGGTTAATATAGTTCCCCCCTATTTCATTCCCAGAAATGGTTTTAGAAGAAATTAAAAAAGATAGTCGCCTAAAGGCAGACACAAGGCACAGAAATTTAATTCTGCTTGGCTAAAGTTTGGCCAAATTATAAGCATCTGATAACAGGGTCTTTTCTATCTGATGAAAGGACTTGGCAACTTCATCTATCAGCAGAGGGATAGAGAAGTTGGGGACATCATATTTATTGCTGGTTTATGATAGGGAGCAGCCAATCAAGCCACAGGATTTCCACAATGTATACTGACAGCTAACAATAGCCCAGCTAATTAGAGTCCCTCTGCCAGGAAGACTGCATCAATCCCATAATTGAGAAATAAGTGCATCACTCCAAGTCAGTAATCCCTACACTCTATTCAGCTGAAGCAATTTCATCTCAGTATAATAAGGCATAAAGCCTAACATCATGTACACTAATAAAAGATACTATCTTTTTATAATGTGATCAAATTTGAGTTCCTGTTGGGGCAATAACCTGGTGTTTCCTGATATCTGTGCATTTAAAACTTCAATTATAGCTCTATATTCTACACAGTTTTGCCTTGAATACATAACAGATGTTTATATTGAGATGAATGCTTTGTGGACCCAGAACTGTCATCAGACCTCTCATAATCACATTTTCACCTATGCATATGGTGTACACCTGTGGCTTGTTAGAACTGTACTCAGCTGCAGTGTGGGAGGTTTAAACACAGCACTTTTTTTTTTATAACATCTTTCATTCATATTTGATGTGTCTGTTATACTTTTTAACGCTTTTTTTTCTCGCCTCGTATATCAAGCAAATACAGAAGTACAAGAAAGAGTGAGGCTATTTTAAAGCTATACATCTCTCAGTGTTTTGCATAGAATAATAAACATTTAATACAATTTACAAAATTAAAATATAATTTCAATACATGCAAGATGTGAACAGTTTAAGGAAATATTGTGGGACAGTGGTAGATGTGCTAAAGTATCTATGCTAAAGATACACAAGAAAATCAGCCCAGAATACAAAGTAGAGGTTTATCATACACATGTGAATTTTTGATGTTTTATCTGTTTTTGTAAGCATATATGCTTGAAACATATTGCCAGGAAACCATCAGGATCTATTTTTCATATCCTATTTACAGATACATCCAATTTTATGCAAAAGGTCTGGGGATGGCATGAAAAAACAACTCACACTAGAACAGTTAGAAGTAGAATTTAGACCATTGACACTGCCCTTGCCAGGGTAAAACCCATGACTTTTGGAGAAACTGGGTCTGTGTTGTAACAGAACATGCTGGTTTGCCTTTGAAATTCATTCTTATACCATGAAAGCTTGATATGGAGAGAAACTGGCTAGTTCTACATGGACAAAAGCTGTTTACTCAGTGTAGTCAACCACAAGAACAGGCAAAGAAGAGTAAGAGAAGGGGGAAACAGAGACATTAAAAATCACCTAATCTCCAGCAGGCTTCACATGGCACTTGAAGAAAGGCCTATTGATGGGAAAAAAAAAAAAAAAAGGTGAAACCCAGTGGATTCTTGCTATGAATTTTGAAACCGCATCCTGTGATTTTGAACTCATGGCCTCACTGTTGGCTTAACCCAACACCTAGTGAAGTTGATGGGATTGCTTCCTCCAAAGTTGGTGGATCAGGAACTAGTGCACGAACAAGGTATTTTAGAATCTGTGTGTAACTGAAGATAAAAACAATTAAGAGTAGTTTCTTTGGTTTGAAATTGCAGTAGACAAATCCTTCTTTGAATTAATTAAAACCCCAATCAACAATCTAAGCAGCTCATTTTATCTAGCTCTTTTGCATAAATAGTTTATTAAATTATTTACACACCAAAATGTATGGTGGGTGCGTTAAAATAATCTATATGGTAGAGTCTTAATATCAAAATTTGTACCTAAAATAATTAAGAAGCACTTTGGAAACTTCGATAATAAGAATTAATTTTTCATTATTATATTGTCAGTGGTATCTACTGACTATATAATTAGATGTAGAATATAATTAATAGTGAATTCATGGGTTAGAGACATAGTATAAACTTAATATTAGCCTTTATGAGTCCATGTACATTTTCTGTGACATAGATTTGAAATGTGTACAAGAAAGATGACAACTTTCTCTCAACTTTATGAAATACACCTCTGTGAGCGTGATTTAGGCCCACTCTTAAAGCTTTGAATGATTATTCTGTGTAGTCTGCTTGTCATGATCAGCTACAATATTGCATCCTGTGCTCCGAGGCTGCTTTTGTGCACAAATAGTAGTGCCACAGAATAAAAACTCTCCCCTTCTCCAAAAAAGCAACAACTCACATTTTCTAAAGTCATCTCTTTAAAAGGCAAATGTGACGATGATGTCTTAATAGCAAAGTTAGCAAAGTTTTATGTATAGAGTTATGTGGTAGAGCAAAATTGGCCTATCCCTAGAGGCATAACAAAATTCGATACACTTAGGCACTCTTTGATGGTGCTTATCTGGTTGGTATTTAATTTGCAAGTTGTTAGCCATTACTCATGCAGTTTGACAACTTGTGCTGTTTTTCATATACAGTCAAATTAACTTTTTTACTTCAAGAAACATATAAAATCTTTTGTCACTTATAAGCCTGAACATTGGATGTAACCAGATGAGCAAAGGACCCATGATGCATGCTAACAGATTCCAGACATTCTCTTCTGTCCTAAACAAGGAGAAAAATTCATACTTGAGATCCAGTTATAAACCATTCAGCTAAAGCATTCAGTGGAAGCTGCTCTGTGATTTTACTGCCACGTGTATAGGCTCAAAAGGAAAACAGTTTTATGAATAAATTGGTTCAGTAATGCATAGGATCTCAAGATACATTTCTAAGATTATTGTAGTACTGATATTTGACAGTATATCAAGTAAGTAAAGAATTGTGATGAGAAAATGTTAGAAAAGTGTCAGGAAGAACCTTGAAATGATAAGTATTTAGTATCTCAATAACAGTAGCAGAAAAGGAAAAAATCTTGAGTATGTTACCTCACAGAGGTTGAAAAATGAACACTGTATGAATGAATATCAAGTGAAAGGCTTCTGATTCAAGCTACTGACATTTTATCTTGGGATTCCCTGTTTAACGGGCTACTTTGATGCCAGCTGATTGACAGCTCCTGTAACTTATCACACACTAATAAACACTGCTTCCAGTCAGGCTCCAGAACTGTTCACTCAGGATAAGCATGGGGATAGTGTCCAGTTATGAGCAAAGTTTTATTACTTGTTTTTCCAGAGGTTCATTATCGTGATAGACCTATATTTTCTCTGCACATAGATACACATCTTTTGCCTTTTCTTCAAACACCTCTATTTTCTGATACGTAGGTTTAGTTTGCCTCTGTAAAAACTAAGCAGCTACTAATGGCATGCAGTGTAATGATTTTTTTCCTAAAATGGCTTGATTTTATTTTTTTCAGCAAAAATTATTCTCTGGGAGGTTATGGAAAGGTAGGCTTTGATTAAGATCTGCACCATCCTGATTCTTGTCGTCTTGTTTCATTAACTAATTCTTTGTGGTCAATGTTACTTAAAAATCACCATACTAAATGGGTGTAGTATAGCATATCTTTATAGGTTATCCTTACTATTTACAAATGTTTGCTGTTAGGGTCACCTCTTATCTAACAAGGGTCTCTCAGATACTTGCTATTCTCTAAATAGTGATTACTGGAGGGAATGTTTTTTTTTAAAAAAACCTGTTATTAAATAAGAGTAATATTTTTCAATGTGAGATGCAACATTGTTTTAACATTAAAGAAGCCCGTCCTTGGAAAGAACTATAAACCAAACAACACATGAAGTGATAGAAATAATAATTATTTGTTACTCATCTTACTAATTTTTTCTCTTTTAATTACTTTATGACTATAATGAAGGCCGCTAATATCACATTGCCAAGTAATTACCTAATGTACAAAAACTTGGAATAAATCTTTGTTGCATTTAAAGGAACTAGAGCATCTGAACTGCTGTTGCTCTTCATTACAATCAAGAGGCTACCCAAGAAGAACGTTAATGTCCAGACAAGCCCTGAGTTCCCTGAGGAACAAGGTACAGTGCAGCTGTGCTCTGCAAGTCCAGGAGTGGCCTAGAAAACCCAGGCTGAAGATGGCTACTCTAGCTGCTAGCTACTGTGATGGAGTGGTAGCGATGGAGTGAATAGGAATTCTGCTAGGAAGGGTTTCTTGTGTGCCTTTTTTGTATTTTGTAATGAAATTGATGTCATTAAAGAAATACATCGATTTTCAAAACAAACATCAGCGTGCTGAATTCATACCTATGTAAAGGAAACTACTGATTAAATATCACTTTCCAGTTCAGTAGCAGGATTTGATCCCTTTGGAGGTTATGTGTTCAATTTCATCACAAATTAGAACCACATTTTTGAATTACTCATTTCTAGCATTGGAAAGTATCCATTTCTGTAACTTTCCTTATTCCCTATTTCAGAAATGGGCGTTATGGCAGGTTCATTTTCCTTTGAATGAGATGGTATATAACATCAAACTTGTGTTTGGAGTTTTTACAGTGGTATCTTGGAAAGTGAGGAGCATCTTAATAGTATCTTCTTCTTCTTAGGTAACTGTTTAAAACTTAGTGCTATTCTTGAAATAGTCCTTTCCCAATTACTTTCCAGAGACAAAAGATCAAGAGGCCCTATCAAAACAGCTTAACTTTCAAATTCTGAATATCCAACTCGTAACAAAGACCTTTTTAAAGATCCAAAATATTGTTTTCACATTTGTTCAGTGAATAATTTCAATCTATTATAAATGACAGGAAGAAAAAGGTAATCTGGAAAAATAAATTAAGCAATGATAAAATTATTTATTACTTGTAGCTTTTCAAAAATGAGGTCATTGTAGCTTGATGGAATCTTGCTGGAATCTTGTTTCTCAAAGTCCATCTCTTAAGGAACAGAGCCTGTCATTGTGACTTATATTTAGTATCATCTTGCTGTTGAATAACATTTTAATTCACAAGAGTTCTTCTTTTGCTGCTGTGGGGTCATAACAAAATATTAGCCATATTGTCGACTTAAAGAAATTATCTCACTTTGGAGATATGTCAATTTTTTTACATAAGATAAAGAGGATATTGAGAGATCTACTGATACAAATATTTCTTTTGCAGATTACAGTATACTTGAAGTGGTCCAGACGTATTCCATGTCATTTCTACATCAGACAGAAATATCTGTGTATTACACAGGAGACTTTAGTGATTTTATAATTGCCTGGTTCTTGAAAACATTTTCATCACTGAATGGCTGTTTTTTTTTATTATGAATGCAACTTATGGTCTTATCACATATCACATATTTTTGCAATCTGCAAAGAGCAGATTCACAGAAAGCTTCTCTCAGATTTTCTCAGCTGGGGCAATGCTGTCTGGTAAACACAGTGCATGTATTTTCTGAATGTTTTTGTATGCCATAAACTTGTCTTTAAAATGCACAAAACTTGTCTCTTCTTGATAGGTAATTTTGCACCCTCTTCTGGCCATAAATCTTCTGAAATAGGTGAATTCAACATAACATTATTCAACATTAATAATAGCAACTCACAATGAAAAGCGTATGTTGGACAAAGAGAAACTCCTCCTTATCAAGCAAATACCTAAAAATGAAACAAATCAGATCCTGAAGGTCAGCTGTGTTTTCACCCTTTCCATTGAAAGACTCCACAGCTGAATCTAAAAAAGAAAAAGAATATGTTGAAATACAAACATTATATTGAAACTGTTCTCTTCTGGATCCACTGCCAATCATCAAGATAAAATTCACCTCTTTTCTTTTGGCTAGACACAAGGCCCTTCCAAACCAGGCAAGTTTCTACATTCCTTTTTTTTCATCCTTTCACCTTTTATATAGCTTGAGAATTTGCAAGGAAAAAAAGGTCCTTTAAGCAACAGGGCAAAACAAAGCTACAGTTCTGTAACTTGTGCTTCAGAAAACTTTTCAGTGAGCTAGTCACTGGCTCTCTGAAAGAAAAAAAATCTTCAGTGCTAGAACCGTTTTTGTGGTTTCTCCAAAAGAGGTAAGAGTTAGAGGCAAATATTTGAATAAACCAGGACATGCTCATATATTTATACTTGAGTCTTCATGCACTCTTTAAATAGGAAAACAGCTCTGATATACCTCCGATGGTCTAAGACTAAGCAAGACAAAGTCTGTAGGTACATATTACAGTGAGCAACAAACTTGGTTTAAAGACAGATGAACACTTTGACTACATACCCCTAAACATCTACTGAAGCAAGATCTAAAGAAGCCAATTTTAAACTGTGAGTTTCATGATGTTGCATTCATCAAACCTCTTCTTAGGTGTTCATTTTTAAGTGTATTTTCTTTTTCCCCTTTAAAAGGCAACTGATATTTATGCTTTGCTTTCAGCTGAGAGATCTCCAGTTTTCATTCCCAGCTCATTATCTCTTATGATTTTCAAAAGTAGTTGAATACATCCAGTGCTTCATCCAGTGCTAATTTTCTTTTTTTTTCAGTAAAATATTTTTTCTTAAATAAAGAGAAAATTTCTTAGATTTCCTTTTTTTTTTTTCCAGAACTTCCACAGAACCTAGGTTTCCATTTGTATTACAGCATGTCCCAAACAAACATACCTTTATCCTGTTCTGATTTTGACATTCATCTTTCAATGTTGATTGTATTTTCTAGATCATGCTCTTAGCGTTTTTGTGCGGCACTGCACATGGGCAGCTAGAAATTATAAATCAAGCAGAACTTGGAAAATCCTTATCAAATGGCCTTCAAATTACCAAATCATAGAATGCTTAGGGTTGGAAGGGACCTCTAGAATTCCAACACCCCTGCTCCAGCAGGGACACCTGGAGCACGTGGCACAGGGTGGCATCCAGGCGGGTTTGGAAGATCTCCAGAGAAGGAGCCTCCACAGCCTCTCTGGGCAGCCTGTTCCAGGGCTCTGTCACCCTCATGTAATGCACAAAATCTTTCAGAAATATTTGTTGGAATTGCATCTTGGGCAATTAGGGAGAGATTATTTGCACCACTGATTCTGCAACTGAATTTAACAGCAATAACCCATGTGGCTGGTGCACAAAATACAGCATAAACAGAAAAAAGTCCAGAATGCAGGCCAGCCTTATGGGACAGACATTAAAAAACGTCACTGGCCATGGCTAAAAAAAATTTACTAAAATTCTTTGAAAGAAAGATAGAATTTGGTTGGCCATTAGCGTAAATGTCATTCCCATTTTTTCCAAAGGTAGAAAACGCGGTAGGCAGTGAATAGCAATTTTATCCACCATACTTTTATTTCCTAGGCACTTATATCCTGGTTGTTTCCTATTCTTTCTATAGGCTGTGAACATTAAAATAGGAACCATTCCCAAGAATTGGAACTGAGTTGTGATCCTATCTTGTAGATAGCCCCATTGCCTAAGGTGCTACTCAGCTGGATTAAAACCAGCAGCAGCTGGCTTTAATCAATGGAACCAAATCTGTTGCTCGTATTCTTTCTGGAATACCTTAATCTTTGATTAATAGCAATCTTATCATGCAAGTGCTCAGGTAGGATACAGGATTTCATAAACTGTGGATACCTGTGAGGAAAGCACCACAATGTAGCGTTGGGTTTTGAAAAGAGGAGGCTTTGCTGGAAGGAGAAAAAGCTAAGAGAACCTCAGGTTCTCTGATTTATTGTTATCAGGTGGGTCTGCACTACTACTTCATGCTTTTGAAGGTCTATTATTTACATTTTTTATACTTCTGTATGTTTATGTAGGGAAAACCTAGTAAATTCTACAGTTTTTCAATATTAAATCTTTATATAATAATAATAATAATGTCTATGATAGTAATAATAGTAGTAATAATAATAATCACAGTAATAATAATAATAGTAATAGTAATAATAATAATGTGACCAACACTGCTACCAGCTCTGGGCTAACCTGTATTTTTGGCATAATGTATTTTGCTGTTGAAACACTGGGCGTTCTCCCAAAAAGTAGGGTGCCTGGAACTACAGCACCCAGAAGTTACTGGTGCTTTCCAGAGCCTCAATAAACTTTGTATAGCAAGTGTTTTTCTCCTATTCTGGATGATGGGGGCAGGGGCTAGAGACTTGCACAGGATCAAAATGCCATCATTTTCACAACAGTAAATTTCACTGGTTCCAAGCTTGCTGCAGTTCCCTTTTTATTGCAAATACATCAAACTGTCTCTGATATATCTAGCATGTCAAGGCTGAAAAAGGTTCACACATCAGAGGCTGACTTTGAGGGGGTGTTTAGAGGCTGGGGGGAAGTTGACATAAGGTACAAGCAGTCTTTCTGATGCACTTAAAACATGCCATTTTTATGATCCTCCTTTTTTTTTTTTTTTTTTTTTTTTTTTTTTAAGCAGACAATGCAGGGATAACAGAGCAGTGTCAAGAAAGGTGGCAGTGTGCCTCTCGCTTGGGATCCATTGATTTCAGACAACCTGGACCTCTTTCACTGAGCATATATTTCTGCTTCATTCCTAGTAGGCAGCGCGTTCTACTGCCAGGTAGATCAACTTGTAGGTAATGATTTAACTTACACTACCACTATTAACATATTAAATTTGGAGTTTGATTTTTCCTTCTGCATTGGTATATGTAATTTGACAACGTTACATGTACAAATGGCATCTTTATGCTTTTAATGCACAGTCTTCATTCTCTGCTCATTTTCCGTCTTCTGACTGCAGCTTTGGTTCAGAAAGAAATATCTAATATTAAATTTAAAAATTATAAAAATGTAATCATAGGTGACTTGCTGTCACTAACTTCTTATTCATTAAGCTCTGCTTCTCAGACATTTGAGGTTTCTGCATCTTATAAATTCTATGCTATTTGTCACACCTAAATAACAACATGTACATATAGGCAAACAATGAAGAGGAAGCTGAGATTTGTGACTCACAGAAAGGAATCACTGGCAAGCTGCTGTGATAAAATTCGAGGTAAAACATGGTAAGTTCTTCTCCATTTTGCTGTAATTCTTATTTTTGTGTGTGTCCTATATAACCTGATTTACATCTGTCAAAGGATATTGAGAAAGCAAGCCTACAAATAGCAATAAAAAGTCACCAGCCTAAAGCAACTTTGACATAAAGCCAGAACAGACACTTGCAGCAGTATTTTCTGTATCTATCTGGTTAGGGAGGGCATATCTGAAGTTGAGGGCTTCAAGGAAAAATATGATTGTTCTCCTATTCTCAAATATGAATCTATCTTTTTCTCTGCTGCCCCTCTTTCATTTTGCAAATAGGAGATATATCTTTGAAATGAAGATAAATCTGATGGTTATGGACAGAATGAAGATGATAATACCATATAGTATTTTTCAGGGAAAAATTGTCCTAGTAAACACAAATCACATTATCAAAACTATTCTTTTTCTTTATTCATCTTTTAATTAGCTATATTCTTTTATATTAGGCAATGTCCCAAAAGGGGAAGAAATATTTATGAGAGGTCCAGCTGACATTAGCAAGTTAATCAGTTGATCATACATTCTGCATTAAACAGCATTATTGTTATACGGATGCTAGATCTCTGTTCTGGGGCACATACACTGAAGAGAAGGAAAAGATGGCACCCCAGAGAAGAATGAAAGGTACCATTATTATAACTTGTATGACAGTGCAATCTCATTGATTATTCTCAGCATCTTATTTCAGTTTCTGTTTTAATTTCATTTACTAAAAATGCCAGCATATTTTCTGAGGTGACTGTCACTTACAGGATTTAGTAATAGATACAGAGCAATACTTAATTACTTCTGACTTCTTGCTATCTATAAATCTGAAGATCACGAAATAAAATTTTTTAGTGTCCTTTCTCTCTCCTCTACTCTCACATCTCCCACCTTGTAACTTTCAAGTTGAGAGGCGAGGCGAGGCGAGGCGAGGTCATTTTTCCCAATGGCCACAGAATGATGGGAATAGACAGTAAGTACCATGTATTGCATGGATATCTACTTTATGTACAGAAACCTTTCTGCTATGTGGATAGAATAAAACAGTTCCTATCTTTACTGAAAAATCAATTCCAGTATAAGGGCCACAGATTTAAGACTCTGCTTTTGTACATGATGAGCTAGAGAACTATATAACCATGAGTGACTTCCTAAAGAAATTTCACCTTCAATTAGGCACCAGATAAAAGAAAACATATTCTAGGATTTAAAAAATAACTTTGATTTTCAGAACTTGACAAGAACTCAGATGTAGCACTGAAGTCAAGACTCATTTCCTCATAGATACCCTATAGCTCATCTCCTGGGCAGCTGATCAGTCACATACTCTCCAAAGCTAATTCAGTGCCATAGATGGTATAAGAATACTTCAAGTTTGTTTCTGAAACTCATTCAGTAGGACCTGAAATGCAGTCAAAACCAGCAGGAGCAAAACAAGAACATTTCTTCACACTTTATGCCTCCATCCTCCTGCAGTATCAGTAACACCATGCATGACTTTAGCAGTGCCAGCAGAAGTCTATATTATAACGATCACATGATGCAATGCAATGACATATTTGTTATTTTTTAAGGTCATCTTTCACAAGCTCCTGAGAAATCACAAAAGCCAGCAGACTGAGAGATACAGGTCTCGATCAAGAGATGGAAGTCTGCACAGTACTAAGCTACCTTAATTATTATTAATTTGTCTGTTAACAGTGAGGGTGACGGAACACTGGAACAGGTTGCCCAGAGAGGTTGTGGAGTCTCCTTCTCTGGAGATCTTCAAAACCCACTTGGACACAGTCCTGTGCCACGTGCTCTAGGTGACCCTGTGTGTCCAGGGGGGTTGGACTAGATGATCTCTAGAGGTCCCTTCCAACCTTAAGCATTCTGTGATTCTGTGATTCTATGAAAATGACTGTTGCTCAGGACAAATTGAAAAATCAGCAAAGGAAATACTGAGAACTGATCACTGGACTTATGACCCTTCGGACTAATTGAATTCACCTACTATAAGTCAATCGAATTGCACTGGATTTTTTGAAAGTTTCTAAAAGAATAGGAAGATCAGTTGCTAAAAAAGGAAGGAGTCCGGAAAGATTCGGAAGCCTGAAAAGATGGTAAAAAGAGAATCTCAGAACATTAACCATTTACAGGTGATCATATGTTGACCAGAAACATGAGTAACCACATATTATCTGTTGTAATACGATCCATACTTATTTACATAGGCAATGGCATTTGATTAACTGAATCCATTCTAAGAGAGAGAGAAAAAATAAAAGATTACTAAGAAGGGAGAAAATAAGGTGCTTGTCAGTTCTAATTCTATGGTTTTGTTCTTAATGCTGTCAGGTGTATAAAAGTCAGCACCATAAATCTATATCTCTACACACTTGTTCGACAAACAGGAAAATCACATAGACAGTTCACTGCAAGATAGGACTATGCTTTAAGTAGTTAATAAAAAATGCTGAGTATCTAAAGAAATCAGTCCCAAATTAGCAACAGCTTCTTCTCTTTATTCAGACACAATTATAACAGTAATAGTGATAATAGTCATAATCATAATTCTGATAGTCCTATATAGTGACACTGGTAGTTGCAAGCATTCACTTTTTTTTTCTGTGTAAGACATTCACCATAGCTCTCAGTTCTAAAGGTGATGAACACTGACAGTAAGTCACCATGCTGTGAACCACACCTAAGAATATCTTGTTAATCAACTTAGTCCAAATGTGTAGCCAAGTTTTCTTCTCCATAAAGCTCCATGGAATAAAATTTAAATTCAAAAAAACTGCTATATGCATTACATTCATTTGGTGAAATATATCATGTTTGACTTTTGGACATGTTGAAGAAAATTCTTTATTGCAAATAACCAAAATATTCATCATTTCAAGATATGTTAAAACACAGTAAATAATATTAATTATATTTTTATATATATTTTATTATATTATATACATACATATTTAATATATATTAAATACATATTTTTCTATTAAAACATTTTTCCATAAGGAAGCAGCCAACACAAACTCCAGACCTAACCAAATCTGAAATACTGACTCATGAGCTGATCTCTAATAATATCATGGGATGTGCCAGAACAGATAAGACTTTCCATTATTTTCAGTCTTTTCTTGTACTGCCTTTCCTGCAGTGGAGAATCCCTGTGTTGCAGAAAATATTGGAAATATCCTTAGCTACTTGACTGATTATACAGTTTTTCAAATGTCATGCCTTAATTTCTGACCCCTGAAGGTATTCATCCAATCCTCTAACAGATTAGATTTGACTATCACTAGTTTTGATTACATAGCAACAAGCAGTAGCCAAAAAAATTATCCAGTCCTTTGTCCATTCAGTTCCAGTGAATTATTTTGGTGAACTCCATTGTAAGAAAACTTCACAGTGGCTAAACTCTATGTAAATTAATATGTAAACAAACATTTCCTTTCATTGTGTTTAAATTTCACAACCTGGGATATAGGAATCAAAAAACAGATGTGGATGAACTATGTCAAAAAAAAAAAAAAAAAAAAAAAACTCAGCAGTGACTCAAAGCAAAGATTTTTGTGATTTTTCAACAATATTTTCTCTGTGTGTGTCTTTCTCGCCTAGCTCCATGAAGAATCATAAACACAAACACTATAGTGATGTAGAGTCTGTGTTAATAAGATTGAGATTTTGTGTCTATCATTGGGGACTGAAAGTGAACGGAGAGCCTGGACACAATCTCTCTGGAGTCTCCACCCTTGCAATCCTCACTCATGATTATTAAGGAAATGATGTGCCTTTCCTGCTAGCAAACCATGTCATAAATAACCTTTGATTATACAAAGCATACTTGAGGTTTAATGGTTATGCAGCAGAGGTCATTCACCACATAGCTGCTAAGTCTCTGTAAACTTACAAAGCAAAATCAGCTGTGGCTAACTTTAAAGGATATTGCCCATATAGAAAGCAAGATTGTCAAAAAAAAAATTACTTTTTTAACCTATTTGAGGTGTTTGTAATTTTCTGCTTTGCTACTTCCCTTGGACACCACTGTAATAAATCCATATTTAAAGACTTTCTCTAGTCAAGTCCTCAGTTAGACTGGACAATTTTGCTATATTTAAATAGGATAAATAGTTTTGCCTTTAGGTTATATTTGGTTTAACTTCATAAATAACATAATGCAAAAATACATGAAATCACTGTGTTTTGGATTATTTCCGTTTTCATCAAATGTGCAACCAATTTTTCCCCACTAATTAAAATAAATTTTCACGGAATTGTTTCTATCCATACCTGCTAGTGTGGATTTTATTTTATTTTATTTTATTTTAAACACAGTAGACCTGGAACCACAGTAGTATCACAGGATTCTTTTAACACACAAAATTGGTCTAATAAAACTTAGTGTAACTCATGGTTACAGTAAATGTCTTCAGGGATACCTTGTTTTAAGAGTTAACATTAGCTATCTATCCCTTTAATAAATGTGCTGACCTTTTCCCAATTTCTAAGAAGAACCAGACCAGAAGTTTTAAAGTTATTTTAAGAACAAACAGTTAGGTAACCCCCTGCAACTGAGGTTCTTAACTTTGAAATGTCACAGTAATGACTAGGTGTGGGCCGAGAGCACCCACAAAAAAGCGAGAGCAGTTTTGTAAGTTTTACTACCATCTGAAGTCTTTTCCTGGATGACCTGAAGAATAAACTGAGATTCTTTTCTTTCCCCTCCTCTTTTATAAAACAGGATTTGAGCAAAAAGGTCTTCTGGGCCCCAGTGAAACTCATTTCAATTTGTCAAGAAAAAAAAAAAAGTTGTTGATTGGTTTAATTTATTTGTCTTTATTTCTATAGAGAACCTGCTGAGTTCTCTGTAAGTATAAAATATAGAGGGAACAGTGTTCAGTTTCAGAGACAAGGGTGCTTGGGAGGGCAAAATGGAGTTTACTGTATGGATGCCTTTTTTTTTTTTTTTTTTAATTTGCCCTGATGGAAGTTGACAGCTCAGCCTGTATTTCAGTTCTGTCCACGGGCAGTGAAATGTGTGAGAAACCAATACTCTGAAAATTCTCATATGCATATGAAAAATCATGGTATGAAAAGGGGCCAAGGGATTAGGACAAGATAAATTTATACTAAGCTTTACACATTCCATTGACAAATTTGCTGTTTTTGCGTTGTTGCCTCCGACCTCCTGGTTACCGAGGGGATGACATTAAACTGGGAGAAAATGGCTTATTATGTGTGATAAATTCAAACAAAGATGACGCACTTTACCCACCAAGTATATCTAAGAAATTGTGAGGAAATGTCAAGCATTTCAAAAGAAAGCTGCCGTAAATTCTGATGCTGGAGACTTTAACGAATTTCTGCCAGAGTAGAAAGGTCTCTTTGTCTGGGCTCAGCTGACACTCAGTGTGTGGAATATTATGAGCTAGGGGGTCACATAAAAGCTAAGGGAAAGAGAAAGAAAACTGTGGATGTGACAAAACTCTGGCACTAGAGGGCTAAGAACTGGCAACAAGACTTTGCGTTGACACAGTTCACACAGTATATGGGAATAAGCCCTCGTACACCAAAAAGGTTCAAAGCATAAACACCAGCTCCCTCGTGCTCACTACCACTTATTCTCTCTGCCTCCCTATATGCACTTTATCTTTAGGCAAGATGTTATGTTTTCTGACTTTATTTCTCCTTGTTTTATGCTAAAGTTTAAGCCAGAGCAGAGACTGGGGGGAAAGGGCGGAGAGATTCAAATGCAGCAAAAACTCCTGTCCTGCTGATGTTACATAATTGATGAACAAATGATCACATGTTGTGTCCCTGATTCAGGTCAGGAGGTGGCAGGAGGAGGAAGTGCTGTCAAATGTTTGAAAGAAAAAGGAGGTAGAGAAGTAGCAATGAGACCCCCTGCCACTGTGGCAAATTAGCTATTTCACAGCGATGTTTACACTATATAGTGCTTTTCACATTTTGACCTCTTGGGTACAGGGAAGATGGAAAGGGCAAAAATGACAAAAATGATAAGCTAACATGGTGAAGAACAAACGAAACTAATCTGTAGCTCCCTTGCTCCCTACCTGCTTCCATACTTCCAGTACTCCTGGGTAGCATGGAGGAGAGTTGCCTCATCCAGAGAAATAGCTAGTCAATGGCCTTTGTATACGGTTTTTGGATGGGTGTTTGGTTGTGTGGGTAGCTAATAATGCTACCTCTGAGCAGGAGAGCAGCATGGCAAGATACACTTAATTTGAAATGTTTACAGACTGTGTAGCTAAAAAGATCAATAAGCAACTGACAATTCATTATGGAAAGAGGTTTGAAATTTACAACTTTGTTTTAAGTCTAAAATATCTTCCGTCTTATTTATTTCAAGATGAAAAAAAGAAAAAAATCCCAGTAACAACGACAATACAATTCTAGCTCCTGGATATTCCTTAGTCCATTCCAGAGATGGACAATACTCTGTGTCTGTCAGAATAAGCCACTTCTGTTTGGGGGTGACATAGATTTTCCCAGCCTCTTTGAAGGAGGAGTGTTTCTCATTAGACTCTGAAAAGGAGACATATGCCCTGCACAAAATCCAGCTTCCGTCTCTCTTTGGGATTTCGCCTTATCAACAAAGTAAATAATAAACAGAACAATGCAAATTGCAACCGAGGCTTCGCTGTTCTTAAGATTCTTTCTGGAGAGTCACATCTACTTCTTTCATAACCACAATGTGTCAATAACAATCAGCCAGCAGCTTAACTTGGGCATCTAACACCTGCCAAGAAAGAGAATCAATGGGAGAGCCTATAGCTTCACGACACTGGTGTTTTTTTTTTACCCAGCTCTGAATTTTATCATAAAATCATCTCTAAAATTGGTAGACAAAATGAAAATGCAGCTTGTATATTGACTTGAAAAGGCATTTCTAGTCCTCGTTATTGTAATGGATATTATACACTGTTCCATGGGTAGAACTATGCAAGTTATACACAACCACATGTTTTATTATAAAAAAAGGGTGTATATTCCAGAATTCATGCTTCACAGCTTGAGTCTGTGACAAGACCTAACATACGCATGTGAAAGGATAAAAAATTATTATCTATCTGAATCGTTCTGTCTCCTGCTAAAACAAAGGAACTCCGGGAGGGCCACGTCGGCTGAAAAGCATTGATGACAATGGCAGCATTAGCACAAGGCTGAAGCTTTTTGATAATCCTACCTATAATGACTGACTGGAAAGTTGCCAGAATTTATAAAAATGTGCTTATAATTTTCTTTTTCTTCTTTATTAGCTCAACATTTAAATTCATAACCCTGCTACATTAATAACATTAATAAAAAAATAAATTTCCATGTTCCTCTTTTCTTTGACATGTGGTTAAATATGATTCCTTCTGTTACTTAAGGAAATCCCATTAGGCATTATAGACATGACACATTTTACATGTGAAAGTTCAGGAAAGCTAAATTTGAATGCTGGGACAGGTAAAACAAGCATCTTCACCTGAACCGACCAACCTTCCACCTTTATTTGACAGGAACAGTTCCATTCATTTACTACTGTATTACTTTCACAAACAGATCTCTTCATCCCATGTTAAAGAAGACTTTATATATATAAGATCACATTTTGTTTGCTAACCTCTCTGTTCACACTTAAATATTATCTTTAATTCTCTAGTTCAATCCTTACTCAACAAGTGCAAGAGCAGAAACATCTGTCATTTCTTTCTCAATCCAGCAATCCCTAAAGAGCCTTGTCCTGAAATAATGAAACACATTTTTATCGGTGTATATGGCAAGATGTGACCATAATACCTTCCGCAAGTCAGAAGCCCTGATGTTCCTTCAGTAAATCTCTGTTGAGCCCCAAATTGCACACTTCTATGGAGCCAGTACCATTGAAAGCAACACCTACTCCTCTACCTATACATACTTACACATACACACACATACAAATAATTTACAAGTTCATTGGCAATTTCCTTATCCCAAGTCCATAGTTTGTTTTACCAAACAAAGCGTTTCTTTTTTTTTTTAATTAATAATTATTAAAATCATAGAAGTATTAAGAAATTATAGTTTTTGTGCTCAATGTAAAGAGGTGTTGTTGAGGTTCAGAATTAAAGCTACTCTGTGCATTTTTTGGACTAGATGAGCAGGGGAATGCACTTCTATCTTGTCCTTTTTAAATACATAAAAGAGCAAAAGCCAGCAGTGTTTATCCCTCTCAGTACCTCTCAATGTGTCTTGGGATAGTACAGATAGGAGAAAGGCAACCTTTGCATGTGGTTAAGAGCAGTCAGAGCCAAAACAGCAGGGAGATCATTACTGAGGATGGAGCTAGAATGGCAGTGAGAAGAAAATGAGGACAAAATACTTCTGTAATTTGCCAGTAAGCAAGATAAGTGGTTTAAATTAATTACTTGCTCTGTGATCCCTTCTTTTCTATATGCTTTTATAGATACATTGTTTACATTTAATTTCTTTACACTACAAGGAAAACTCTATAAGCATTGATCTTGTGCTTTGGGTGACTGCACCAGAAACTAAAACCAGAACTATAATTGTACCTTTCTTTCCCTTCCCCTCCCCAAAGCCTTGCATTAAAAAAGAAAACCAGCAAACCAAGGAAGATTGTTAACTTCGTCTTTGCTCTATTCACCACTATCTTCATCATCCCCTTGCAAGCACCTAATTACATCTTCTCCCTCTGACAGCTCCCCTCCAGTTGGGTCTGGTTCACCGACCTACTTTCTCTTTTCCAGTCTGGTGCTTGTTTAGGTCCAGTAACTGGGCAATTGAAGGCCCAAGAGATGCAAACTTCTTGCGCTCACTGCTGCTGTCCAGACCCATTCTCATTCTTTTACTGGTCCCAGAACAGCCTTTATGGTTGTATTTTGGGTGAAGTGCTGCACAGACCTGGACTGAAGCTTTCTCACCACAGAATAATATTACGAGAATTTAGGGAGAAAAATCTAATAAATTATCTACTGAGCATGTGTTAGTTTTCAAAAACCTTTTAAAACAAAGGACCGTTTGTCCTGCCTTAATTTTATTTTTGTTTATTTTTCCTCTAAATAATCTATAGAAAGTATATTCATCTGTGGTAGAAAAAAAAATGCAGTTTGACAAAGCACATGTATAATAATAAAAAGTTTTACTATTAGAAGTATTACATCCTAATTATCAGCAATGCCACCAGCTCTACCATCAATAATTTGAGAATTGTAAGAATTACAGAAAAACATGTGTTTTTTTTTTCAATTTAAAATTATCATTTTTATCTGACATGAGTTTTTAGCTAATATTTTATAATTTGACTTGCTCCAATCTCCACATCATTTTCAAATTTCAAGCAGGGTAATGAAATATCCAATAAAAATTGAAGGAGGGTGTTATCCTATTTATAAAATGGAAGTGTGTCTCAAAGAACTGTTTTTTAAAAAGAGGCTGCCCTACACTTTAGTCATCATATCATTAATGATTTGGAGAGAATGTTGCTATTTCAACTAAATTAGAAGTGGGCCTCACTTTATTGACCTATCAGTCCTTATATTTTAAAAAGTTACCTCAATACAAAAAGGAAAATACAGAAACATAAATTGTTCAGTGCTTGTAGTGGAAACAAGGAGTCAACATTTTTATCCTCATCTTTCATAAAAGGAAGTGAGAAATGGCAGGGAGGGATGAGAGTCTCATGCTTGCTCGGCTGCATTTTATTTAACAAAAGTTCCTGATGTTGCAAAACACTAAGTCACTGTTTTTGTTAAATAATTAAAGCTGTCTAGGAATCTGTTTCACCAGCCAGGTGCAAAATTAAAAAGTTCCAGGTAGGAAACAGGAGATCACTGTACTTCTGAAAACAAGTACATACCAAGTGAAGATTATGTAGCAGCACTCACTAAATTTTTTAACACCTTTGAACCAAAGCTAAAGCAATAAAACAAGGCTATTACAAAAGAGCAACCCGAAACACAAGATGTCAGTGGTCATGTCCTGCCAAAAAAGTTCTGGGATGAAGTGAAGTTCCTGTTAAGGTAGAATAATTTTGAAAAACTTTAAACAATCATCTGCATACTTACACTTGCATTTTAAATTAATTTGTCTGAGTTACCTCCCATCCCACATTTAACTGTGGCTGATTTTCCACAAATATGCATATGATCAGGATTTATTAGAGGAAACATCTGAAGAAAGCACTTTTCTATCTCCTGGGTAAGGAATAACAGAACCTTCATCTTAACTTTCAAGTCTTTCTGCCAGTATGCAATATAATAAAGGAGCAAAAGGAAGAGCCTGCAAACATCATCTGCAAACAATAATTGCAATCTGGACGTTTAACAGTAATGTATAAAAAAAATGTGAGATTAATATACTCAACACTTACTGAGCGTGTTTAGAAATACTGGAGGCTCTCCTCAGTTACACCTTGATGTCTGCTTGGACAAAATAAGACTTCATATATAATCATGTGTTTGCTTGAAAAATTGCAACTATTTTTGGAGGTATTTTATAGTGAGGCGTTTGGCTTCAACTATCACAGATTTGGCTTCAACACTTCTCTTGACTATAATATGTATTGTACTTCTTCGCATTTTAGAATGTGATTTTATTTGAATTTATGTCTTCCTTCAGTTTTGGTTTCATGTTTTCTTTAACTTAGTATAAATCTGCACTACTACAAAGAGCTTCTTTCTTTATACTGCTTTGCCATGGTGAAGTGGGATTACTTTCTGCAGAGAAGCGGTTGTAAGGGACCTTTAAAGGTTATGCAAACCTGTTCAAGCAGAGTTACCTACAGCATGTTGCCCAGGATAGCGACTAAATGACTTTTGAATCTCTCCCGGCAAGAAGACTCCAAAATCTCTCTGGGCAAGCTGTTCCAGTGCTCAGTCACCCTCACAGTAAAGTAGTTTTCCCTCATGTTCAGAGAAAACTTGATGTGTTTCAATTGTGGCCATTGCTTCTCATCCTGTCACTGGGTACCACTGAGAAGAGCCCGGCACCATCTTCTTTACACCTTCTCTTCAGATATTTAAGCACATTGTTAAGATCCTCCCTCAGCCTTCTCCAGAATAAGCAGGCCCAGCTCTGTCATCCACTCCTCACTTGGCAGATGCTCCAAACCCTTCCTCAATCACCTTAGTCGCCCTCTGCTGGACTCATTCTGGTAGCTTCATGTTTCTCTTGTATTGGCGAGCACAGAACTGGACACAGCACTCCACATGCAGTCTCACAGACATGAGTAGAGGGGAAAGATCACACCCCTTCAGCTGCTAGAAATGTTCTTCCTAGCACAGCCCAGGATACCACTGGCCTTGTTTTTTGCCACAAGGACACATTGCTGGCTCATAATCAACTTGTCCACCTGGATCCCCAGGTCCTCTCTGCAGAGCTGCTTTTTCCAGGAGGTCAGCCCCCAACCTATCTCGGTACAGGGGGTTATTCTTCCCTAGATGCAGGTTGTAGGATCCTGCACTTCCCTTTATTGAACTTCATGACATTCCTCTCTGTCCTTTTCTCCAGCCTGTCAAAATGCCTCTGAATGGCAGCACAGCCTTCTGGTGTGCCTGCCACTCCTCTCCATTTTGTACTGTCTGCAAGCCTGCTGAGGAAGTACTCTGTTCCAGGTCATTTATGAAAATGTTAAACAGTATTGGCCTCAGTATTGACCTGTGGCCACTGCTAGTTACTAGCCTCCAACTAGGCCTGCACGCTGATCACAACTCTCTGAGCTCTCCCATTCAGTCATTTTTCAACTCATCTCACTAGCTGCTCATCTAACTCGTATTTCCTCAGTTTGCCTATGAGGATGTTATGGTAGACAGTGTCAAAAGCCTTACTGAAGCCAAAGCTGACAACATGCACTGCTCTCCCCTCAGCTACGCAGGCAGTCATTTCGTCACAGAAGGCTATCAGATTGATTAAGCATGAATTCCCCCTGGTGAATCCATGCTGGCTACACCTGATCACCTGGTCCTTCATGTGCTTGGAAATGCTACCCAGGATTAGCCGCTCCATCACCTTTTGAGGAATAGAGGTGAGGCTGACTGGCCTGTAGTTCCCATGATAAGGATGATATTGAAGAGGAGATGTCTGTATCTGTCTTCAGATGCACTATAGCCTACCACAATGAGAAATGTCATAAACTGTTATCCATTTTTTTAAATGCAAATGAGGCAAATATGGTCAGGAAGATTGAGAGTGCTGGGCCTGTTCAGTCTGAAGAACAGAAGGCTGAGAGGGGCTCTAATCAATGAATATAAATACCTCAAGGAAGGGAGTGAGGAGGATGGGGCCGGCCTCTTTTCAGTGGTAGCCACCAATAGAACTAGAGGTAATGGCTACAAACTGAAGCACCAAAAGTTCCACAGGAACTTAAGAAAAAATGTATTGACAGTGAAGGTGACAGAGCACTGGAACAGGTTGCCAAGAGAGGTTGTGATATTCTCTGAATATCTGTGCCACGTGCTCTAGAGGTTGTGATATTCTCTGAATATCTGTGCCACGTGCTCTAGGTGACCCTGCAGGTGCAGGGGGGTTGGACTAGACGATCTCTAAAGGTCCCTTCCAACCTTAAGGATTCCCTGATTCTATGTCTTATGTACTGTTGATTCTGCTTTCTAGGGAGGATGGATGGGCCAGATGACCTCCTGGGGCCTTTTACAGCCCCTGTCTTCTGTGATTCCATGTCTGTTGACTAGGAAGGGGTCATTATACTTTAATGTAAATCTAAGTACCAGCAAATGCACCACAATCTGTACTTTAAAGTGAATGTGAGGTATATTTGCTGCTGTTTGCAATAAAGGTAGATGGGAGAGCCATTTATAGCTATCCATAACCCAGATTTAGAACTAAAAATATTAAATGCAATCAAGCCTCTTTCCTATTCCATTATTTCCTCATGAAATGAAAAAAAAAGAAAATCATTATTTATCTCTTGCCAATATTATTATGATTTTTCTATAGGTTATGTTTAAATCAGAATACTTAGTACTGAACTTTTCTGTTACCTCAAAAAGTAACATCCTGATTTTTTATTGATGAGCATCTAATTACATCATGCAAATTACTACCATAAACCTGTTGTTAACACATATACCTCACAATTGCATATTTTTTCTAAGGCTCATAAAATATCCTGGTCAATCCTAATCACAACAGTGATGTTTAGAATGAATGTGAAAAAAAAAAATATAAATCACCATCTCCACCACAAAGTAGAAACACAGATTTCATATCTTTATAAATAAGACCTATACAGAAAAAAATCAATGTTACTTCGTCTATAGTAAGAATTTATTTACAAAATAATAAATTATATCATTATGCATATCTGACAGATTAACTGAAAGTTTTGTGTAATTAATTCTATTTCAATGTTTTACTATCCGTATATCAGTTTTTCTCTAATACTTACATTTAGAAATTAATTTCACAAAGAAAATGCAGTTCATATACTGCTGTCTGATCAGAAAGTTCAAACATGGCATCCTACCCTTAGTGAGAGTATATAATGATTTTTGAAAGACATGTACTTGAATCATGGTTCATGTTCTCAAATGCAATTTGCACATAACAAGAAATAAGATTCTGCAATTGTTGGTCTTTAAATCCCAAGTGGACATTTTTTAACTGTTCCCTAAATGCAATTTTTATTCATAAAAAAAAAAGAATAGATATTATACTACTCTTCATATACAGTTGTACTCAATATTATCTGGAGATTAATAGACTTTTTTGTTAATGTTCCAGGTTCTATCAATTATGAATCTTTCTTAGAATATGAACTTTCATAGAAGGCATTTCTACAGTATTCAAATTCTGACAGGTTACAAAGAACTTACAAAAAAGAAGTTACAAATTGAGTAATATGTGCTTTGAATGAGTAAATAACTTGGGTAAATGAGTGAATGAGTAAATAACTTTGAATCTTTATCACAACATCTTCTGAATCTATATTCCAAAAATTCCCCAGAAAAAGTAAATACTACGTCTTGAATATAATCATCAGTTGTTTTTGTAATATTCTTCTAAACATTTGTGACATTTTTTTTAATGAATTCTACACTATCATTTAAAATTCTTTTAATTCTTTTATATAGATCACAGCTGATTTGACCAGGTATTGTTGTGAGTGAAAATTAGGTGTTAAAAATTACTATATATCAACATGAACACGAATATGATGGTGGCTGTGAAGACAAACTTTTGTAGTTTTAAACAGTTTGCATAAAATTTGTACTAGCAATGCTGATATAGAACTGAGGAGGTTTCTGAAAAAAAAAAAAGTTTCTTTTTCCCAGGAATCAGAAACAGAATTGCATATCAATTCCTAGGAAGAGTCTAATATCTATCAAGATCCAAATACCATTGCTTACTGTCATTCCCTAGAAGAGACCAGAACTGAAGCCATTTCCAAATATGCAAACCCAGACAACCTGTTTGTAATCATGTATCTCCCAATACAACATTGCATTTCTGCTGGACACACTCTTTTTCTGAATTATAATTCACTGGGCTCTGGATGATTCTGATATCTTGCTCTAGGTTTATCAACAATCAAACAACCTCTCTTGCCTTTAAAAAGACCTACCCCTTCTAGCAGAAGAAGGGTAAGGTATGTGTCATCAATATTATGGAAAGCCTTTGAGGAAGCCCTCACACAGGTAAGGAAGGTATTGGCCTCTGAGATTTTTTCTGGAATGCATAAGTCAAGTCCACAGCTTCTCTTCCCTTTACACATTGGGAGATTTAGTGTTGGAAGAGAAAAGAGTTTGGAACATCAAATTTACCATAGTAAACACATGGTATCACCACCTCCTTTGTCATCCATCTCAGTCACTTTCAGACAGAGAACTTACACAGAGCAGATGTTTTTCTTAGATCTCTCTGGAAGAGCATGTTTAAATTCTATAGTTAATATTGTAATAGACACATACAGAGTTTTGTCTCACTGAACCCTTTCAAAGAATAAGCAGATGGGCAAAAACAGTGGGGATAGGTAGGGATCAATTCATTTTCTTTCACACAAAGAACAACAGCATGAAACAAAACTGTCAAGATGCAGATTCAAAACGAATAAAAGATGTTACTTCTTCACATTGTTACGCTATGGAATTGCTTGTCCCAGGATGCTGCAGAAAACAGGACTGAATAGATTTAAAAAAAGAGAAGTTTAATACATGAGAATTACTGAATATATGGAATAAACCTTGAGCTAAGAAAGCACACTTCCACAAATTGTGGAATCACATTTTTCACACTTTGGGTAAATCACAGGAGTCAACAAACCCTGAGTGCAAGGGCTTGACCTCACACAGGGAAAATCACCTTCCTGGTGATAGCGTTTTCCCTGCTGGAGAAGTGTGGACACTTCTGTAAGCAGCATTTTGTGCTAGATGGACCTCATGATCTGGTATGTCTGCCGTTTGAACATCTCTTAGCAATACAGTTCTTTGTAGGACCCTGTACTTCCTCTGTTTCCATCTCTTTGGCAGTAACTTCCATTACTTTTCATGTCAACTCACACTTCAGGAAGAGAGTGGAACATCACAGTTCTAAGTGAAACCATGAAAATACCATGACAATTCTTCCAGAAACACTGTAAATTTCCCTTTCTATTTCTACCTGTCCTTTGTAAAGGAGAAGAGCTGAGAGGGGGATAGATGTCAAAAGCAATGGATCTTGGGTGAAGGAAGAACTGATTAAAACTAGAAGCATGAGAGTCTTCATCAATGTGAAAAGTAAGGAAAGTCCATCAACTAACTGGAAGAGGCTTAGGTTGACAGGATGTTATATTCTGCTGTCAGATACTGTTTGGGAAGATTTTTTTCAAAATGGCAGCCTCATGGCTGGAATTATTTGTTTGTAAATATTTAATTTTTCTCGGGTGTGATAGCTGTATCTGCCCTAACTATAACTAAATTAATGTTTAGCTTCTTCCTTTACATGACTGTGAAGTTTCTTTTCTGTTGTGAATTGATTATTTGATTCTCAAATGTTTGGAAACAGAGGAAGAGAAATTTACATCTGAAATATTTAGAACATCACTGTACTCTTTACATTCATGATGCATCTTTTTGCTAAACATAAAAAGAAACACATTGATAATTAAACTAATGCTTTACAATGGGATCTCCTTTTCAAGTTATGTAGCTAGTAAAAAAGGAGTCATGGCTTCTGTGATCTTACTGTGTAATTCTACTTAGAGTTTCATTAGAAGATCAGATCATAAAGTCTTCTTTACCTTCCTGTTAAAGCTAACAGCAATTTGTCACTTTCAGCTTCCATTGTCATACTTATTTTACTGAAACAAATCCCACCTTAAAATGTCATAAAAGATTATCATATTTTTTTCTGTTAAAGTTTTGTGAATAATTCATTCCACAGTCAAGACTTTGTGTACTTAGTTTCAGCCTGGGAGGACTTTTTATCAGATGTATAAGCTATGGAAAATAAGGGATTTTAGTGGAAATGCTATCTTTAAATTAATTATAGCAGTGCTAGCAGGCACCATTATACTATAATAGTTTATGAAAATTCCCAGATAGCAGTAGATTACCTCAATTGTAATATGACTTTTTATGTTACGCTCTACAAATACTCATAATTTTTAATGGTTTCAATGTGACTTACATAAGAATCAGCATGGAAGATACTAGGAGGCAACTTGGGAGAAAGCATCAGCAGTCACCACAGACTAATTTGGCTTCAGTGCTACTTTTTGAATCCTGCTGCATTTAGTTTTTTTTTTTTTTCCTTTTCTTACTAGTGCAGTTGATTACTACTAAGAGATGACTAGTTTTCTCCCCAAATTACTTTTATGTTATAGTGTAGATGTGAATGTTAAGACTAGAATGATAGTATCATCATAGAATAACAGAATGATAGTATTTATTTTGGAAGAAACCTTTGGGGATCATTTATTCCAAACTCGTACTCAAAGCATATTAATCAGATTGAGTTGCCCAAGACACTGACCAGGCAAGTCCCAAGTATCTACACAGTGGGAGATTCTACAGCCTCTCTCTACAACCAGTGCCAGTATCTGACCACCACCTTGTTCGAAAAAAAAGACTCTTCCTGATATCTAATCAGAATTTCCCTTGTTGCAAGCTGTAACCATTGCCTCTTGTCCAATAAGTATGCAACCTTGAGAAGAACCTATCTCCGTCTTCCCTATGTACTCCCATTAAATAGCTTTACATAGCAATATCATCCCCCTCAACCTACTCACCAGGACCTTCAGGTCCTTTTCTGCAAAGCTGCTACCCAGTTGGTCACCTCCAGCTTGTACTGCTATCGGGGGTTATTTCATACTGAATGCTGGACTCTATATTTACTTTTGCTGAACTTCACAAGGTTTTTGTTAGCTTATTTCTCCAGTCTGTTGTGATCTGTCGGAACAGCAGCCCTGCCTTCCAGCCTGTCAACTACTCTGCTCAACTAGATATGGCCCACATTAATCAGTATTGCTCCAGTTAAAATCCCGAGGCCAATCCTGGCTGGCCATCAGTTGGATTTTGTACCACTGATCAAAGTCCTTCAAATCTAATGGTTCAGCCAATCCACTTTATTGTCCACTTACTTTGTCCAGTCTATATCTCATCAATTTTTCTATAAGGATATTGTGGAAGAAAAGCTTTGCTAAAGTCCGTTCACCCACAAAGCCGGTCATCTCATCGCAGAAGGCCTGATTAATCAGAGAATATTTGTCCTGGATTCCTAAATCCACATTGGCTCTTCCTAATAACATGCTTGTACTTCATGTGCTTGAGAATGGCTTTCAAGAGGTTTGCTCCATGGCCTTCCCAGCATCCTTGATTATGACAGATTTCTTCACCTAACAGAGGTGAGGTTCATCTCAGTTGAGTCTATCATCTGACAGAGTTTAGACATTTACTTTAGGAACAGATGAATGACAGATTAAAAGTGCCTGTTTCTCTCCACTGTCTGCAAAATGAATTCCCATATGGACATCTACAAGTGGGCAGATTCTGCTCCATGTACATATCTGTTTTTATTATTTCTGTTTGCAAGCAATTATGATTTCTCTCACACTCCAGAACTGTTTCAGCATATATTTTACATGTACTTGAGTTCACAGTTACCCCTCTTAAGACAAACTGCTTACATTAATAGGCATATCCCACTATCCGCACAGAGGCTGAGGCAATACCCATGGCTATACTTTTTCTCTGGATAAAGTATCTTCACCTTTGGTGGCACTGTAGCTGACTAATGCAGAAAAATAGGACCTGTTTAGATTTCTAGCACAATTATATGCTCAGTATAAAATTTGGACCCAGTGGAAGCCAATGGAAAAAAAATCTACCTACTCACTCAGTATCTTTGATGTGTATAAAACTGAAGATATACAATGAAAGAGAGAGAAAGCTTCTACAACTGCTTTTGCTGAAAAATTCATTAAAAGCTCATAAGATAAAGACATGTGTAACTAGAAATAAACCTTTTGCATTCCTTGACTAACTTAAAATGTTAATAGTCAAAATTTGTGGTTTATAGGTTGTAGGACCACAGATTTAACGATAGTGTCTCACAGACATTTTCAGGAAAAAAAATATAATGTATTTTTAAATTTGAATATTCACAATAAATATTCCCCAGCTTTTTCTAACCTTCTGTATTGCTGCTACTTTTAATTTTAATAGATCAATAAAAACATATTTGCATGATTTTCATGTTTCATTAGTCCTAGGGGAAAAAAAAAGAGAGAGATGACTTCACTATTTACAAAAAGCATCAGCAATTGTATTACATCTCAGTGTAATGTTCATCATCCTACAGTTCACAAAAATAGCCCTTTGAAATTCACTTTTTTTTTTCTCCTTTCAATGCATTAGAGTACAAAAATGGTTTAATGCAACATGCCATTATTTTAGAGCTAAATAGTTAAACGTTTTATACAGGAACATCAAACCATATATGCTTCACACCCCAACATTTTTTTAATGGCTTTCAGATAAAACAATTTATTTATGCAATTAACAACAACATGCAATTTCTAATAATTAGCCGATAATAGTTATCCACAAAGTACTTTATAGAATTGCCTTCTGAACTGCATTCATTCTGTAGGGAACCACTGAAAATTAGACTATAAAATTACCAGAAAATGTACTACATTAACAAGAATTTTCTGTATTTTGTTTCCCCTACAGATTTATGGGCTTGAATATTTGTAAACATGTGGTTTCAGGGAGAGATATCAGGTCCTATCACCTTACATTTATACAAAGAAATAAATACAAAAGCAGTAGTTTCTGAAAGATAATATGTATACCCATATGCGATATCTCCATGTTGCTATTTTGAAAACTGCACATTTCCCAAAAATAGTCATTAGTTTGATTAGTTTGATTTGAAATGATAATAAGTTTGGAGTGTTCTTAATGGCCTTATGCTTTTTGAGCACTTTGAGTTTGCATTTTTGAGCCTTTCCTGACAAACACGAAGGCTAGATTCAGTATTATGTGAAACTTGCATGTGATTTGAGACTGCAAGATTTAGAGCTGAAGCACCCTGCTAATTTATAATAAAGTCAAGAAAGTTGGGGCCAGTGTTCAGGTGGGACAGCCGGGTGCTCTGCAATCAGGAAGGTTTATATGTCTCCATTTAAAACAACAGTCAAAGGTTCACGGGCACACAAACCTACAACAGTCTCTGACATTTATAAATTCATATCACTAAAGCATAGAAATATTTTGAAATTTGTATTTAAATATTTATCTATATCTAGATAATCACATTTATCTCTCAGATATCTACATTTCTGATGTATCTAGATTTCTGTAAGTGTCTTCTAAGAAAAACTCTGAGGGTTTTCTATTGTACAACTGAATTCACTGTAGACCAACCCTGACTTAGAGGATAAGTGACAAATAATCATTCTATCAACACAGAATGTTTTCAGTGTTAAAGGATATGTTAGTCCGATAATATTGCAGGCTTTGAAGGACATCCTTTATTTATTTATTTGTATTACCAGAAAAGAAAATATTCTTTTAGTGGTAGTACTATTGCATGTCTGCCAGCTCAGGAAAGGCATCGAGTCATAGAAAGGAGGGCCTATAAAAAGCCAACAAAAGCAGGCTAGGAATTTAAAACTGAAAATTAAATTTTACTTTGAAGATGACATGGCAGACTGATGAACTGGAATGTCTGTTAGGGGGAAGACCTGAGCTGGTACCAGTTAACTCAACCCTTCTCTGCCATAGAAGATGTAGCTTCTGACTATCTGCCAAAATTTCTCGTAAGGGTTGATGAGGAAAAAGACAAAGGTTTTAATCTGGAATTTGAGGGACAAAGGATGGGGAGAAGTAATCAGGAAGAATCAGGAGTGAGAAGTCACCATCAGAAAAAACAAACAAACAGCAACAAACAAGCAAATAAAAAATCGGGAAGAAAAAGAAAGGGGAAAAGTGAAAATCATTGAACAGTGAGACTTAGAGAAATTTAAAGTTTAAGAAAGAGTTGACAAATGTAATGATAAAAGATGTTATTTTTGTTACTAAAATTGTATTTTAAAACCATGCATTAATTAATCCTGTGTACTATTAATTATAAAGATATTTTCTTGTGCATTAACATTATTCCTGATTTTTATGAAAACAAACAAACAGAACTAACCTGGCTTTGGGTGAGTGGAGTGAAACTCTGGCTATTCTGAAGAGGAAGTCCCCCTCCTACTCTGGGATTTGCCATCATTTCCTCTCTTTTGAACCATTATAAACACGCTTTACATGATAACCTTCACATTCTTCCAATGATTCCTCCATTTTCCCAGTTGATATCTGGGAAAGTCACAGTGTGCCTGTGAGTTCTTGGGACTCTTAAAGCCTGGGCAGATTTCTTCTGGAAGTGTTTCTCCATTGTTCTTGTCTCATTCAAATGCATTTACTTTTTCATTTTTCTGGAAATAAATGCTGAGTATAATGTAGTATTAGAATTCTACTTAGATCTAGCTAGGACTGTAAATGACAAGCTGAAAAAGATTTGTTTAGATGATGTGTACCATATTTTGTTCCTAGTCAATGCTTCAAATCTATTATCCTTTGCTGCAAACCAAAAGGATGAACCAAGCGTTCAAGCCTCTTAGCCTGCACAGTCTATTTCCCTTGTGTTGGTAACGCTAAAACACTTTGGGGGAGACATTATCTCAATTACCTGCCATAGAAAGTAGAATTCATACTTTAAATTTTATTCAGAGATTTAATTTTAAGATCTTTACACACCCAAAAGAGGGTGACTGAAAGCACATAACCAAGGTGCCAGGATGTCTTTTATGACATCTACTTTGCACATTGCCTAAACAAGGAGCTTAAGCTTCTAATTTAACCATCTAAGTACTTATCTAGATTATACAATATGTATCTTCAATCATCTATACAATCATAGTTCTGTCATTACTCTCACTTTGACCAGCAGCAGCAGCTGGGACACTAGATTTTATACTCACATATAATTTCAACCAGGACAAAGGCAAATCAGCTAATTCTTTATGTCTAAACTCTTTTACTACCAATGTGCTTCAGACATTCCTGCAGAGCCCAAGAGTGAGAGATAAAGTAAAGGGTTTTACATTCAGTCCAATTCAAGTTCACAAGACCTCTCAGTGTCAACTTTGCTTCCAAAGCTAGATGATTTAAGAATTCCCAAAATAGGAAAATCGCTTAAGAACTTCTAAAAAAGTCACTGTGATCGCAGTCCTATGGTATGTCACAAGCCTATGGTATATTTTATCTTTTACCTAAATTCAAGGTAAGATTATTTGATAAAGTAGAAGCAATTTCGAAATAAATGAAAAGGGAGTCTTAAGAGTTCTTTCCCTTCTATCTGCCTGCATACATACATATGTGTTACCATATGTATATGTATCTCTTCCAGGGAGATAGGAGAGAAGGATAGTGATGAAGCAAATTCCAGATTAATTTGATGACTAGCTATCTTCTCCAAGGATGTTGCTATTTTTTTCATTAAGAAATGTTCAGAGAACATCACAGTTTGCCTAATGTGGTAAAACAAATACAACTTCAATGACAGCTTTTAAAGGCAATTACTTAGTTAGTATTTTTTTTTCTGTTTCTAGTCTCAGATTTATGTATAAAATCACTTTGTTTTTTCTGGTTCTCCTTGAAAAAATAACTGGATAACTGACCTAATATAAATAGTTTGAGCAGCCAAATACACTATCCTTTTTGGCAGATAACATAAATAAATGACTGATAATTTTCCTAATATACATAATGTTTTCTTCTTCTAAGGTGATTTTTTTATTATTCTTTTATTTAGACTTTTATTTTTTCTATACTAAGGCTGACATGTCTAGAGCAGAAACTAAAAACTTGTCTGTCTTCCCATTCTGAATAATATCATTAGGCAGGAAGAATTTGTTGATCAAGGTAAAAAAAATATCTTTGCTGATGGAGTTATCATTGCACAGTGGTCTTTCTACAGTTCCAAGTTATGCTTGGCCTTATGACAGATCAAGAAGTTAAACAAGTAGCGGACATTGCTTATCTCTATATTCTGTGCCAGAATCCAAGACATAATATAAAACACTCATTTCCAAAGAATTCAGCAACAGCATCTTTAATCAGACTGAGTAATATATCAATTTTTATAGCAACTGCCAGTGGAAGAGCATATATGGATGAAAAAAATCTCAAGTCTAAATATATGTATAATTCTTTTTTCCTTAATACAATTTTGCACTGAACTCCAAAGCTATTAGGTATTAGCTGGAAAGTCACACACTATGATAGCAACATATATTGCCTGCTTCCAGATTAGCAGACATATTCCTACAATGAAGAAAGGGTAGATATTTTGTACTTGATCAAGGCAATGTTAATTTCCATTTGTTAGAATCTCCTTTGGTTCCCAAACCATCACTTTGCTACATGACTGAGAAGCTATAAAACTCAACTCTAATAATGCAAGTTTATTATTGTTACCTGTTTTGCTTCATCTCCTGAAGTGCCACAAAGATGATTAAAAGCTCCGAGCTTACAAGGAGAAACTGAGAGAGCTGGGACTGTTCAACTCAGAGAAGAGAATGCTGAGGTGGAGGTGTTATCAAAGTGGATTAATACCTGATGTGAGGCAGCAATATAGAGGAAGGTAGATTCTTTTCTCTGTGGTGCACAGTGAAAGGAAAAGAGGCAACAGGTACAAACTGAAATATAGAAAATTCCACTTAAATCTAAGAGAAAGTTTTTTTACTGTGAGGGTAATCACATACTGGAGCAGGTTGCCCAGGTAAGTTGTGAAGTCTCCATCCTTGGAGATATTCAAAATCTGTTCGGACACAGTCCTGAGTAACCTGCTCCAGTTGTCCCTGCTTTGAGCAGAGGATTTGGACTAGACTGTCTCCTTTCCCACCTCAGCTATTCCATGATTAGGCATAGGGAACTAGATATAGCCTTAACTGTAGTTTGTTCCTCTGACATAGAGGACAAGTTCATGTACATTCCTTTTTTCTTATTTTCATTAACATGATTTTCAGCTTCTCCTGAGGTACACTTCAGTTATCTTTGGTAGAACTGTATTTCATTTTTTTATTAGGCCTTCTTCCATTCAATGTTAGTCTAGTTTCCTTTTGCTTCCTTTCACTGTTCTTTATTTGCCTTTGAAAGTCCAGTATACAATTCATTACATCCCTGATTGTTTTCCTTTGTATTTTTTTTAAAGTTTACATCTAAACTGTATCTTTCTATTCATTTACATCTGTTTGAAACTGATATCTCTGACCCTGGGTAAACTCACTGCTGTTAGAAATATCATATTTTATTAGCTTTTCTATCACCTCTGCAGAATCAGAATTTCTTTCCTTCTGCCTTATTCCATTCTAGATCACTGTTTTTCCTTTTATTTTCCTTCTCCACACACCCCCTTTTTTTTAAAAAAAAATTATTCACGTCCTTCCAGTGCTCTCTTGTGCAGGTTTACAGTTGAAGAAAAAATAATTCAAGAAAGACCTAAAAACTCAAGGAAAAAATTACTTTTTTCAAAGTCTGTGGTTAAGAATTCGGAACAAGTACTCAGCAGAACATGGAACATGCAGTCTTCCACATATCTCTCAGAAGCAGCAGTGACACTGATGTAATTTTTGTAGAAATAATTATATTTATTAATAAGCTGTTATCAGTGTAATCATGCTTTGTTTTTTTCTAATGAAGGTAACAATATCCCCTTTCTCTGTTAGTACTATTGCTAGAAAAACATTTATTAAGGGAAGTAAACTGCTGGACCCATTGCTACAAAGCACTAAAATAATTTTCCAAAATATGATCAAAGATCAATCAAAACATTCTGAACGTGAACAAACATGCATAAAAGGATGAAATCCATCAAGCCAAGGATCTTAAACTGGGGGGAAGACTATGTGAACAATGCTATGTGATTTGGGCTTTATGGACATGGAAGATGGAAATTCTTCAAGGATCATACACCTGAAAAAAAGAATGTAGAATTTCTTCCTGCTTAAGATATTAACTCTGTCCCTATGGCCGTTCTCAAGATGGAGAAATTTATGGTAGATATAAGATGCAAGATCAGTGATGATCAAACTCTCATACCACTCTGGGCTGAAAAATAACAGTAGCCTTAGAAGATTTGCCAGCGTGCCTCCTTCAGGCATTTCCTAAAGAAGGACTGATGTCAATAGACACTAATCACTTCAAAATACTGCCTATTATTTCTTCTGCAACTTTTGCACCTTTTGGATAGTTTATATAAAATCTATTGTTTTTCAATAACAATAAAAATCACTTAAATCAGCATAATCAGCATAAAATGTCCAAGCTGAAACTGCAGACTGTTCAGTGGGATGAAGATGTTCAGTGGGATCAGTCTTTCAGAACAATAAACCTTCTACCTGCTCTTTGTAGATAAATTTAGATACATTACATGGTTATTTTGGTCTAACCAGGCGGAATACTCATGAAGACAGTGTGGTCATACAAGACAATTTTAAGATCAAAGTATAAAATAAGCAGAATCTATCCTCAGTTATTGAAACAAATATGGAGTAAATTAGAGTTTACTCCTTTTTTTTTCAGGTTTTTATAATTAGAAAACATTTTGAAGACTTGGTCTTTGCTTGCCCCTTCAGACATATATCACAGATTATTGGCATTTTATGACACTTTATTTATAAAATACTTTATAGAATATGCACCAAGATGTGTACAATGAATCAAAGATAAAAATCTGTCCCTTACTGTTCCTGCATTGTTCATTGCTGTCTTTGCTGAATTTAATGCAAAAACCAGTAAATAATGCTGTAAGTGCAATTACTTCCTTGTTCAGCTCATCTTTGAAGTTAGAAAAAAATAGTTAGAGGGCTTTGTTCTTTATCTTCTACCACAGCTGCTTATGTTTATGCCTAGCAATGTCACTGTGTACTTAAGTGTTTAGTACTTTTGGATCTGACAGAAATGTGGAAGAGGAAAAAAGGCAATGTAACATGCTACTGTTGCTTTAACAACTGCACTTAAAATGACTTTTATTTTAGAAATGGATATCCACCTTTACAGAAAGACAAGGAAAATCTCTGACTTTTCATTTGAGTGAAAGAGGTAACATTCACAGAAAATACAGCATTTCACAAAACATACTTAACTTTCACAGGTAGGAAATTACAGCCTAGAACATCTTCACAAAAGAAACCACAATAGCCTGCGAGGAAGGAATAGATATTTAAGGCTCCAGTCATGGTCCTGATGACACAATAATGAACTCCACAGAGACAGAGTTCAAACAGGGTCATTTGGATGACTGGCATCATATAGGCTAGAGTGTAAAACTAGGATTCAGGAATAGCAGATTGAATTCTCAACATGGCTGCCAAGTGCTCACCTATGTAATATTGCTTCCCCTCTTCCTTAGTTACCTACTCTGCATGAAAAAGTGGCAAAAGTAGAATTCAGTCTACTTTTTGCTGACTGTCGGATTTAATTATATTAGAGATGAGATAAAAAAGCAGGTCTTTGAAAAGTCTATCCCTAAATTGCTACTTTTAAATTAGGAGTAGTACATGGTAAGTACTTGGGAATAAAAATTGAGGGAAGAACTTTCTTTTAATCTTTAAAATGGTGCAAAACACCGCAGTGACAGAAAAATCCGACATTTCAGTTAATAGTTATAATCTAATTTATCCATATGACAAAGCTTGAGGGTATAATGCAAATGAATGGAATTGAGGCAGAGTGCCAAAGGAACATCTTTCTGAATATGCATCTTCAAAACGTGGATATCCCTTTTTATCCCCCTCACATAACTATTTTCTGAAACATTTCCTACCATATAACCAAGGTCCATCAGGATACATAATTCTTGGAAATTGTGAAATTTAGGTATTTTTATCAAATATGCATAAGCATTTATTATTGGTTGTATTATTAAAGCACCTAGAACAAAATTAAGGGGAAAAAGAAAGGCAAAAAAAACCCTAATAACCCAGAAAATTTCTGCTATCATTTCCCTGTTCTTTCTTTTGCTAAGTAACACATCAGATCACCTAAGCAAACTTTACCATGCTAATAATACAGCTCATATTCTCAATGCACATTATTTCAGTATTTAGGGAGACAAATTGGGAGTTAGGCTGCTAAATACCTTTTCAGAACATACATACCCTAGTCTCTTTAAATAAAATAAAGACAAATTATGGACAAAGTAGCAGCAGTAATTATGCTATAAGTACTTGTATAATAGTATAGTTAATATAAAAGAACAGTGCAAGCATTATTTTCCGTAACTTGAGGAAACAAAGTAAAACTAGAAAATATGGACATTAATTTTGATTTTTTTTAATCAGAGCAAAAATAATAAAAAAAATAAGACAAAAGATGATCCTTACTGTCACATCATTTTGCTGCACCAATAGTCAACATCAGAAAAGGAATTCTTTGCCAGTGGATCTTGCATCCTTCTGATATCTGTGGGTAAAATATTAAAAGCTCACTATTAAAGGGTCATTTAAGCCTATTGTTCATTCATGCATTGTAAATTCTCTGTTTGGATGACCAGAACTTACAGAAATCTGGAAAAAATGTCCAGAGTTTTCTGGAGGAAGATCTATGACATCTGAAACTATCTTTCTTGATTTTACAGCATTCATGCTACCCTATCAAAGTCTGTGTTAGATTATTATTCTTCCCCTTTTGATCAGTTACATTTCTTTCTCTCTTCATTTAAAAAAAAGTTTGCATGTTTTTGTTTAGTTGTCATAATCAAAGTAACCCTGACTCAAGGTAAAGCAAAACAAGGGAAAAAAAAATAAAACAAGTTTGTGTAACATTACACCTTACAAACATAGGTTAAATCATCATATAACAAAGGCATAAGCCTTAAATTGTTTATTATACCTTTCTGCTTTCATGAAAGAAATGGATTTGTTTAAAGATAGGCACAGGTCAGAAAAACAAATCTGTTCTTTCACAAACCTAGCCAGAATGTATCAGATAGAACTAAAATGGATTTATATTACCATATTTTCCTGTATATAGCCTGCTACTCAGATAACCCACGCCTCTTTTTGAAAATAAATTCTCATACAAGCAACACCCTCAGATAACCTACGACTGTCTCCTCCTTTCCCCTCCACAGCAGCTATGCATCTAGCACATTCCCCTGGAGGCTTCGGGCTATGGTAGAAAGAAAATAGGGAAAGGAAAAGAAATAGAGGCAAAGAAGATGGCAAGTTTTTAAGGGAGAGAGAACAAATAATGGTGAATCAGAGACTTAGGGAGGACTGGGAAAGGCAGATTTCTGCAAACAAGTTATCAAACATTAGCAGCACTTACGTACATCTCTAATTCTGAAAAGGACAAGTGACTGCTTTGCTTTGTTATTTTTTATTATTTTTAGCAAGTCATCCATGGTTTATAGCACTTGAAAATACAAAACCTGTTTGCCAGCTACTGCATCTACCGCATTTCAAACTTCCTAACCTTTTCCTGTCGCACCGCATCCCCCATTATGTGCTCCTCATACTCTTGCCATCGCTAGGCTGCAAGCAATTTGAAGCAGGAACAAGGAACCTCTTCTAATTTATTCTATGCTTGTAAACATATATAACAATAAAATACACATGCAACAGTGAATTAGCAAAAAGGGTAATTATAAAAACTCTGAAAAGCAGTGGGCACATCCTGTCTCCAGCTGCACCTGAGGGTTTTAGCTATGTGGCTGAAGTTAACCCTCGTCTATGTATTGCCTGGGCCTTATTTAGGTGGTACTGGAATGAATACTGCTCATGTAGTATATGAAAGAGTGCTACTCAAGAGAAGGACTTTCAGATGTATTTATTTTGGGAGCACTAAATTAAATTCTGCATCCTTTTAGACCCATTTATCTAATTTCTAAATCCAGTAATCACATTGAACTGACATATACAGGAGAGTATTCGTTTCTTCCTTTCCAGGTCAACATGGAAAAAGGAGAAAGTTGCATAGCTTTTCTTTGCTACAGCCATGGTCTCTGGCATGTTTTTTCTCTTAATTTCAGCTAATGAAATGTTCCCCTCAACCTTTATGGCAATTCAAAAATAATCTCAAGAAATTTATGCAAATGCATCAGCTTCCTTTGGGCAAACTGAACTGCCTTTAATGGCAATGCAATGTTAATAACTTCATTGGCAATGAACAAGAAAAACAAAACCAATGTCTCTTAGATGTATTGGGTTAAATGTTTTTCTTACTGATACCAGAAGAGATGAATAAATAAATGAAGGAAAGAAGAAAGATGTCACTTTGACATCGCATTGACATCACATTGACACATTATAGAAGAGAACCAAATGAAATTAAACTACACTTGGCTTACTATATAGGGACAAATTTTATCCTCAATACAAATAGCCAACATTTTAAATGACATGCTATTTCTTCAATGTGTCTGCTGAAGGTTCTCCTGTAAACAATAACACACCTGTACACTACATGGTGTTTCCAGACTAATTAGAAACCATGTATTACCACTTAGCAGCTAGTGATATATTTTAATTACTATTTTGTGATATTTTATTACTTGGAAAATGAAAACAGAAATTGGAAAATTAGACAGAAAATGTACCAGTCTCTATATGAATGGAATAGATTGAGCTGCACATGTATGATAGATTATTCCATTGTAATTTAACACTACCTTAATAAACAGCAATACTGTCTATGCAGCCCTCGGATTTTATTGTTCAGCTATGTGTCTATGTAGATATGAGAATGACAGCGGCCTTTTATTTTACTGTGCTGTCTTGGGACTATACCTGCAAAAACCATAGGCATTTTGCTGCTTTATGGTATCAACAGTCAGGCATCCAGAAATTAAAAAAATTCTTTAGGAAATTTAGAAACCCATTAGGCACCCAGAAATTCAAAACAGCTCCTTTCCAGGAGGGAACCTTTGGGTCCCCTATCCAGAGAAAGTACTCTGAATATTTTGGTATGCAATAAAGTGTGTGTGTGGAAGAGTAGGGGAAATGGGAGAGGGAAAGATAAATACAGTAAAACTTAAGATTTTTTTTTCAGTGCCTAGCACCTTGACTGGTAAAAGTCTTGAGGCTGAGAACTTTCAGAAAACCAGGTTAACCAGGTACTGACCAAGGAGCCATGAAATTCCACATTTAGAACGTGAGCTTTTTCCAGGGCAAATTTTTATTTGCCCCATGTTGGCATCTAACCCTTTCTAGCTCTTAGGTTAACTACTCGACCTAACAGAGCTTGTGTCCACTGTGGCACAAGGCAGGAGAACACAGACCTACACTATTCCTCACTCCTGTGACACCTGATGACAAAAAATTATCAAAGTTATCCTTAATGCCTATAATAAAAATTCCCTCCTAACTTATATCTTACAGAGCTTGATTTTATACCTGTTATTTCGTTACTAACCACGTAAGTTCCTGGCTTTTCTATATATTCAAAGACTGTTTCATATTTTTTCTTTGCTCTCCTCTACTTTAGATTAAACACACTAAAAGCTTTCCATCTTTTCTTAAAGTACGAATTTCCTACAAATTGAGCCAATCATGTTGCTTCCAGATTTTGTCTAGTCTAGGCTCTGCCCATCATGCCAGTAAAAATGCCATGCTCATAGCTAAGTCTTTTCTTACCAGTGCTGAGAAGAGTGAAAGTAGAATCATAGAATCATAGAATCATAGAATGCTTAGGGTTGGAAGGGACCTCTAGAGATCATCTAGTCCAACCCCCCTGCACACGCAGGGTCACCTAGAGCACGTGGCACAGGACTGCATCCAAGCGGGTTTTGAAGATCTCCAGAGAAGGAGACTCCACAACCTCTCTGGGCAGCCTGTTCCAGTGCTCTGTCACCCTCACTGTTAAGAAATTTTTCCTTAAGTTCCTATGGAATTTTTGATGTTTCAGTTTCCGGCCATTTCCTCTAGTCCTATCAGTGGCCACCACTGAAAAGAGACCATCCCCGTCCTCTGCACTCCCTCCCTTGAGGTATTTATATACACTGATCAGATCCCCTCTCAGCCTTCTCTTCTCCAGGCTGAACAGGCCCAGCTCCCTCAGCCTCTCCTCATAGGGCAGATGTTCCAGGCCCCGATCATCCTTGTAGCCCTGCGCTGGACTCTCTCCAGCAGCTCCACATCCCTCTTGTACTGTGGAGCCCAGAACTGGACACAATACTCCAGATGCGGCCTCACCAGGGCTGAGTAGAGGGGCAGGATCACCTCCCTCGACCTGCTGGAGACGCTCTTCTTAATGCAGCCCAGGATCCCATTGGCCTTCTTGGCCACGAGGGCACACTGCTGCCTCATGGCCAACTTGTCATCCACCATGACACCCAGGTCTTTCTCCGCAGAGCTTTAATTTTGAAGAAATAATTCATTTGACCAGATATGCTGTGTACCATTAATTACGTCATAGTTCTGTGTATATCCAGGTTATTAAATATTCATTGCTTCTAACAGTCTACAGTGTGCTAAGCATCATGTTTCAGTATAACTCATCAACTCAACACCAAGCCTGTGCTTAAGTTAAGGCAGAAACATAATTTATACAAATAGATAAAATCATGAGAATTCATTAATAGAATAAGGAGATTCAGAACCATATGAAAATAAACAATAGTTGCTTTGTGAAAACAGCAACTGACTTGTAAGCATTCATGACTGTAAGGCTGTGTACCAGGTTGAAATTCCATTAATTTTTAAATAACAGGGTCAGATTATTTCCTGACTCCACTGAAGTGAATGGAGTTAACTGTATACATCTGACTATAGCAGAATTTGACTCTATTTGATGAAAGCATTTATATAAACACCGATTCTTTGTTGCTAGCCTGATATCATCATGGTAACTTCTTCACTGGTGCCCATTATAGCCAGAAGAAATTAACACTGTTCAGCAGTAATGCAAGTATTGATATGCTCAATATACAATATAAACAAACACCAGTTTGAACAAAGTGCAGTGTGATAGTCTGCCACAGCTGGAAGTTTCTCTTTGCTGATAAGTTCTTAAAATAAACATTAGAAAAGAAGCAGTTTTTTACTGTGACTGATAATGTATTTTTTTTCTGGATGCACTGCTAAACATAGCAATTGGAGTTAATAGGTAACTCATAGGCATCCCCTCTAGTGCTAATTATCAATGGAGGAGACAGAATAACTAATTTAGGCTAGTATAGCCTAAATTAGGCTAGTGTATACACTAACCATTGCTAGTAGAACAAAGATGTATAATTCAAATATTTTGAATCATATCTGATGCCACATTCACTTTCACATTTTCTAAATATAATGGTAGAGAAACGTAGTGCATATAAATATGAACAAAGAAATTATACTATTTTAGTGATAAATATTGATTGCATGTTTCTACACACTACTGTGCAGTGACAGTGCCTTAGAGGTATGGTAACAAAACATTGCAAATAAATAACTGAATTAGTTACAATAGGATTGATTTTAAGGTGAGACCTGGATATGAGATATTAATTAAGATAAAGCCCCAAGTACCAGCTGAGATTCTTGTTTTGCCCACAGGAACAAAACGTAAGCAATCCAAAGCTTTGGTCTATGACCTCTGCATACACGTTACACAGCAATTACAACCTCACCTAAGTCTGAGCGGAGTAGCTAGGAATATCCTAGCAGTTCTGTAATTATTTTAAAAGAGGAAACCCTCAACTCATTCAATGCTTTCAAGAAGACACTAAACCACAGGCTAATTCAGTTATCTCATGAAAAAGGTAAGTCCTTCATAGCAAAGTATCTCTGCATCTTGCTGCACTGAAGCTGGCAAGACTAAATATCAAACAGGAATTAGACAATGTTCTATAACTATCATTAATTTATTCAGGGCTAATCTAATAGTTTACATTATACTGATGGAGTTTGATGAAGCAGGGAAGGTTTAGCTGTCCCACTCCAAGAATTCCTTATACTCAGTGTCTCAAGAAATTTATAGAAAATCAGGCTTTAGCCTGCTTCACAGGAAAAGGGAGATGAAAAGATAAAGAGGACAGAGAATCCAATTCTCTAATAAGGTTATTATTACAAATATTAGGGTCCAGAGGGAAAAAAAAAAGAACACACAAAAACTTGTAGTGACCTAAGACACGACATCATAGATTTCAGAAACATGTCTTGTTTTATAAATAACTTACTTGATTCAATTCAACTTCAGTTCAGTTTCATGAGTGTTTTCTCTTTCCACTAGAAGCCTAGAATCTAGGGGAAAAAAAACAGTCTTTTGAGTCATCAAATATATTATAAATATATGTAAAAATTTATGTAGGTCTCTCTGGAAATTAATCAGATTCCTTTATCTGGTTGGCCTAGCTACAAGTAATGTCACTTGTCTTTTAGGTAGAATCTCTCTCTCTTTTTTTTTTTTTTAAACTTATATTTATTTATGGGCATTTTATATGCCATATCTTTTTGTAGCAGGATTATTTTCACTTATTCTATCTTCCTGAATGACTTTCTTCTTCCTGAACATGGGTAATCACAGACTTAAGAACTCACAGTTTTTAAATTAATATTTGTAATATTTGTCCCTGTTTTTTTTTTTTGGAACTACCTTATGATTAGCTCATATCCAGAACATACAGAAAAATAAGTTTATTTCTGTGTTGCTGAAGATCACCTCATTTTGACTATTCAAAATCCCCTCTTTCTGCATCGTCTTCCTTAAGACTGATAAAGTTCTGCAACATTTTCTCACCTGAATATTTGATTAATATAATCCCATTTTTTGCCCCTGTCACACAAAAATATTAAAAAATTTAAGTCCCAAGACCTAAGGATGGGTCCTTAAGAAATAAGGATTTTCTACCCGAAAAAAATCTCTTTTTTTTTCAATAGTTGTCCAAACTACTGAAATTGGGGCAAATTCTGCTAGTCTTCCCTGTAACCTGATCCTTATCTATTTTGCATTTCTTAGGCATCTTCTCCAGCTTTACTGTTGTTTTTCCGACAAAGGGAGTTCTGTAGTTCTGTATTACTTTTTTGTCTTCTGGAAGCTCCAAAATATATACTATTTTCCTCTCCAAAAAAATTCTGCTATTTTATCCTGGAGGTTATACTGGGACAATGCCTTTGATGAAGCAGTGCTTTCTTTTATTCTGTTCTAGTTTATATTTAAATACTACTTTAAATTATAATTCCTTTAAAAAAAATTAGAAACAGTTTCTGATAATTATAACCACAAAAACAGTATTGCAAAGGTTTCCTCCACCTTAAACATAACCTCAACATGAACCTATAAGAATGTTTCCTATTGACCTTGCTCTATTTTTTTTCCAGAATAATAAAAATGATCTTACCCATTACTCATTACCCATGTATTCTCTCTTTCTGTAGGAAAAACTGTGCAGCTACTGATGTACAATGTTACTGTTACACTTCTTATATCTATCTTTTCTGAGCGAAGTGTTTTCTTCTATATCCTTGTACCACAGTTGTACCTTGTATCTTGTCTGCTAATCCACTGTATCATGTATTAAACTATTTCAGGACCTGAACCACTGGTTCTCCTTCCTCCATAGGAAGAAGGAGACTTTTTTTTTAACAGTAGCACAAAACATCTATTGTTTTTCTCTACTCAGCTTCCTACCTGGCACAAGCCTTTCATTTAACTCTATCTCCTATTTCCTAGTGCTTTCTTCAGTGCTTACTTTCTGCTGGCTATCTCCCACTTCAACCATCAATAAGCAAGGCTTATGAGTTTTACAGACAACCAGCTAGACCTGAATTTTGTTTTTACCTTCAGCTCTCAATCTATTGGAATATGAAAGATTAGTTTGGCAGACATAAAAGGAATAATTTAGAAGTAATTTATTTCTGACTGCAGTCTTCATCTTAGTTATAAAACAATGCAATTCTGCAAGCCACTATCCAATAGTTGTAATATTTTATACAGCGTCAGATGAGTATTTTTGGCAGACATAATAACTTCTCAGTTCTAAGAAGCTTCCCACTCAGGCTTAGAATTTATCAAGATTTTCTTCTCTTCCTCCAAGAAATTCCTGGCAGAAACAAACAGTAGACCTGTTGCTATGACTCAGTGCTGATCCATAGCTCTGGAAGATTTCCCATGACAGTTTGCCAATGAAAATATACATCCAAGTGTAGTTGTGTTACTCATCAAGTACGGTCAGAAATGATGGCAAAAAGAATGTTATTCGCTTCGTAAAGAATAAACATTTTAATGTATTTACTGCTTACTATACTTCAGTGATATAAAATCTTGATCAGAGAGAGTATTCTAATTAAAAGGAAAACCTCAAATTTGTTAATCTTGATTTTTATAGAAACTATGATCTTATATGGAATGTTATTCAGAGTTCTATTACTCTCATCTATGTTTGTTTGTCTGAATTGTATAATAAAGGTGGAAAGAGAACTGTCTCAATTGCCTTAAATTTATTTCACAGAAATACTTTGATTTTCATCGGACAATTAAATCTATTTTCTTTTTATTACTGAAATTTTAAAAATGATAAGCAAGTCTGTCCATAGTCAGGCTTTCTAATCTACAGCAACCATCACAATCATTAGTATCTAGCACTTCATAAATATTCCTTTTAAGATATTATTTGATATACCGTATAGTCTTGTTGGAAACAATCGGGGGACTACTGCTTCAAAAGCAGCTAAATGCATTACAATAAATTTGCTTTCTCTGGGATGCTGAATTGGAAACCTATGAGATGTTGAATAAGAAAACTGATACCACTGCTTATCTGTCCAAAAGCTAGTGGTGTTAGGAAACCCAGTAATTGAAAAATGGATAGCACTGATATTTGAACCTTTTTATATAACCTTTGAAGTGTAAGCCTTTTGGGGAATAAATTGCTTTTTGTAACAAGAACAATGTCAGATCCCATATTTAGAAACCACGCACTTAATTCATTTTCAGACAGAGAAACTCATGTTGTCTTGTTGGGAAAAACATTGCAAAATGGATTAAGCTTCACCCTGGAGAGATGATAACCTAATATAAATAACTGCAGGCTGATCTTTATTAGTTACTGAACAAATATTGCCAAATAGGACAGGCGACCTTCAATGATGATTGATCTAGGATAAGTCATCAACGGCCTTTTCTCTAGAGAGTAACTTTGGGGCATTTTGGAATTGTACTGCTCTTATTTCCGGGTAGACACTAAAGCTAACACTGAGTAAGAATAAGTACATCTTCTTTTATAGCAAAGTCCAAAGCTACTACAGTGGCAGAGATGGACAACTGCTAAATACCTGCTAGAACTGATCAAACAGCATTGGGCCTTTGCTGAAGGCATGAATCAGCCATAGCTGCTCATGTTTTAAGGAAATTGTTCTTTATAAGGCCACACCTTGTTCTTTATAACCACTGTGAAGTTGAGGGATTTTTTAAAGACTGACACTAAATGAATGAAATAACTTATTTCCTCGGTGTCTACATCTCCTGGTGCACTGGAACTGGCACTACATGAATAGAAATATTATTAATTCATTTTGCGTAACTATTCTTTCTTCAATTTCTTACTAGTATTGGAAGTTAAACTTCCTGGGTTTGGAAGTCAAGATTCAGATATAATTGTACCCATATGGATTGAAAAAGTTGTTGTGTTCCAATGAGGATCAGCAAGAAGTCCCATTTACAGACAGTTTTTAATTATGTTTTCCGCATTAAGTATATTAATTGACAAACAATATTGACACTGTGAAGAGGGAAAAACAAAATACTACTTGAAAATCCAAGCTAAAATTCTGCATATATTGTATGAGGAAATGAATGAAAAAAAATGAAACTGGCAAATACCTACCAGTGCTATATTTGAGACACATAGCACATTCTAATACACTATTCAAAATAAAATGAAAAAAAAAAAGTTTGAGGTTAGCTAACAATGATACAGACATAAAGTACAAAATAATTGTTGCTTTTATTTTCAAGACAAGTACTTTCAATATTTGCACATACAAACTGTGCACAACTTATTGTGTAAAAAGCATTTTGAAACCTCGTGACCCCCAGTGAGTTTATGCATTACCAGACAAACTACTAGATTCCAGTATTCTATATACTAAGGATTAACTTAAAGGCAGGCAGTTATATTCTTAGGCACCACTGCTTACGGGAATGAGATTTGATAGTTGGAAAAAGGTTTTTGTTAGACTTTTTGGCTTGTATTAGATAGTGCCTCTGTATAAAAACAACATATTCCAGCACTGTTGTACCCAAGTATACATTTGCTTTGTAGTGCTTTGCAGCACTACAAATGTTCACACTTTTGTGCGGCTTGTGAGAAAACAAATAATTTGGTTTTCTGAAAGTAATAAGCTACTATTTGGCAGGTTTTATGCTATTTTCTCTCCTGATTTGAATGCTCTGGTTTTGATTCAGCACATAAAGAACAAGTTTATCTTCTTCTGGAATGTCCATTTACTTCTTTTTATCAGTTGCCCTCTTAATATTTTTCCACCTTTTTCAAGTGAAAATACTTTTTGTCTGTGATTTTTTTCTTTGTGAAACAAAATTACTGTTTCTTTCTTCATTTGTAGATTTTAAATGCCACAGAGTGTTTCTCCATACTCTGACATAACATATAGTGTAAGACCCTCTAATAATGTCTATCATCTCCTACGTAATGAGTGGAATATCAACAGAAGACTCAAATGCTAGAAAGACAAGATCATTTGCCTGATGGTTATACAGGAAAATATTTCCAGCAGTAGAAATCATTACTTTCAATAAAAAAAAAAAGGCAATGAATAGGGAATTCTAAACTAAATAGGGCGTTAATACTCCTTCCAGTGGCAAATCCATGCCTGGTTTTATTACTGCAAACAATTTATAAACTTCTATATGACAACTACAACAAAAGCTATTTTATGAGTTAAAGGCATAAGGGTTTTTTTTCACATCTTTCCATATGCGTTTAACAAGAGAACTTTAAAATCTCTGAATGAACTGACTTTGATTAGTATCCCTTTTCCTTTTACATTTCCTGCTTTACAATCCATGCTCTCTTTCATGTACTAGTACCACTAAAGCTTTTCTCTCTCTTTTCTTTTTACTCTCACTGTTTTAGCCATGGATGTGCTGTTTGAATCCCTTACAATACTTGCTTCCTTCTTCAAGAACTGTTATTGTGAAGTTAGCGAAAAAGGTCAGGGTGATTATTTAGCGGGAAAAATCGAATCTGCTGGAACTTTATTGCTTTCCTCTAGGAAATCTGATGTATTTATGACATAAGGCATTTTAGGGCACCTGATAGGGCTTGCTTCTTTTTTTTATGATAGTTCTTCCTTTGTGTAAAATTGTGCTATAAATGATATTGACAGTGTCATACAGTAGTACTGTACTGGTTTTAAGTTTCATTGTTTCAGCAATTTATAGTCAAACAAAACAAAGTTGTGACTATCTGCCTTACTTGCAAAGTTGCAGAAGATTTGTCTTAAATGTCTCAATGTATGTTAGAGGAACTCTTAGCAGAGAAAAGAGAAGGTACATTTTTGCCTCTGGTCTAAATCCTGAGCTCTTAAAATATATGTAATATAGACAGACTTCCTTTCTAGTTTTATAGAAAAGATCTAGATGCACTCATGAGGCATCACTGGCAGAAGGAATCACCGCACATAATACTTGTGGGCCTAGAAAACATCTTGCCTCACCTTAAGGACTTCTTCTTACCCCAAAAGGACTGAGCCTCTTCAGAAGAAGTGATATTTATAACCTCTTTGGTGTGACAGGATCCTGCCCTAACTTAACTAGAAGACTATCTTTGAAATGTTATCTTTACTCACAAAAAAAAATCCAAGAAAAACAAGCAAACAAACAAAAGACATTCTTCATAAACACTACCTCATATAGCATTTTGGTAGAGGCTCACTATCCTGAATCTCTTACGCTTTTAAAGAGCACAGTATCTAGTTCTCCTTTTTTTCTTTAGGCAAGATCTTAAAAATGTTCCACACTGACTACTGATTCTTGGGTAGTTTAAAATTCAATACTGTACATGAATAGAGATAACACAGAATGAATCACAGAATGATTGAGGTTGGAAATAACCTTTGGAAATCATCCCCCAGAGAGATAGTAGCCTGTCCCCCTCCACACACAGCAGCAGAGTCACTTTGAGTACACTGCGTAGGATCATGTTCAGGCAGGTTAAGAATATCTCCAGGGAAGGAGACTCACAACCTCTCTGGGAAACCTGTTCCAGTGCTCTGTTATCTGTAGTCTAGAAGTTTTTCCCCAAATTTGGGTGGAACTTCCTGTGTTTCAGTGTGTGGCCATTGCCTCTCATCCTATCACTGGCCACCATTGAAAAAATATGGCCCCATTCTCTTGACTCCTCCTTTAAGGCATTTGTACACACGCTGATGTATACACACTATGTACACATTATGATGTCTTCCTAATGCACCCCAGGATATCATTTGCCTTCTTGACCACAAGGGCACATTTCTGCTTCACAGTCCACCAGGACTCCCAAGTCCTTCTCTGCACAGCTGCTCTTCAGCAGATCAACCCGAATACTGAAGATATTCAATGTAGTTCAGGAGTTATATTTATGGGGTCCCTTCACATATACTAAGATATGTCTCCTCATTTTCTCCATTTGAACATTGAATGACATCTTATTAACTTATTTAACTTCTCCAAGGCTAAGGAAGTATGGCAGAACTGTTATTTTTGCTACCCCATTAAGCTATCTCTGACTCCATGTAGAGCTTTATAATGGGAGATCTTTCTACCCAACAGCCAGTACTCATGAGGGGGAATGGAAGAGGACCACGCTTAACCAACTTGTCCCAAAGTGTCCATTGCAAAGTGGAATGCAGTCAACATGCTTCCTCAAAGAGAGATGGGAGCATCTGAGCTGCCCACTGCTTAAGGAATGCAAGGCAAAAGCAGAGACCAGTTCTTTGACCCCAACAGAAATAATCAGGTAGCAGCTTCTTGGAAGCTAGTGGAAAAGAGAGAGTGTGTTGCTTTTGGTAGCCATAATGAGATAAAAGGGTGCTTTAAGGGCGTGTTGTTGTGAATTACTCTTAGAATCTTTTCTCAATCTGGAGATATATATACATATATATACATATATATATATATATATAACCACTAACACTGAGAATGAAAAAGATCTTTTCTCTGCATCCCTGAAATCTAGACAAGTCAGCATTTTCCTTTGACATTTGCACCTGTCAAACTTTCTCCCAGACCCTTTGAATCTACATTCCCAGTTCTACAACCCCCATAACAGTTCATTGACCAAACTAGGCAGGTGTCTTGTGAGCACTGTTGTGCTACTTAATTGTAGACACTTTAAGGAGTTCCTTAGGTTACAGTTCATCATATTGCTTAATGCGTTGTCCCTCTCAATCTCCTCCTGTCAAGTTTTATAAAACCAGGGAAGGATTTAATGCCGCAAAATAACAATGCAAGTTACTCAAAGTGTAACCGAAGAATATCTCTTGATGTTGATTGTATAGGCAATTATTTTTCATTTCCTAGACTTCTGATCAAATTCTAGTGACTCTACTGTTATTATTTAAATAAAGTTAAGCACAGATTTCCAAAGGAATTTTTACACAAATGACAATAGGACCTTTAAACAAAACAATGGTCTTCTGTTTTTTAAGCTATTCAAAATACGTTATATGTTGTGTTTACTGTTTTTCCATGTCTTTCCAATCAAATTAATTACATTTTCCCTATAAAAAGCTGCTGACATTACAACTGCCAAATTTTCAGACATTGCCTGTGATCTGAGCACTAACCTAGTTCTGTCTTTTACATATAGTAACTTACAATCACCTTACTGCAGATCACATGCAGACATTGGCTACAAAAGCATGGAACTTACTGGAATGCTGGCACTTTGCGTGCATTCTCTCTACAGCATGAAAAGGAAGATACAACACTGTCTAACAATTTTATTATATATACTTTATGCTTTCCTCTGGATTATATATATACCTTAACTGTCTAAATAGTCTAAAAATTACCTTCTGCCTATTATTAAGTGGAATACAAGAATAAATAATCTTGAGTTACTGCTATTTTACAATTTTACCATATTACCATATTTTATCAGGTTTAGTTTACTGAGTGCTAGAGAGAATTGTGGTTTCAGGAACAGTGAGAAAACTGTGCAGGATATTCCTGGTACATAGAAAACCTATTTTAAGTAGCTTGTAAGAAAGGGCAAAATTTGGCCAGGCAATTATTAAGCAGTCAGGTACAGAGAAAACAGTGTGCTGAGATCTCTCATTAGCCATTTTCAAAATAGTATAGTTGAATGATTATGAAAAACGACAAGCACTCTAACACTATGAGAACATGAGCATCTCAAAGGAAGATATCAGAACGGGAAGGGATTAAACTCTGCAAGTTAGTTGTTTCATGTTACAAGTGGGTATGGTTTTGTAAGCAAGCATCTAACCTGAATTTAAAGTTTCTTTGTGTAAAACTGTTGTTTTCATAATTCTGTGTTTTTTAACATGGAAGAGTTATTTAATATTAAAAAGTAATTGCTCTGCATGCTAAGCTTAATTGACTCTGTACTCATTATTATAACTGGATTATCATTGGCTCAATGATAATTTTTGAAGGGGTAGCTTTATAAATGCTTGATCATCTTTTCAAGCCATTAAACACTCTGGGCATCAGCCTCTTAACAGTAATTCTGACATGTTTATCTCAGCTGGGTTTGCAATTCTACCATGTTCAGGGCTTGTGATCTGTATATACAGTAGATATTTGAAAAAAAAAAAGGCATGATCTAGCATTCATTTAAAAATTGAGAGAGAGAGACAGAGAGGTAGGGGAAAGAGAGAAAGAGGGGGAAAGAGGGGTGAAATAAGGGGAGAAGAGGGGCTGAGGAGAAAAACTGGGAAGAGGTGGGAGAAAGAAGGGAAAGAGGGAGGAGGGGAAAAGGAAGGAAGAAGGGGGAAGGGTAGAAAGCAGGGAAGGGGGGAAGCAATAGGGAAGGAAGGAGTGGGTCAGGAGAGAAGAGGGAGGAAATGGTCGAGATGGTGGGAGGAAGGGGAAGAGGTGGGGAGGAGGGGGCAGGAGGGAGTAGGAGGTGTAAGGGGGGAAGAAAGATTAAAGGGGAGTAAGAGGGAACAGAAAGAGGGAGGGGAGAGACACTTCCATCACAAGACATTCCACAGTGACTGACAAATAAAATATTCTCCTTAAAAAGCAATTATGTTTTTGTCCATTAAGTCTGGACACCTGGAGTAAATATTTGTTTCAGGTTTGCAGGCATGCTATTACATTTATTTTTAAAGGTTAGATAAGAGTGTTCCTGTTGGCTACCCTTAGTATAATTATTCTCAATTTACTCTCTACCCTTCTTTAAAGATCAAGTACCTTCTGCAGCCCGTATTGTGAAAAACTCTAATAAATATGAGTAATTGTTGAATTGTGCCTTTAAATCAACAGGCAGAATGCAGTATCAGGTTTATAATTTCCCACCAGATGTCGTAAATAAGTTTTAAAATTCTGTAGAAATAATGACATGTGAATACTTCTAGAGCATTTAATAAGAAACCTACTTAATTGTGCTGAACTCCTTTTGTTTCCATTTTTATACAATTCCATACGTGGTTTTTTTTTTTTCCCCTCCTTCTCCATAAAAGGGTAAGCAATAATTAAGGTGTGATCTTTTATGTCTAAAAATAGCAGGATAAATTCGTTCTGTCCCTCTCTACCCGCTCCTGCTTTATGCAAGCTTCCTCCCACCCTATATAAGCATAGCTGGAATAGTCAGACCCTACAGCCCCACGGATGGGGAAATACGGGAAGGATGGTTTTTAAAGCTGCAGGAAGTATTTGTTCTGGAACCTGGCTCTCTCTCCCCGGGGGGAGAAGTTCAACTTTTCTTTGCAGCCGCTTCCTTTCCCCTCCGCTCTCCTTTACGGCGCCCTAGACAGCGCCGGCGCGGGGCCCGCAGTCGTGGAATGCCAGCCTGGCACTCCAGCACAAAGCAGAGCCAGCAGTGGTATAATCTACTAATGGCTTCTTTTCATTTCAGCCCTCCCTGAGAGACTCAGTGGCAGATTGTAGACTCAATTACTCTCATGTCAGGTGATTATCCTAGGTCTTAATGTAATCTTCCATTCACACATACCATATTTCAATTACGGCAGCTATGAAACAAGCTGTGTATTCAAATCACCAATCACCTTATCACTGCTGAACAATGTCAACTGTAAAAAACGCCAGCTGAAGGCAATTACACATGTGTTGAGAACCGATTATGATTACTCTCTGTGGTATTTGTGATGAGCTGGGGAATGTTCTGAAAATTTAATTTAATGACAATATGCTTGCTGTACAATCCATAATACCTCCTGAATCCAGCATGGGGCTATTAAAACTGATAGGAGCATATTATCACCGAACTGAAAAGCTGGGTTGGGATGGTTGCTGGATGTCTCTACAGGGAATGATAGGTAATTTCTCCACATATTTCTAACGGCTGAGGCAGACAGCTTCCAGTTCCAGCTGCACTCTGAAGGTGGTCCCTTCCCCTCCCTCCCTCTTCCTCGGAGCTGAGTTAAGGTGTTTTATGACAGCCACTGTGCATGGGGCCATGGTGAGGGCCAGGCCAGTTCCCCATCGGCTGGGAGCACAGAACTGATGGGGACTGAGCTCCCTCAGGGCTTTCTCCCCTCTTCCATCCCTCTCTGTTTCCCCCTCTCCCTATCACCCCGCAGCACTGAGGGATGTTTGAGCAGGGAGGGGAGGCACAGTCCATGCCCAGAGGGATGGGAACCACCGGTCTCTCACGCTGCAGCCCTCGCTAGGAAATAGTCGCGGGCCACAAGGCCTCCACGGCCACAGAAACACCCGTGCCGCTGTGTGGGGGAACTTGTGCCCCGCGGTCATAAATATTAACACATAAATATTAACAACACTGATAGTCCTGCACCTCCCTGGCTTTCCTTCCACAGGTAGCCAGCCAGGGCAGGGGTGCGTGTGAGTCTGGCGCACACCGCAAGTGCACCTATCTCCCCATGCCAGCTGGGGAACTGGGGTGGATTGGACTGCAGTTCCTGTCAGGAATCTCACAGCCTCCGCTGCCTGGGTGAAGTGGAAAGGTCTCCTATGTGCAGGAGGCTGTGTCAGGCAGCGCTCTGCCAAAGGGTGCCTCTGTGAGCCATTTGGCTTCAGGGGCCATGGAGCTGTGCTTCACGAGACACTTCTAGGAACTTCCCAACGCTTATCTCCCTGGCTAAACCAAAACCCCAGCCAGGCCCTTCCTTCACCTAGACTGATTTTTTTTTTTTTTTTTTTCAGAAATAGATAGTTTTTTTAAACAAGTATCTGTTGAAGAGATTGGCTTACTTGTAGTCACATTTTGCTTGTGGAGTATTTGTTCTGCAGACAGGTTTGCTCTTTCAGCAGGAAGTCTGTGGCACATTTCTTACTCTAAACCCTGTTTCTGAGTGGAACTGTTGGCTATGTGCACATTCCAAAGCTGGGAAACTGAATAGTCCCCAGATAAACCTAAACTAGTGTGTCATGGAAATGGTGGTTATTTACTTTTTAATTTCTTTTATATTAAGTTGCTATTCCACTCAGTGCCAGTGTCTCCTATCTCTGCACTGTCTTCCACTAAAGTCACAGTCACTAGAACAGAAATGCCTGACCTGAAACGTAGTATTGAGAAGTGGGTATCACTACCCACAAACTGCAGTACTGCTCTTGCTTTGGGTATACTTACCTACCTGTCTGAATATTGCAGTCTTTATAAAATACGAGGCCAGAAAATAAATAAATAAATAAGATTGACAAAAATGACTCAAAATAGAAAAACTAGAGCAGCTCAAAATGTTTAAATAGCATACCTTTTTTTGGTATCTATGCTAAAAGCAGCTTTTATAAACAAAGTGGTTTTAACACTATAATTTATTAAAAATAAAAAAGAAATGTAAAGTGCAAGTACGACTGATGCACAAAAGAATAAATCACAGGAGAACAGTGTGTTAGCAGCATATGGCAAGGTTCGGGAGACTTAGCTTAGACCAGCTCCTGTATACAGGAAAGAGAAATCATCTATTATAAACCGCATCGATTTTCTCAATTCGCAGTATTTACATGATGTTCATGTAACACAATACAGTGATTAGTATTATTATAGCAGCAGTGAACTATGAAAATATTAACTGCAATGATAGTAAAAACAAAGAAAATGGCAAAACCAAAACAGAGACAAGTAGAGCTAATTAATAAGGAATCCGCAGTTTCAGATGCAAAACAGTTGCTATTCAAAAGGAGCAAGATGGTGTACCTTGATCTTGGATTATTGAACATTGAAGAAATCATAGATCAATGAGCAGCCTGAATCTAAACTGCAGCCAGAAGCAAACTCAGGGCAACTCTACTCTTTGCTGTGGCTATACACAATTCAGAGCATTGCAAATGTCTGGCACTTACAGAAAAAGCTTTTTCTGAATGTGTAATAGAAAGGCAACATGTATGCTGATTTTTGTTGTTACTCTTCATATCTGAAAATCAAAAGACAAGCAAATATTAAAGAAAGAAAAGAATCAAAGCTTCCTATTAATCATAAAAGTTGATGCTGTTACTGGCATGTATTTTGTGTGAAGGGAGCAATGGTTTGCAAATTAAGAGAGCTACAGCACAGAGGCATAGCTCTAAACTTTTTTTCCTATTATCAAAAGATAAACTTTTGTATCACTTTCTTACTTGTACTTCAAATAAACAACAGCATCCCAATTTATGTTAGGCTTAAATTCAAGATTTTTTACAAATCTGGTTGTACTTTTTTTTTTTTTTTTTTTTTTTTCCAGAAAGCTATTGCAATTCTTTAAAGAAATACTTCCACAAAATGTTCTCTGGGTGTACACCTATTTACTAGGGGCACAATTTGCCACAAGCTAATTATAGAATCACACTATGAATACAAGAAATTACCATTCTGGCCAAAGTCTGTCAATCAGGGCAAATTAAATTTCCCCTAAAGTTAAGGGAAGGAGCAACTGAGCAAGACGCCATAACAGAGTTCACTGATGTTAGTGTTTTATAAATCAACAAGGGAATAATTATTTAAAAAAACCTTTTTATTTTTTCTGATCTCTCTAAACATGTTTAAAAAAATACTTTGAGGGTTTACAAGCAAAATGTTGTTAGGTAAATACCCAACACAATGAAGGATTTTATTGATTTGCCAGCACAATGAAGCTACTGTACTTATTTTAAAGATCAATTTTATCACCTAGGCTCAGGCATGCTGGACTTCAAACAAAGGAGGAGAAAGGACAATCCTTCATAACCTCCTCCATGACCCTCAACAGCCAGAAAATCAAAAGGCCAACTCATTTTGTTAGCTGAATTACATTTTTTCTTTCTCTCTTTGGTCCTTCCTTCTGTATAATTCTCCACCAAAAAAGTAAGTTATCTGATTACAAACTGTGTTACTTTTATTGCCCAAGGAAGTTGTTAATTTTTGCCATAGGTCAGACAGGATAAAGCCCTGAAGAACCAGGAGCTTCTTAATTGCATGGTGCACTAGTAGCTGTTGCCACATCTCAGAGGAGTTATTGCACCTTGCAGATAATGCCCTTTTCCCCTGCAAGCCATGAAATAGATTTCCCCCTACATCGATGTATTAATTAGACTTCAAGACTGTTTCAAAAATTATAGCTTAAGCTGCTCTTCAAATATGTCAGCGTTATTAGAAAGACTGTCTGTTTTTTAAATTGAGAAAGAGGAGGAACTAACCTTGAAGCCTCTGCTTTCTTTTACTTTCTCTTTCCTTTTTTCTTTTCCATTTTTTTTTAAAGTAAAAGATGGGGGGAGAAGCCCAGCCTGTAAACCTTGTCACATTAAAAGAATATATAAGTTTTGATAGAATTCCAGGTTAAGTTTGTCAGTTCTGATGTTGTAAAAAGTGAATGAATTGGCACGACCTGTAGAAATCTCAGGAAACGTTTGAGATTTCTTCAGCTGGCTGTATATCAAGCATACAGTGAAAAAAAGGAAATAGAAGGAAAGTAGAAAAGAAGGGCAAAAGGCGAAATGGTTTGTGTCCATTTAAGAAAAAATCAATAATAGCATAAAATTGATTTAGTGCTTGTCATAAAACATAAGTAAGTGCTGGAAAATAGAGAAAATTGAGTCTCAATTTAATCTGCACAAAAGCCACACTGTACTGATGAAGTGATCTGAGGAGAGAGCTACATAAAACCTAAAGACAGATACTTAATTGTCATATTAAAGACTCTCTTTTCTGCCTGCTGGAGTCGAGGGGTAGGACCCATTAATCATGTGGATAAGGGGCATTGAAATCAAATCTCAATTAAAATCTGTTCAATAATGTCTCTAATATGTTTTTCAAGCATTAATTTTTTCCCATTGATTCTACACCCCATAAATCAGATATGTTGCAGTGCATGTAATAGTTTATGGAGGAGAGGATTATGTTTTTATGAAGTTAATGCAGCAGAACCATTTAATTTACGCAGGCTAAAGTTTTATGTCTGTTGCTTATTTCTGTTATTTTCTTTGAGTAAAAATTCTTAAAATTCTTGGAGATTTAAATCTAAAACACTTTTTTTTTTCATTGCTTTTGTTTCTGTGCACACAAAATAAATATATCAATATATATCTTTACCTTGGTTTAGAGGACTCTATTTACAAAGCTGATTGCTGAGGAGCAAGCACTTTTATTTTTAGAAAAGACTGCTTTTGGAGGGTGTAGATAATGATCCCCCAGGAAAAAAGAAACAATCTGTTATACCATTGGGCTATATGCAGTGTCTGGTGATAACACAAACAATAGTGTGTATATCAGAAACTCAACTTTTTGATTTTAAATGAGTAAAAGATGCTTTCAAGCATCGCAGCTTTCAAGCTGCGATAGTGACAATTTTTGTATGAAATGTAAAATTAGTTTCTGACCAGTTTAGCACAGAAAAGATTTTAGAGTCTTTTCATACTTGGAGATGTATCAAACCTTGCTAAATTCTTATTTCAGCTACTATATTTTTCCTAAACCTTCTTAACCTATTTCCTGAAAGGTTAAATTAGCTACATCCTTCTTCATTTTCTGTCATAGTGTACTACTGTACAGGTGCTAGTATGCGTGCTTGAAAACTGACATGGTCTGCCTAAGAGAGAGCTGCATTTTACTGTAAAGGGACTGAAACAAAAATCATAACTCATTTTAATTGCAGTGATGCTGCATTTAAACCACAGTTTCTAAATGCTTTTTGAGACTGCCAGGGATGCAAGCAGTCCAATCACTTCCATCTTAAAGAAATGTGAGGTACAACTTCTCATTATCTTCTTAATTACTCTTGGTAAGTAGTTTATTCCCACTAGCTGAAGCTGGCTGAAAGATGCACAAGAGCTACGACAGCTAAATTCCTGACGTCTGAAGGCTGAATTTCCTGAGTGTGTCCCCAACCAGTGGAGGTTGGGACCCTCACTGAGGGGTGTCACTAGGGAGCATCCTTTGACCCTAGAGGGATTTGTAGGTTTGTCTTAGCAGGAACAGCGAGAGGAGCTGTTACCTCACTGACACAATCCTAAAATCCTTTGCCCCACATAAACAATCTCTCTAGTTGAATGCTTTGGTACAAAGCTCATAATAGCAAACAGGGTTCACAGTGTTTACGAGGCGAACGGGTCATATTTAGCACATTTATAACTTCCTCAATTTCACTTTTTCCTTTATAAATATGCTTTTGAGTGCAAATACTGGGCTAAATCTGATTATATTGTATGCTTAATTCCACTCCTCACAGGCACCACTTGTGAACTGTCACACAGTCCCTCTAAATCAATGGCAAAAACCCTGTTAGTTCCAGTGAGTTTACGTTCTAAACCATCAATTCAGAATAGTTAACCTGTTTGACCAAGATTTGGTGCAAGGTGCAATCCAGGATAAGACAAAAGTGGCATTAAACTATGTTTGTGTCTCCAAAATTCTAAGCCCGGGCTTCTGAATCAGAAAGACACCACAAAGAGCTTTTAACTGTCGAGTTACTCATATGTTCGAAAATAGGCATGGAGCTGCATTCCAGCAACATTACTCTCTCCTGATGCCTCTTCCTGTTCCTAAACCATTCCTGCACCAAGGTCTGTGAGGAGACACAACACTATAAAAAGTCTGTCTGCTTTCTATGCTTCAGTATCTCTCTCCGTATAAAATAGCTAATAACCCCAGAGTCTGTTTATGGTTGATAACCGACGAGCTATAGTTAAGGCTGTGTTTAAGGCAACGGGAAACACATAGTTTAACAAATACAATAGAATATTATTTTTTTATTAAAAAAAGAAGTTTGTGTTTTCTCTATCCATGGTGTGGTTACTTAAACAAAGGAAACACACTAATGTGGAAAGACCAAGACAAAAGTAATGAGACAGAAGTTAAGTTGTGAACATGCTACTACTCCACTCCATCCTAACAATTTATTTATCTTATGTAAGTACAGGAAAGAATCACTCCTAGATTATACTGTAGTCAGATGCACTGTTTTAGTACAAAAGAATCTAAGCGGAAAGATTCAAACATTAGTACCGCTCGCTAAATATATATTTTTAATTATTTTAACAGATCATTATATTAAACAAGAAAAGGGCTAGGATACAAGTTTGCATTGGCATGAAGTTTTGACAGCATATGTCAGAAAAGAGTATGAAAACTTGATTAAGGTTTTCCAGAAAACAAAACAAAACAAAACCAACTAGTTAATAAACACATAGTCCTACAAAGGAAAATTCCTTTACAGTTGGTATTAGCTATGTCATACCTCAAAGTTTTGATAATTCCTACAGGTCAGTTTTACAGGAAAATACTCTTCCATGCAGCCACAGCTATAATTTAAAATACAAAATCATGCATTTTACAGAGAACCTGTATTGGTGGTTCCCGTGTACCATGTTTAATAACACAAGACCAAAATGTTTTGATTGAAATGTTGTGCAAGTGAAGTGAAAGATGTATTTTAACATGGTACAAAATAAGCTTGTGGAATTCATTGCTACAAAATGACAATGAATTGAAAAGTCTAAAAAGAAGCCTGTAGATTTATCTCAATCATAAAAAGCTTCCACAGTTGCATCAGATAGGATAAAACATTTTTAAAGGGGATATAAACCCTCATGCTTCAGGGCACCAACAGAGAAGATTTAGAAATACGCCTATATCCTATGAACAGATTATTCTGCTAAGGTATGCCGTACCTTTTCTTGAAAAGTCTGATGCTCCCTACACTCAGGATACTATATCTCCCTGCTGTCCTATGGCTTATCTGTATGGGTGTTATAAACTTTTAGTTACCCTCACAGTTCAGGCAGTTTCCCGAGAGTTTTGCCTACCTGAATTTTCTGGCTCATTTTTGTAGTGGCCAATTCACTAGAGGATATCATTTCCAAAGTGACATCCTGTATTACCAATTTTCAGACTATTTAGTCTCTGCCGTTTACTCGCAAAGCCACTTCTTGAGACTTCTGTTGGACTGCTAAGCATTATGAAAATGGAGCCACTGGTGCGTAGCCCCAGCTCTATGGTATGAGACTTAGGATCCCTCTTGCTAGCGGCCTCTATATTATTTTAAATGGTAGCCAAATGTAAGTAAGCACTTCTATTTACTATTAGCCAAAGCATAGAAAAAAAAGCAGTTATGTTAAAAGATAGACTAAATTAAGCTATAATTATATCATTATAATTTAATATCATACTATATCTTAATTCAATTCTCAGAGATTCTCTTTATTTCCTGCTGTTAAAATGCTGTCAGGACACTTAATAGTGTAGACTAACCTTCACAGATCTGGACCTTGAATCATAATTCAAGGTCCAGAATATTTTTAGTCTGTAATTTCTGAAATTTCAGATTCATAACTTTGCCTTACAGAGTACAGAAATTCTAAAGCTCAATTCTCATTAATGATATCAAGCTCTGGTACTTCTCTCAAGGATTAGTGATTGTTGCCTCCTAACTTTATAAATATTGATGCCCCCAGTGCATAGCTATGTGAAACTCTTGATAGGCACAAAAAAAAATCAGTGGTGAATAGTACACTACTTTAAAATAAATACATTATTTTATCCATTCTTTCAGCTGGCTGGCAGGGATCTAACGAAGTATCTATCCCTTTATACACTAAAATACAATTCTTGAAAGTATTTAACTGGATTCTATACTAGTATATTAAGGAGCATAATAGATATAGTCCATTTGTAGTTGTTGACTGAAATTTATAATTCCTCAGTTTGAGGAGGTGGACTTGGGATAAGTCATAATTAATCTGTTTCTGAAGAGCATCAAGATAGTAGGATGGCTTTTTCTAGTATAGAATATTCCCTTGTTTTGTGCTTAGCTATTTCTTCTTATACCATAGTGCTTTTACTTTTTGTGCATCTGACATTTTCAGATGGTTGAGGAAATAGGAGGCACTTGCTAAAAAATCCAGCAATATAATAAACAAGAATGTATCAATGGTTCTCAAAATGAGGGATGGGAAAAACTATTATCTAAGATGTAGGAGCCATTAGTATGTGACCAGAAAAAGGGTGTTAAGGGAAGGAATGGAGATGGACAAAGACAGGGATAGAGCTACAATAAGGATGCTAAACTAGAGATTAGGGGGAAAAGATGCAACAGGAACTCATGTCCACTGTATCAAACTTATTTCTCTGCCTCTCAGCAGCGACCTCCGGAGTTCCCAACTGCAACAGTTCATTTGGCTATTTGCTCCTTCCCTTGGCAGCATCACATTTGTCATAGGACCAGCTGAACTCAATCCAAAATCCTTCTTGTAATTAGAAGACAAAGTGTAATGATTCAACGGGCTTTTAGCAGTCACAAGTTTACTTTCTTCTTCTACTTTCTAATCAGCATCGCCTTTACATTTGTTTGATTTTAGAGCACTCCTGGAATTAATAGGTAGATTGTTAATTTTTCTCCCCAACAAGACTTTCAGCTTTCCAGTATGGCTGTCACAGTTTCTGTCTCTGAACCTGAGTTCTTCCATTTATTTCAATGATCTGTACAGTTGGAATACTTAACCATGTCAGAATTAAGCACCCTTTCTATAAGTCTGAGAGATATTCCCCACACACCTATATTTGCAATACTGCTTGATACTAACCATCAAAATGTAACAGTCTTTTTAAGCACAGACACCCTAGATCCTCCTGTGAACCCAGGCAGAAAGATTCGCTAGTTTGGGTTTCTGAAATCAGTACTACACGCTGTGACGAAAAAGTGAGTATCGTTCCCCTTATTGCTTCTCTTCCACAAAATCTCACTGGCATTCACTGCAATAAAACCAATCACAATGGCATCCTTTTATATGTATGTGCCTCTCAAATATAGTTCCCCAAGCCACTGTTCTAAATTAACAGCAGTTAAGCACCCATTGATAGAGACTTAAAATAAATCGTTACCCAGTGGACTCCCCCATAGCCACCACACGTTATTTAGAAGGTGCATAGATTTCCATTTGAGCTGCAGCAAACTTCATGCATGTAGTTGTATTTAGATTATAATTAAATATCCATTTTATGTTTAATCATCTCTTTTACAATGTCTTCTCAACACCAACAATTTGCGGTATCAAATACAGGCCTCCCTTTATCCTAACTTTTTTCAAAAAAGTCAGATATTTTGTTTAAGATTTTTTCAGATTAAGTCACAGAAGCCTTAATTAAATGCAAACTGATTCCTTCAAATCTTTCCTGCGACAATGCAGGCATGAATGGAACACATTTGAGAGTTCACACAGCTCTAGTTTTCATGCAAAAGACTCAAGTCCCATGAGTGAGCCAATTACAAATTATAGTGTAGGTGAACTCGTTCTTTTCCATTCACTGGAGCTGATTCTGTGTCATTAATGCTGATATCTTAGAAAGGAAGAAAAGGCTTTTCATATCTCATTAACATTGCAGAGGAGAAATGAAATGAATTCTATGATAGATGAGTGCTATGTACATGGAGCTAGTTCAGTTGCCTACATTTTAATAAGTTCTTACAAAAAGCTGAAGCCACATCCAGCACCAAAAAGCTGGCTAATCCTCTGTGGTGTCTTGCGTTGACCTCATTGGCACAGACTTGTTATTGGCTGAGGTTCCACCACTGTTAGGCTTAAATTCAGCTAGTGTGAAATTTTAGCTGAGTGCTAACTCTGCCAAAATCCGTCTTTGGAGCTCTCAACCTTTCACCACCCAAATGCTGAACAGTAGCACTGGAACAGCAGAATGTGGCTTGTATTATGAAGCTATGAAGGCAGCAGCTTATATCTATATAAAAGTACTATGATTTCCTGAAAATAAGCTTTGAAGAAGACATTAGTTTCTCATATCTGTTTACAGTTGCTTAAGCAATAAGCAATCACCTAATCTTGACTGGATGGTTGAAGTTTATTGGATGCTACAGAGATAGAAGTTTTGTAGTTTTTTTTTCTTACAAAAGCAAAATATGGCTAGCATAGAAGCTAGTCATATCTGCCCACAAGACATTTATTGTAGAAGAGTATATAGCACTATCTAAATCTAACTGCCACAGACACATTTATCTACTGTTACTTCTGTTTTGGCCTAGGCAACCACAGACACACATGTAAATAAACACATGTATACACTTCATGTGCCAGAGGCCGTAATGCAAATACTATTCAATGTTGACAATGTAGTTGACTCAAAGTTACTCCTTGCCACATCCAATTTCTGTTTCTAAGTCAGTCTGGCTAATGCAGCACCTCGTACAAACAGAACATCCCTTAGGCTGTTCTAGTCTATACCCAAATCCAGTCTGGTGGGTTCTAGCATCCCACAGCTGTGCTTTAGGGGAACTACAGATATGTTCTCTACCAGACATATCCCTTGCATCAGTGTCTTTTGACATGGGAGACAAAAGACCACAAAAGCTACTGCCATATAGGAGACAAAAGACCACAAAAGCTACTGCCAAGGACTGGGAAAAAATACACAGTTTTAAATAATAAGTGTTTTATATTGTCATTTTCACTACTTTTTCTTTTTTACTGAAGACTCAGCTGTTGATAATAACTAAGTTAAGGATGTCTACCAAGCATCCTTCCTAACTAATTAATTAAGATCATATAATTTAGTTATCTTTTTCTGCTTCCTTTTTTTTTTCCAAATTGTTTTCTTTCTAAAAATGTTAAGTATTTAAACAAAAACAAAACTAGAACACCATCATATAGTGATGACTGTTTCACTAGATTTTTGCCATGGGGTTGCTATTCTATTTTGTAGGCATTTATTCATCATCTATTTAAAAACAGCCATGCTAATATGACTTCTGATCTGTGCCACCAGAAGCTTTCTCCTACTCAAAGCAGTCACACAAACAGCCAATCTGGCAAAATTAAGAGAGGGAGGCTCTCTAAAAAGCATAAGTGCAGGAAGGGAACGAGTGGCTTGGAGCAGACTGGATGGAATAGTGGGTGCTGTACTGTTACCCTGGCTATCATGGGAACGGGGGTGAAAACTGAGTCCTCCTGAACAGTGCAAACACATAGGAGGGATTAATTGAAAGCAGAAATCAAGCACATCAAAACCTGATGTGGCTTATTACCTACATCATAATGCTGCCTCTGCAAAGCCACTGACACGTCCCTGTACTCATGGCATGATTAGTGTTCAGGGTGGATAATTTTTTGATAACTGTTAGCTTGGTAAACATAGGTGCATGTCTATTTACATCAATTATAAACACTGCTTTTGAATACACATATCTACATAGAATAATATAAAACACACAAGTGATGCATATTTGTCAAGTTCTTTGAAGATCAAAGTGCTTTCTAAATTCTCTTTACAGTATTGTTAACCTGCACTAACATTTTTCTATTTTTCTTGTTTTAGCATCATTCATCGTATTTATACAGTCGTGCTTTAGGTGAGAGTATCCAGTCACTTTCTAATTTCCTCAAGGACTGTCTTTGTTATTGTACACTAGGATCACCAGGGGAAAAATCATTCTCATGTCCAAAGCTACAGATTCTGGAGCTACAGTCATGACCAGATACATGTAACCATCGCTAACCAACCAATACAGCAACTCTCTAGGCTCTTTAGTTTAATATACCCCTGTTAAGCAGATGATATTTGAGAAGAGGCAGGGATTCAATTTCTTTGCTACTTGTGTGAATGTCAGGGTTCAGCTGAATCCAGTAGAAACAAAGCAAAGAAATTCTATATAATTCCTCACTGAGCTGTTTGTTACAACTAAAAGGCATGTTTTGTTGTTGTTTGTTTTATGCTACAGGAATACCTTATCAAGAAAAACATATCTTACAAATATAGAAAAAAAAAAGACTATAAAACAGTTGTTTCCCACAACTTCATCCTTTTATAATGGTGTTTCTCTTTGCAGGACTCAGCTCTGCTAAGCTCCCTGCTACAATATCTCAGCTTGTTCTATTTGACGGCTGTTCCCCTGTCATCACTCATTTTCAGTGGGCAAGGGGGAGCAATTGCTGGGCATCAAATCATCATCAAGTAAACCAGCCTTGACACTAGTTAAAAAGGGAGATGGATGGTCAGTTGGCTTCTACAGAAAATATTCTCCTAAGTATCCTAGCAAGGTCCCTTGATACCAGACTACTGCCTTCTTTCTTTAGTTCCTTTTTTTTTTTCCTTTTCTTTTTTTTTTTTATGGGAGCAGTGCAATCACCCATATTTCTTCTGGGTCATCATTTGATGGCAGGTTTTCTCAGGGGAGGAGCACAGGGGTTAGGTGAGTAAGCTACACATTCAACAATTAAAACAGCAGAAACAAAAGCTGTGAAGAAAACATTTTTTGTACCTGCTTCTTTTGCCTGTAATAGCAATGCAAACTCTCCACACTTGTGTAACTTTAGGAATGCTTAATATTTTACACTTAACACTCATCTTTCAATTCAGAATATGAAGTCCACAAATAGTCTGGAAATTAAAATTAAATACAGAGATGCTGTATATTTGGTTAAATAGTAATTTTAAGTTCCAGGCTACTGTGTTTTTTATATGCTCTAGGACCATCGTGCTCTGCTTCTCAGAGTAATCTGAGAGTAAGGAAATTACTAAGTTATACACTTGCTACAGCTTCTCAATGATCTGGGCACTTTTGTGGCTTTTAACTCCATCTGAGCCATATTCTAAAACCTTTTGGATGCTGCAGATTTTGCTGAAGGTGAAGAAAGCTGTGCATGGAAGTGGCTTCTATGATTATGTCCTAAAATATAAGTTAAAAAATGTGTATCGCAAGATTTTTTTTGCTCAAAATCTCTATATTAAAAAAAAAACTACTAAAACTTCTTACAACCTAAAAAAAAATGTTCAGCATTTTTGCAACAGCTAAAAGCCCTTTTACTGCTCAGACAACTAGTTTTACTGAAGATAATTTCTACAGTTTGGAATATAAGGGCAGTGGTATTGGTCCCTTAGACCATTGCATAAAATTATATATAACTTCTTATTTTGCTATTTTGAAGAATTAATAAATAAATTACGAATAACAGTGACTTTGATTAATGTTTTTAATGATATAACTGTGAGAGAAACGAGAAGGAAAAAAAAAAGTGAAACAAAACAAGTTTATGTGGCTTTTGGTCAAGCACCTAAGTACTGCACTTCCTGGCACATGCATACTAGAATCCCCTTCACACTCTTCCTGTAGTTATGCTGAGACAAGAATGTCATGTCTATACAATCAGCTGAGGAAATAGCACAAATATCACAAATATCTTTGTAGGGAGGACATGAATCTCTTCTTAAAGATTAAAAAAAGAAAAAAGAAAAAAGTGATTTCTTTGTAGGAAAGGACTGTAACCCAGTCTAAAGGCATTTTTGCTTCTCTGATTAATATTGTGCCTGGAAGTCTGGCAAAAGAAGAAAAAAAAAAAGGGCTGTCTTAGAATTTGGAACTGTAATAAAAACACCACCAACAACAAAAGGCACATACCGCAGAATCAGTGAAGAATTCTGTCTCTCATGGAAAAAAAGTCACAAAAACAAAGCCTCGCTTTGGTTTTAGAGTGAAATATTTAGAATGCTGAACCAACAATAGTTGTTTATATAGTTTAATTATAATGCTTTTTTAAAAATAGGGGTTGATCCAGCAAAATTCTGACATTTCCTTGGCGTTCTTATAAGCTGAGAAAAGCAGTCAGTGCCCAGCAAACTGCAAGACAAATCAGGCCGTTCTGTGACCATGCCTTCAGAAGCCAGCATGGCCCCAGCTGAGGCCAAGCAGGAAACTGAAATCAGCCAGTGACAGATTGATTGAGGAAGAAGCATAATGTAGTTGAGTGCCTTCTGATTTTAATTCATATGATGCGCTTTATTACCTTTAGGGATAAGAGGTACTATTTTAAATTCCTTTTAGCACTATTTATTTAAGACATATTTTACTGGGATATGACCTGCGTTTAAACAACTCATACAATGTAGTGTCCCAGGAGAGTCCTGGGGTTATGTATTCATGGAAAATAAAAATGAATAATAATAATAATAATAATAAAGTAGTATTGAGGCTTGCAAATATTTCTAAACACATAATATCAAACCTTTTAATTTCTATGAAGGAATTAATGTAACATATGTAAGTAATATATAGACAATTAATTCATAATTAAGTTGTTATATTAGTTACTAGAGCTCTATCTCCGTTTAGTATTGTTTGGAATGTGATTTTTCAAGGATGTCGACTTGCAGTGAGTGTATTCACTAGAAATAAGCATGCCTACACAGTAAAAATAAAGATATGCATCTTCTAAGAACAAATGCTTTTCTAGCAATATTTGAGCCATACTTTTCAGGCAGAAGTACACCATGTTCCTGATCTGCTTCATTCATGTTTCTGGCAACTGTGCAGCTGCCATATACTTTCTGAGGTCTAGTTCTGTTCATTCACTATGGATTAAGTAATATGCAAAAGATTTTTCTGTTATTAATGGATTGTGTGTTGCAGGGGGAAGGTTAAATAGAAAAAAAAAAGTTCAGACATTCTTCTCAAATTTTTGATATCTTCCCATTGATTGGGAAACAGGTGACCAAAATAAAAAGAAACAAAGTATTGCAAGTTAGAACTGGTTCATATTTGAAAAAAAAAAGTTAATAATTTGCTATTTTCAATGTTTAAGAATTGAAACTAAGTACTATTACTGAGAAAAACACAACTTTTTCTGAGTTTTGACAAGCCTGAAAATCCTCAGAGGTCCTAATCCTAAAATAGCATTAAAAACCATGGAGTAATGGACAAATGTGCTCTGTCTTCTGTTTTAGATATCCCACTCTAGATACAAATTTCCACTCCAGAGGAACAACCACACTCTCAATTGTGCCAGTTTAAAGTCATGCTCTAAACTTGACCTTTGGAATTTCCTGATGCTTAAAAAGCCTTCCAGACATATTTCTTAACCAAATTGTCTCAGAGATCTGGATTAGAAATCAGCCACACAAGCAGCTGAATCAGTACAATCAGGGGTGAGTAACTGTGGGTGGAGAGCAAAATTGAGTAACAAGAGGGTCACTGGGAAGAGGGAATTAGCTCTTCAGCGGAAGGATTAGTGAAATGGAATCATATCCTGGGTGGAAGCTGACTCAACCAACAGACATCAAAACATCCTTCATCCCTGCATCTGGGTAGGTCACGAGTCCTTAGTATTAGTTCTCTGTACTAGAAGAAAGCTATATACCCACAGCAAAAAAGCCAGGATATCATTAATGGGAAAGATCTTCAGGAAAACAATCATGTTTTTGTTCTGCATTTATACAGACCCAACACAACCAGGTCCTATGCACTGACTAATAGATGCTACAAGAAAAGACTTATTCATGACAGTAGTGTGATATTGGAATTCATGTAGCATCCAGACATTTCAATCAGACTCAGGACTCAATAGTATTTAATAATTGATACATATGACAAAGGCAATAAAGTACAGGAGATTTTTATAAAATATTTCTTACTATTTTATCAACATAAAAGATAAATGCAAATTTGATGGTTGTTAGTATCTTTTCAACCTAATCAATGCTACTTAATATAAATATTTTGAAATAGTCATGCAAGAGAAATAAGCACATTTCATCAGCTATTTATTCTGTAGTTTTGGAGACTTAAAAAACATGCAGACAAAAAATACCCACTTTACTGAACTCAAGGTAATGATGTAATACTTCCAAAAATGCTACTTACATTAAATTTTGTTTAGATTTGTGAAATACCTTGCTTTATGTAGCACTGCTTTCCATTTTGCTTGTACAAAAGAGATTTATTTTTTAAAAGTGGAAAGCAGGCAAGAGTAGACATTTTTGAGGAACAGTGTTAAACTATTGACAAGAAGAATTATCAGGAGAAATGAATATCACAGGTGGAACAGAAATTCTCCACAGTTTTATAGAAAACATGCCTGAAATGAGAAACAAGGGACATCAGGCACTAAATAACAAAAAACTGACATCTTTCTTAACCATCAGGTTGCATATGGTCATAGGATTTATGTTCTTTGGTTTGGCCTTTGTCACTTTTTTTTTTTTTTTTTTTTTTTGACAAGTAGCTATAACAAGATTTGGTCCTATTTTCATGTTAAAATCTGCCTTGGTATTCTCTTTGAGCCTGATTCTCTTCATGCTTGCTTCAGTGCAAATCAAGAAAAATAGAAGAGTTAGAACAATTTGGAGTTAAGAATAAGACCTGTTCTATGAAGTTTGATATTCTAGCACATGGATTCCAAATTTACATTTTACATTCAAATATAGCATGTTCTACCCACTGAATTCAATTATTTTATTTGAATTTTCTTTTACCTGTTGAAACCCTTTAGACACCCATCTCACTTCAGGTTTAAACTGGAGTTTGGTATCAAATCCACCAACATGTCTTGGTACAGATGCAAGCTCCCTTTTGCTATATTTTTGTACTCCTACCAAGTAAAGGCAGTCTTCTTCAGGGAGTGTTTAACTTCCAAGCATTTTGCGGAATTTGTTAATATAAGTCATCAAATAATACATTCTGTAGGCACTAAAGGCAGTAAGACTGTTTACATTATGGGCCTTATGGGCCACAGGAATACTTCGTCATTCCTGGATCTATGTTCAATCCATTTTCGGACTCTGTATTCAGGTAAAGATAAAGCTGGAGGGGAAAAAAAAAAAAAAAAAGTGTGGCCCATGTAATCCAGTGATATTTCACATTATAAGGAGATTAAGCGCAAGTATTTTCTCATGCCTACAACGATGGCCAAGTGAATTAAAGAGCAGTGAGGATACCTCATCAGGCACACTGGGATTGTAGTTTTCAGTGTCAGGGGAAGAAAGAAAGAGATGACAGAATTTATACTTTCCACTAATAGTAAATTGCTGTGGATGGTGAAGGTAGAAAGATTCATTTCCACATACAAAGGACTGGTCACCAAGGCCAGCTGAGCAGGAAAAGGGAATAGCCATGCACCAGAATGCTTAAACAGATTACTGATTCAAAGTGGCTTGGATATTCAGGATAATGTCTGTATTGTTCCTGGTACCTGAACTTATGCTTAAAAATAATTTAGCTGCTGTCACATTTGTATTGTAACAAAAAAACATACCCTGGAAGGCAGAGTTGCTTTGCAGAGCTCATTCTAGGATGTCAGTTTTGTGTCTTCAATCTGAGATTCAGGTTTGCCCTAAAGGATTATAACATTTGCTAAATTGTAGTTATCCTTGAACAGGAACTGAATAGTGTGTTTACATTAGCATGCAATTTTAAGCCAATGCAGCTGAGTTCACTGATAGGTTTGATTGACAGTTGGCAACTTGTGCTTAGTATTCAATTTTGAAACATCTTACATCCTTCATTTAATAAAAGCATTTGAATTTCAGATTGTATGAAATACCTCTTTCAGGCTACAGGGTAATACATCTTGCCTAGCATGTTTTCAATAAGAACGCCTTATTTGGCTGTTAATTTTACAAATATTTCATCAGATTCCTACTGGGAATCTGCTTCAGTACCCTTCCTTCTTTAAAAAAAGACGTTAAATGAAGGAACAGCATTAATTTCACATGGAAGCTTTAAGTCTGGCTATCTTTTTACATGTACAGTTCTGTGCACTTTTTCACGTTCTTCCTATGCATTAATATTGCTGCAGAGTTTTGAGATTTTGCAACTTGCACCCCTGTGTGATCAATTTGACATAAGCAAGACTCATCTGAACAAACAATCTTGCATTCTTCCTTCTGCCAGTCAATGACAGGGAGGTGTGGCACAGGCCAGGTTTATTTTCCAGGTCTTCCTACTAAAAACTTTCCAGAGAACAGCAATTTACACCTCAGGGCAAAAAGTTAAGCCACACCACCTCAGCCTGAGGAAACAAGTCACCTATCCAATGCAATGGATTTAGACAAACAGGCAAAACATAGCACTAGAAGAATTGAATCGAAATATATATGAATCACTAGTCAAACTGAAAAACCCAAACACCTCTGGCATACTCTGCTGCAATAGTTCTGCATAAGCCCAGCTATGTCAGCTCTGAATGACCGTTGCCACAGTTGCTAATGTAGGTCATCCCAAGGCTTGTTGTGCATGTAGAGCCTACCTATGGGGAGGTTGACCTGTTGTCAAAACTCTATCGCCTGCTTAAGTTTTAAGTAGCTCTTACTCTTCTTATTGCACAAGAAAACCTCATCAGACCAAGGCTGCTGGATCTTGAGGACAATATTGTTCACTGCTCACTAGCTAGGTTGGCTGTTAACTCTGCCTGCTAGAAGCAGCACTTGTTGCTTTTCATTCATATTTGTCAGGTTCACTGTTCCCAGGGGTGAAAGCCCTGCTATTCATTCCCACTAGCTGTGCTTGTCATTAGCTGCTTC